>NW_017729013.1:1373100-1392174 GCF_001723915.1 Gavialis gangeticus | reverse complement strand
AGGGGGGGGGGGGGGGGGGGTTGTGTTAGCCTGTCATTGAAAACTGAAAACTGTTTGCTTGAAAAATTTGAACCCGGGAAATTAAAAAAAAGAATCCTAAATGAATCAGAATGTTTAAACCAGGCATGCAGGCATAGGAGTGAGCAGTGCAAAATCATTGTGTAATTTTCACACTCCCACTCATCAATATTTGTTGCTTTTCACTTTGCTTTTCATCTTAAGACTTTGTTGCCTTTGTCTAAGGGTATGTGCAGATACTATATTTAGACTGACCTAACTAGGATTAAGTTGATCTAAATGCCCATCTGTGTAGACTTTGGGGGGTTTAAACTGGGCCAAAAATGGAGGGCACAATCTAAGTTAATTCACCTGAGCAAGTGAACTTAGATCAGGAACAGATTGACCAAATCCAGTGAATGTATACACACATTCAGAGTGCTGGGAAGGTCCCAGCTGCTTGCCCCAACCCTGGGGCTGCACTCTTCTTACCATCCCCTCCTACATCGACCAGGCTCTTTATTTTTAGCCCCCCACCCAAACTTTCTATCCCTGCTTGATCCCACCTGCCCCAACCCGCACCCTAAGTTACTTACACCAGGTTCCTGGTGTGGCTCCCAGCACCAATGAACACCTGTACATGCTGCTCCCAACCTATAATCATACAGTTTAAAGTAAGCCTAGCATTTGTACAGACCCTAAGGCTGTAAATAGATGTCACATTTGTTCCACGAGAAAGTCTTTTGTTCCGGGTTCCAAGTCCATTATCTCACTTCCAATCCCTCTGATGTATGTGGAATAAAATATACTAATGCTTTTTCCTGGGACATGACTTCATACATATGTAAGGTTATCGCGGGTCATTCCCAGGATATGCTGGCCAGGCTGTTTGATCTCACTGGCCACCTATTGGTAGATGAGCACCAGTGCAGCATGGAAGGGCAATGTGGGTAAATGACTGTGCCATGCCTGTTTTGAGCCCCATCAAACCCTGGGGCAGGCCCACATCAAATGAGATGCCTAAGAAACTCTTTTTTGCTCTACCCATCACACAGAGGGTACAATATTTTACGTTCTGCCTTCCTCACAACTCCTTCCTCCTCTTTTCCTTAGTTGTTCTCACTCTTCCCACAATTCCTCCTCCACCATCTGCTTCTCAAGTGCTTTTCATAATCTTCTGTTTGTCCAGATTAGATTTAGATTGTCTGCTCTTTGGGACAAGGGCTTTTCTCCTATGCTTCTGCAGATGTTTAGGGGCTTATGAATAACAGTAATTGCTGCTCTGTATAAAATGAGTCTTTGGTCACAGCTGAATTCTTCGTGAGTTACGGGAGCACCAGAAACTCCATCATGACAAATTCATCTCTTCACATCAACCCCAACACAAGCTAGGAACTGAAGGCATATAAAGACTCTTCCTCAAATTAAGTTTGTTGAATTTTGTCGGTGGGGTCAGAGGAAGTAGAAACACCAAGAAACTTTCAGGACTTTTGGTGGATCGCAAACACAATGTGAGTTAACGGTGTGATGCTGTCACAAAAAACAAGGCAAAAACTGTTCTCTTGTGCCACAGAGCATAGGACAAGAGGTGATGGGTTTAAGCTCCAGAACAGCATATTTAGATTACTACTTAGGAAATCAACATCCCAGCTGTAAAGAGAACAAAGCAAGTTGCCTAGAAAAACAGTGAAATCTCCTTTGACAAATAGTCTGGATAGGTCTCTGTGTTGGCTGGTTTAGACTTAGTAAATCCTATGTCTGCGCCAGGGGCTGGACTAGATAACCCTTGTTGTCCCTTCCAAGCAAATGATTCTGTTTCTAAATTTGTACAGTCTTTGTTTGGGCTGTGCCTGTTTTGCAAGTTTATACTTGGGTTGTCCAACTACTGGCCCATGGGCCACATGTGGTCCCTAGTGGGTTAAGCTGCGCACCCCCCCCCAACTACCTCTCCGGCTCCCAATCTGGACATTGATCTCCACCTGCTGCTGCTGCTGGCTTCTCTGGGCTCCCCCTCTCTCCAGTTTCCATTTCCCACCCCTCCCCTTGCAGGCATCACAGCACAGTGCAGCACGGCCAAGGGAAGCTGTATGTAGAGGACCTGGGGACTCCATATGACATGGGAGCACCGGCACAGTGTAGCAGAAGGGTGTCTGCTATGATCTGGGAGGGAGGGAGGGACGCATGACAGTGTGCAGGGATGGGGGTGCTAAGTAGTGGAGGGCGTCTGCCACTCAGCATGGTGTGTGGCCGACAGGCCTGCTTGCACATAGCCCAGGCGGCCTGTGGCCTGTGCAACCCTGGCCGCTCAGCAGTTGGACAGCCCTGGTTTGTACTGTTGCATGCACTCACCAACAGTGCTCCTGCTCTCAAACAGAAGGAGTTATTAAACAGCTTCAAAAGAGTATGACATTTACATACATTAGTCTAGCGAATTAACATTTATGGAGCATTAAGAATCAAGCTTCAAAATCTTCCATTAGCCTACTTTAGACACCAGTAATAGTGTCCCGTGTGATTTCCAGCAGGAAACACTTTTAGCTCCAACTGTATGTAGCGCCTTCATAAAACTGAACAACACAAGTTAATCTATCTCCTTTCATCTTTCTTATTAGCTTGGTTCTAAGCAAGAGCTTTGTAGGCTACCGCCCTTTTTAGCATGCCAGGCATTTTCCCATCTCTTTATCTTCCTATTTCCCCTTATGTCCTACTCCTCCTCCTCCTCTAGACAGCCTCATTTGCAGGGACCACTGTGCTGGAGCAGCAAGTACAGGGAGTTTTAAGAAAGCAGTTATCTGAAGATTAAGCAGAGATGGCAGACAGCTTGGTCTAGTGTTTATCTGCATTTACTCTCTGTTAATCACCATTGGAGAGAAAAGAGCTTTATATTTTCAATGATGGGAAGCTGAGATCTTGTGTTATCCTCCAGTCTCATTCAGTCTGGTCCCATGATTCATTGTGAAAAGGAGAAAGTTAGCCCAAAAGATCACACCAGATACTGGTGTAGCAAGTTCTTTCACTGGACAAATCCGTCTTCACATACAATTGAGCAAAAGAAATGAGCCACCACACTAATTCTAACTGCTTCAAGTCATAAGTGAATTGATTGTTCACCGACCTTTCTTGTCTCTTCAGTACAGTGCAGAGCTTTGACATTTTGGTCTCCACTTTGTTTGCTCACAGCCATCAGCTCTGCTAGGGAGGTAGAGGTGAGATTTTTAGCCAGGATTGGCCTGGATAAATAGATTTAAATGACTGGGTAAGAGGAAAACCTAGGGCTGAACCCAAGCCCTTGTAAATGAGATCCTATTTTAGCCCCATAATATCCTATATGAATCCCAACTTATCTTTTCATTTTAGTGGCGCTAGCATAACTCCATTGACTTCTGTGCAGTTACCCCTGATTTCCGTTGCTCTGAGTGAATGGAGAGGGAGGCCTAACGAGTCGAACTTAACCAGTTGGAGCTCTAGGGTATAAATTGACATAGCCAGTGCCATAGCAAGGAAGTTTGGTTTCTGGGGCAAGCCCACAGTGACAGCCTGCCCTCGCCCTGCACACAGATTCAGGCAGCACATGCCTCATCATACTTGCCCAGGGGTTCACGCAGCGGTGGGAGCCACCCCCCCAGATAACTCCATCCCGCGCCCTGTCCTGGCTGGGCAGCGCCTGTTGGTGCCCCTTCACTTCAGCACCCGGGGCAGTCACCCCACTCACCCCTCCCTTGCTGTGGTACTGGACGTAGCCAAATGAAGTGGATCAGCTCACTGATCCATGTCATTGGGTGAATCATGCATCTCCCATTGTCTCGCATTGGGAAGAGACCCAATCCCACAGGACAACGAGCAGTGTGCTCCACATTTTTGAAGATGCACCTCAGAGATTCCCCTGAGCATGTCTCTGTAAGCAGGGAAAGTTGAGGTTTCTGGACCGTCTCTGGGGTGCATCTCTGTACGAGGAGAACCCTGGATGGGACCACTTACAGAGACTTGCCTAAGAAATTCCCTTGGGTGCATCTTTCCCATTTCCAAAGGTGTGCATTGGAGATTCCCTGGGGCACGTCTAAGCAGGAAATCCTGACATTCTCCATGTACAGAGACATGCCCTTAGGAATCTCTGACTTGGTCGCTATAAGCAAGGAAAGCCAGTGTTCTCGGCTTACAGGCCCACACCCCAGAGACTGCCTGGGGCATGTCTGTGTAACAGCCTTGTTACATGTGACATTAAACCACACAAATGTTGATCAGCTTAGTGCTAGCTTGCAGTCAGACCTTCACCTTGAGCGGCACATCTGTGGGGAGTGGCCACACCTTAATGAAACAGGAGCTGGGTTATGTGGAGAACCCTGCCCTGAAGTGGCATAACTTTGAATCCCAGAATTATAGAAAATGAGGGTTGGAAGGGACCTCAGGAGGTCACATCTAGTCCAACCCCCTGCTCAAAGCAGAACCTGCCCCAACTAGATCATCCTACATCCTAACCAAAGCTTTTGTCTAGCCAGGTCTTAAAACCCTCCAAGGATGGAGAGTCCACAACCTCTCTGGGTAACCTGTTCCAGTGTTGTACTGCCCTCCTCATGAGAAAAGTCTTCCTAATACCTACCCTAAACCTCCCTTGCTGCAGCTTGAGACCATTGCACCTTGTTGTGTCATCTGCCACCACTGAGAACAGGCCAGCTCCATCCCCTTTTGAACCCTGCTTCATGTAGCTGAAGGCTTCTATTAAATGCCCTCTCAGTCTTCTCTTCTTTAGACTAAATAAGCCCAATTCCCTCAGTCTTCCCTCATCAGTCATGTCCCCCAACCCATTCACCATTTTTGTTGCCCTCCGCTAGACTCTCTCCAATTTGTCCACATCCTTTCTATAGTGGGGGGCCCAAATCTGGATACAGGACTCCAGATGTAGCCTCACCAGTGCTGAACAGAGGGAAATAATCACTTCTCTTGACCTACTGGCAACACACCTACCAATGCAGCCCAGGATGCCATTAGCCTTCTTTGTGACACAGGGACACTGTTGGCTCATATTCATCTTATTGTCCACTGTGACCCCCAGGTTCTTTTCTGCAGAGCTGCTGCCCAGCCACTCAGCCCCCAGCCAGTGCATGAGATTGTTCCATCCTAAATGCAGGACTTGGCACTTGTCCTTGTTGAACCTCATGAGATTCCTTTTGGCCCAATCCTCCAATTTGTCTAGGTCACTCTGAATCCTAGTCCTACCCTGTCCAGTGCATCTACTACTCCTCCCAGCTTGGTGTTGTCTGCAGACTTGCTGAGGGTGTACTCTATGCCATCTTCCAGGTCACTGATGAAGACACTGAACAAAACTGGCCCCAGGACTGACCCCTGGACCACTCCACTTGATACTGGCGCTAACTAGACATCGAGCCATTGATTATTACCCTCTGAGCCCAATGCTCCAGCAGTTTTCCATTCACCTTACAGTCCATTCATCCAGCCCATACTTCCTTATCTTGCCTGTGAGCATGTTGTGGAGCCACATAACAAGTGTTTTAAGCCACTTAAGGGTGTTAATGTGCAGACAGTCTACAGGTTAGGAGCTCCAGGAGTTGCCCAAAGTTAACATGCAACAAGGCTGAAGACTAAGAGGGACAAGCTGAACAGGCGCTCCCAGAGCTTGAGGGGCTGGATGCTGCATGCAGGATCGAGTCCCAGGAGCACCTGCCTGGAGTGGTGGGAGAGTATAGGCAGCTATGACAAACCCTGCCACAATAAAGCTGAAGCAACTGTTACCACCTTGGTTGCAGCCACAACTTTTGGGCATGACAAGGAGTGTGGACATCTGTTTGGTTGACCTTTATGCTGCCAAGAAAAATTTCCTTGTGTCACAAAGGTGACATGTTTTCACTTTCACTTCTGGTAAACTTACCCTGTTCTTAAGCAATCCCTTTAAAATGCCCCATTTAAGTGACCCATTATCCTTTCCCAGAATGATGTTTCAGCCTCAAAAGACCTGTGTCTGTCCTGCAGTCAGTTTCTCTTAAGACTTGAGCTAGTCACATAATCTGCGTTCCATTGCATTGGTTCCTGTTTTAGGACAGAATCGTAAAAACGAAGAAACATCTGAAATGTATTTATAAAGATATGTTGTTTCCGCATTGTCTTGCAAAGTGTTTCTTTGGGGAAAATGGTGGAATAATAAGATATATTTGGAGTATGTTGCAAGATGCATCAAGGTTTGGCCATACACATTTTTTCTGAAAGTTTTAAGAATTTTATCATATAAAACCAGCAGCAATGACCTCTAGAAAGCAGATGTCTTCTCCAGTTATTCCTTTAGGCCGTTTCCTTCCTTACAGAGATACAATGTAGCCTTCTTTGTTGAGTAATTTACAAGAGATTTGTTTGGGGGGAAAAACATGGAGCAAATGCATGCTCTGAATCTTGCCTTCTTTACTGTGGTCTGCAAGATATATCTGCACAGAATCTCTGGGTCTGAAATAAAAAAGGAGTAAGGAGAAATTTCATATCATTAGGTGCTTGCAAGAGATCACTACACCAATGCCCTGTACTTTTTAGGCTTTTATTAAAAGTCCCATCCAAAGTTTTTACTTAAGGAATTTTTGTTCTGTCATAAAGCCATTTGCACTTAATTATTTGTATGCAACTAGGTAATTGTTTGCAGATGGCAATGGAAAGCCCCTCCAAGAATGTGCCTTTCATTTTGGATACGCCTCTTTATTGTGGTCTGAAGCCAATCATTTTAAGAGCTGGACTGAAATCACCAAGTACTAAGCTAAGACTGTCTATCTTTTGCTTCCTCCTATATGCTGTAACTCACAATATATATGAGTTCAGAAAACTTGTAATTGCTGGGACAGCCATGGCTGTGACAGTGTGATTCTAATTATAAATATGTTTGGTGCAGCTTTTTGCTTTGTTTCTGTAGTTACTGTAGCTAAAATAATATGCCGGAGGGGGCTGCATGCATTTTATAGCACTTATAGATGAATTCTTCATTGTAGCAGCCAGATAAACAGTAAGTGAAAGAACTCTCTTCTTTTCAAAAACTGCCGTGGTATTTTGTCTAAGTGACTCACTGCCCTTGTCTGCTACAATGTAGAACTATTTTCCTACATATTTCAATCACTTAAACACAAAGAAGCACTTAAACATAAAACAGTCAAATTATTAACTTCAAATTATTAACAGAGACCAAGCAAGGATGTTATTGTGAGGAAACCTAAAATCCAAATCTCCATTCAACTCTTAATTTCTGAAAACCCATACATTAAATTACTTCTCGTTTATACTACTGTGCCTGTCTTCAGTAGGCTCCTATTCGATCTTCCATGTTATGCTGCTGCAGATGATGACGACAACTATTTTAATGGGGTTGCTTTATATTTTTCATATTCTACCCTTGTGGTGATGGTTTTTATCCAAATTATGAGTTTTGACAAAAGGTGGAATTATTTTATGAAAACATGGAGGATTTATTCCTTTATTTCTCAGCTTTGTCTATGGATTTGTATTGACACAAGCACCCAGAAGGAACCTGACATATTCTTGACTTCACATTTCTCTGGACATTAAATAAGGACTTATAGTTAATTAATGTAAAGGACGTGCCATCTTGGATGTTCCCCTTCATGCCAACAGCTCCCCTTCCCCGCCCCTCTGCTTGGCAGGCTGCAAGTTCAGCCCTTAGCAGCCATGAGGATCTCTGGCTCCCACTGGGAAGCCTGCATTTTATTTTTTGCTTCTGGGGTTTTTTTTAGATTTTGCAGATTTTGTGGATGATGCCTAGTTTCCACAAAATCTGCAAAATTGTGAATTAAGTAGGTCCCTATTTATTTTCCATAGTTGTTATCCTATGGTGATGTACATTTTGTTTAAAGATGGTTAAAAATGTCAGAAACTTTCCATTAAAAATGTCAAATGAGTTTGCAAGTGGTGTGTTCAATACTTTTTCAGTTTTCTGACACCCATAAAATGGGCAGTGCTTCCATTCTCTTTTCTTTTGTTCATTTCATCTTTTTTTCCCCCTGGGAAGCTTAAAATATTAAAATATTTTGTATTTCTATTTTTCATCAAATATTGGAAAAGTTTGACCAAAATGAAAAACTTCATTTTGTTCTAAGAGCCATCCGTTTGGGAAGAAAAACGTTCAGTGAAAAACTTTTACCAGCTGTACTTATTTCTTTGAAAAGTGTTTATTGGAGCAATTTAAAGTTTGTTTAATTTCAGCTTATTTTTTTAATGCCAACATCTAACTTTATTTCCATCCATTCCATAGACATTTTCCAACTACAGATTTTAGAGGCAATAGTGTCCTCAGGTCTTTTTTTCATTAATGTATATAATGTTCTACCTTCATCTCTAGATGCCAAAGAAACTGTCACTGTAAAGAGGTTTGAAGGATATAATCCCAGATTCCTCGCTCTTTTTAAACTCTGTAAATTTGTCTAACAGCCTCTCTTAGTTCAACTCCATGGTGAGCCCTTTGTTGAGTTGGGAATAGATCCTACTCTCATCACTTGGTTCCAATGGCAGCATGAAGGGAAAGCCTGGGTTTTACACTGCACATATATGACCTCGTAAAACATGGTCTTGATGAGTATGAAATGAAAATGTATCCCTCTCCTATCCACGTGGAAACTAAGAGAAATAAAAAGCAGCTGTTTTTAGCCTAGCTTGGCACTGACACTAATGACTATTTGGTTCATTGCTGGCCTTATTGGGCTGGTTCGGCCAACCAGGCAGGCAATAATCTTCTACAATAAAATTCTACATATGTATTCTCATTGGCCCCAGTAAAGTCATTACAGTAATATCTGAAACTTAAGAACAATCAGAAAACTAGACTCGGTCTTTCTCTCTTACTTAGCTTGATGCTTTCTGCTGTGGTGGCATTGCACAGCCATCAGTTAGAACTACAACATTGAACAGATCTTTGCCAACACCAAAGGCTCGGCCCTCAATTTCCACGCATCCTGCTGCCAGCCATGGCTTAAAGCCAGTGCCCTGGCAGGAGGCGCTATTTTGGGGATCAGGGATCAGATCTTCCGGTGCATTTCAGTGAACGTGTGTCAGGAGCCTAATAGAGTTATGCTTTGAATCCTGTATTCTATCATGTTTGCATTATGGTAGCAGCTCAGCATTGGTTGAAAATGCTTCAGCAAAATCTTTTTCCATTGACAAATGCCATTTTGGCAAATCCAAACTGCTTCATGAAAAATGTATTGATTTTGACAAAAAAAATTGCCTGGAATTACTGATCAAGGGGAAAAGAGGGGGAGACAGACACTAGCTAATATCCCAGTGCTTCAAGATGTAGGAGACTCAAATGGTATTTGAGCCTGGGTCTCCCACAGCCCAGGTGAGTGTCCTGAGCACAAGGTAAGCACACAAGCTCACTTGTCTTTTTTTCATACCCATCATTTGAAAGAGCTCATTTTCATTTCTCCTCAGAAGGAGAAGAAATTTTAACTTCTGGCTGCACCTCACCCTAGCTCCCATGGTGCCTAGGCAGGTAGACCTCCACACACAAGCACCATCTTATTGAAGACCATATGGCCCTTCTTGGGGGCTCACCAGAGAGTCTATTGCAAAGTCCAAAGAATGAAGCCTCAGTGGTTTCAGCCCCAGAGCCATGCAACAGGTATCACCAGCTCTAAAGACTGTCTGAGCAATATGAAAAACATGAGTCTCTGTGAAAGCTTAGTCATCTGTCTGTGCTAAGGGTATCTATCTCAAAGTAATTATACAGAGATCAAAACAGTCAGTGACAGCGTATGTGCTGGCAGTTTGAGTTCAGATTCTCATTTCATGGCAGCACGGGGATAATTCTAAATAGCTCTAAAGACATTTAAAAGCACCCAAACCATGACAGATACAATACAGCAAATGAGAACAAGGTAAGTTATTATATGCTTTGTGAACATGTACAAAAACCTATTATCCTTGGTACACTGTGTAATGTTAATAGCAGCAAACTTTTTGTGTGTGTGTATGTATGCTTGTAATGTGCTGCTCTGCCTCAGAGACTGGCTTGTTGGTAACAAGTCTGGTCTTTTCTTTTCTTGCAGAGTCAAAGGTTGAGGCAGGCTCATCAGGAGCGTATCAGCGTAGAAACAACATTAAAAAAATAGATCTATGTCGGTACAGCAATTGTTTATTTCAGAAGGGAAGTCGAGCATATTTTGGAAGCCCTGGTTCCTGGGAAGGGGAGAGCCTTTTTGTCTTCCCTTGAAAAGGATGTTAGAAAATAGTCGGGGAACAGTGGGAGAAAATGAAGTGGAACACCTGTATCTCTCTGTCGCTCTTTCTAGAGTGTCCAAGGAAATGAAAAGGACACAAATTGTCTACTAGGCTTTTCTTCTGTCCCCAGCATGGTGTGCAAAACTGTGCTTCACAGTAGTAGAGATGGCTAATTTACGGGAAAGATCAATGAACATGCTTCTAGTTAAACTAATGAACCGAAGTTCAGAGAGGCTTCTCAGACCCAAAGCTCTGTGTGTGCCTCTAAGGATCAGATGCTTTTGCACTTCAATAGACTATTTTTAATTAAAAAATAGTTTTATCACTATGTTCTGATTTTAATTTTTCTCTTGCTCCTATGATCCACACTCTTGTCGTCTCTAGATAGAACTGTGGCACTGGTGCTGTACCAGGGACTACTTCATAAGAGCCTGATTCATAGTCTATAGAAGTCACTTAGGTAGATTACCACTGACTTCCAGGAGCTTTAATGATAAACCTAGTTGGAAGTTGAATCTATCACACTCATGAAGCAGGGCAGGACTGTCCAGCTGGTGGCCTACAGGTTGCATGGGGCTGTGATGGGTAAAGTTGCAGTCTACAGTTTCTCACCCAGCTGGTGCTCCCCCCATCCCCATGCCCCCCTCCGTCCTTTGGCAGCCGCTTTCTGCCCTCAGATGAGGGGGCAGGGCAGTGTGGGGCAGCTTGGGGAGCTGAGGGTGAATCCAGGCTGCATTTGGGGAGGAGGGGGGAGGATCGAGCCTGCATCGGGGGTGCCCACAAGAGCGCACATTGCAGTGAGGGAAAAGGGGAATCTCACCCATGTGATGCAGTGGGGGGGGGAGGAAGTAGGAGGGGTATGAAAGGATATCCCTGAGATATGCGATCTCTTTGTAAGTGTGTGTCATCCTTGCTTTGTGATCTGCTGTGTCTGCTTATTAGCTTGCAAGTGGAGACTAAGGTGGTCTTGTTGACCTGCAAACCTTGAATGCTCCCAGGTTATCCTACCCAAGCGCCATCTTCTCTCCCTGCCACACCGGTGTGTCAGACTTCACTGGAGGGAATTCTGATGACTCACTGAACATATCTACAGGTGCATTTACGCTGGCTTAAATTTACTGTGCAGTAAGGCATCTACACGTGCGTTAATGTGCAGCAGCTAATCAGGTGTAAATTTGATGCCTGCATGATGCAGGTATCAAATTTGTGCTCAAGTTGGCACAAGCCACCATATTTACTGCGCAGTATGGTCATGCATGTGTAGACATGCACCTGTACTGCACAGTAATTTTGGTTACTGAGGAGTAAATGTGCATATGTAGATGTGCCCATAGTGTAGAAGAGAGGGCTGATCTTGGACAGGACTGTTGTGTGAAGGCCCCTCAGCTTTGCAGTTCTCTTCCATTCAGCCTGAAAGAGTTTGTATCCATAGACCCATGGAGCCTGTTGCAAAATGCATTTGTTCAAGCAGAGACTGGGAAAGGCATCAAGGGGCTTTGCAGAAACCATTAGAGAGGGATATTTTTATTTAAGTTTTTCTGTCCCTGTATTTTTTGGATATTAGGAAAGGGATGTCATCATGCTATTTTGGCTCTTAATGTATTTTTAAACTAACAAAGCTGTTTAGAGCCCGGAATAGACATTAATTAATAATATGTGTCACTTAAATCTAAATAAATGAATGTGTGGCTGTCATTAAGAAAAAGCACCAGATGAGAAGGTAATCTTGAATTACATTAATGTAATAGGAAGAATAGATGGAGATAATGGGGTTTAATTTGGGTTTAAATTTTTCTTGGAAATGACTTACTACATGAATTCCCATTTTTAAGCGGAACATGTCAAAATGCAGAATTTTCTTTCCATAGGGAATTCATGTTTTGTAATTCATTTCATTCCAAATTGAATTCTCCCCCTCTCCACCCCATTGAGATTTGTTCAGAAAATGAAATTAAAAAATCAGTTCAAGTCAGGAAGAGCAATTTGTTTTGATAAATCCAAAGTTTGGTTCCAATGGCAACTTTTTTCTTATATATTTCAATTTTTATAACAGTATGAAATAAATTCAAAGCAAAAGTAATTTCAAATTTTAAAAAAAAATCAAAACTCACCATTCTGATAAGTTTGAAATGAAACATTATTAACTACAGGGAAGCACTTTTTAATTTTTTTAAAAACACAATTTAATCAAAACCACTGTTTTTGCACAAAGCATTGATTTTAGCATTTTCCCACAGAGAAACATTGTCCGAATTTTTGTGATCAACTCTGGGTGAATACAGGCATTTGCCACACCCCGTCTATGTTCATGGAGCTAGCTTTAAGATGTGTGAACGTAGACCGGGAGCAGCAAGTAAAGCCTTTTGCCAGTCCCAGGAGCCACATGGGGAAACCAGAGTAAGTAACTTGGGGTAAGGAGAGGAGTGGGCAGAATTGAGGGTCTACGGGGGTTGTGTCAGGTTGGGGAGGGGTTAGTGGGATTGGGGGTGTTAGTGGGTCTGCAGGTGCAGGTGGTGTGTCTGTGTGGGGTTGGGAGGTATTGCGGGGGCTAAAAGCATCATGACCTGGGGCAGGGGGAGTAGGTAGAGCGTAGCCCCAGGGCAAGAGCGAGTGGCTGGGCTTTTCCAACCCCTGGGCTGCACTCCAAACATGTAAAGGCAGTTGATAGATCAGGTTAACCTGTTCCTGATCTTAGTTCACCTCTTCAGGTGAACTAACTTAGATTGGATCTGCTGTTTTTTGCCCCATTTAACCCCCTCGAATGCATACGCAGATGGGCATTTAGATCAACCTAACCCTAGTGAGGTTGATGGAAATGTGACGCCTATTTGGAAGTTTACCAGGACTTCACAAGCTGCATTTGCGGCACTCAGCCATGACTCAGAAGCTCCAAAACAATACACTCTCCATGTGTTTGATTTGTATTCATTGTACATCAGTCTCCTAGAGAGAAAATGAGCACACGCACTGCACCCAATCTGTTTTTTAAAAAAAACTATTTTATGCTACAGCCCCAATTTATTTTAGTCGTTAAAATATGTTTAAAAGGAATTAAATAATGTTAACTGCTTACGCTGAATTTTGATTTAGTACTGGGAAGTTCATGAAGAGAGAATTTAATACAAGGAGACAGAGAGTTGGAATGAAGCCTCCTTTGTTGTATAATTCTGGCTGTGAGGAATTTTCTTTTGGTTTTTAATTAACTGAAGATAACTCAAGATTTATAACTGGCAGTCAAGACTTGGAAGAGCTCAGAGGAAAGTTTGAACTGGATTCCAAAGGTGGCATAAGGCTGGAAAAGATGTGCCTTAGTCACTTCGGTTGCAATATGTCTGTAGGTCATTGTATCCATAAAAATGCACGATGTTTCATTCACAGTATTGTACAACTCAGAAAATATCCTGTACATGCCAAGCAAAATGCAGTGGAATACATCTTCTCAGTTGCATTGCAGTGTATAAAAAGGAACTGTGGACTTCACTGTCTCGCACCAAAATAACTGTGTACAGACTGACCTGATGCTGCTGGGTTTTTTACCCATTGCTTTCTTAACGAGGCAGTATGATAGGATTTGACAGTGACCTGTCAAAATGATATTATTTAGCCGCACAAGAGTGCATACTTTTATTTCATAGTACTCTGTATATTTGGGGGAGAGTAGCAATAGGGTCTGGAATGAGCCGGCGATGAGAATTAGGATACGATTTAGGAGCCTGTCTTTCTTAGGCCAGTTGTTCACATCTAGCCCAGGATCATGGTGATTAAAAATGTATGAATAGGGCTGGCTGAGAATTTTCTGTTGAAAAATTGAAAAATCGCTGTTTTCCTCAATACAAAAATTTCAATGGGAAATCTCTGTTTTTCCACAGCATTTCAGGGTTCCATTGAAATAGTGATAAAAACTCAGATATTTCATAGAAAACCGACATTTCTGTAGACATGTCCATTCAGACTGTAATTGCAATTTTTTATTTTTTTCACACTTTTTTGGTGCTGTTATTGAACATTGAAAAACTTAAGGGTCTGTTTTCTTGATGAAAACCTGATTTTTTTAAAAAAAGGAAAACTTGCCCCCCGCCCCCCCAAAAAAGGAATCGTGTTGTTTTCCTCAAAACTTTTCATAGAGATTTATGTTACCTTTTGGTTGCTACTCAGTTTCAAATCTATATAAAACCAGTATTGTGGAATTGGTACAGTTGCAAAGCTTCCACTACAAATTGATACTAATAGGCAAGGACAACAAGGGAAATTAAGGAAAAATTGGATATAACTACCACGTCACTCTTTAAAAGTGGTATCCCTGGGGCATAGTAGAAGCCACTGTCAGAGGGAATGCAAGGCCATAGTCCATGCTTGTTGTACCTGTGAAATGCGTTGACTGAATAAATTCATTATAGCTGTCCGTTTCTTCCGAAAAGTAAATTCACTAATTATTTAAAAATAGAAATGCTATATAAAAATAGAAACAAATAGGCATTAAAATTCATTTCAGTGATTATTATTCATTTGGGGGCTTAGAAACAAATTTTAAAATCTATTAAATGCTCAGTGGGACCTTAAGGGTAATGTGGCATGAGAACGTGCATGCTGTGAGATAAGCAGAAATGCTATCAAGTGAGTAAACAATGCAGGCTTACCTTTAAAATATGAAGGCTTTGGCTACCTTTTTCTCATTTTTTCTCTCCTGTGTATTCCATGCAGAGAAAAATAATATTAGCCCCTAAAATCTTATAAAGAAAGAAAGAAAGAAATGAAAAGAATTGAGTTAAAAGCTGCCATCTGGATGTGCTTTAATGTGGGATGGTCCAAAGTATTTGCATAAAACACCTGAAGCCAAAAGCACTGGAAATCTTTTGGGAATGACTGTACTCACAAACTCCCAACCCAGTTTAGTTCACTTGAAGAGGTATGAATGGGTTAGATGACTTAAGCAGACATGTTTGGATCTCCTTTGACCCAGATACAGTTTGTTCATCAATGTCTTGAAACATAGCCATGTTTTACTGTTCTCTCTTCAATATAGCTGAGCCAAATTCTCTGCTGGTGAAAGTCAGCTGATGGGTCTTTATGTATTAAAATGGAGGATGCTGAGTTGCCTGACCTCTAAATGTCCCATTTCCATTATAAACTTTCTTGTTCTCTCCCACCTGGTGCTGGTGGTGGTGTATTTATGGACACCAAATGTAAATCAGACCCATTTTGCTAGCCACTGTACATAGTTAAAAGCACAATATGAACTAAATCCAATCTCACCTTTACATGTCTAAATAATACTTTCATAGCTGTATATCTGTAATTTCTGGCACTTGCATACAATTTGGATTTCATTTCCATCTGCAGCAGAATAGTGCTGCCCAGGTATGCATGTACCTGCTGGAAGGTAGGAAAGATACTCTCATCATAGGGCCCTTGCCCATGGATTGGGAAACTCAGAATTTAGGCCCCCATCATCCAAAGGGGTATTTGAACCTATCTCCTGCTCCCCAGCAAAAGCTTCTCACTTTTGGGCCACAGGGTAGATGTTAGCTGGAGCCCACTCCAGCATAAGTGTCCTAGTCACAAAGCTATTGGATTAAAAGGTGGGAGGGTCTGTGTCTTCCTTCTCCCCCTCTGGCATTAAATGCCTAGTAGTCATGGTTTTTCTGTGACTAATGTTTCATATCTTGACTGTTGATACACGTGGGTCTCAGGGATTCTATTCCACCCCAGTGCCTACATGGCTAGAGGCCCTCCTCCTGGACACTCTCTGCGGAGAAGCGCAGGGCAAGTGTAGCTACAGGGAATCCAAACTGTGCATGAGCACCAAAAGTTAGTTCCTTGACTACACAAGCACCACTTACATGGACAAAAGTGAAATAGGATTTTACATACAAAATTATTACAACAATTATTTGCATCACAGTTACGTTAGAGTGATGTTGTAGCCATGTTGGGCCAGAAATTATGCAAGAGGCAAGGATTTCTTAGGGCGGTGTCGTTTACTGGATCAATGGAATGGTTCGGAGAGAATTAGACAAGTCTTCGAATGCAAGACGTTCTTCATGTCAGCACTATAACCTTACTCGTCTCTTTTTTTTTTCCATTCCCCGTTCATTTAATCAGCTCCATTCCACTAATAGTTGTATGAGCTGTATGTTATGGATATGAGCTTATGGGTAAATGGGTACACTCATGGTAGTAGGACAGTATAAGGAGCAAAATACTATAACAGACCATTAGATATCTCAATGCTACTTTATAGGATGTGTGACTCTTTCTCTTTCTCTCTCTCTCTACACACACACACACACCCCCCTTTGGATGATGGGGGCCTAAATTCTGAGTTTCCCAATCCATGGGCAAGGGCCCTATGATGAGAGTATCTTTCCTACCTTCCAGCAGGTACATGCATACCTGGGCAGCACTATTCTGCTGCAGATGGAAATGAAATCCAAATTGTATGCAAGTGCCAGAAATTACAGATATACAGCTATGAAAGTATTATTTAGACATGTAAAGGTGAGATTGGATTTAGTTCATATTGTGCTTTTAACTATGTACAGTGGCTAGCAAAATGGGTCTGATTTACATTTGGTGTCCATAAATACACCACCACCAGCACCAGGTGGGAGAGAACAAGAAAGTTTATAATGGAAATGGGACATTTAGAGGTCAGGCAACTCAGCATCCTTCATTTTATGTATATATATAGAGAGAGAGAGAGAGAGAGAGAGAGAGAGAGTCACATATGGTCACCTGGTGAAGAATATCTTGCATTCAAAGGCTTTGTGTAACTCTATTCCAACTATTCTGTTTGTCCAGTAAAATATATCACCCTCAGAAATCCTTGCCTTTTGCATAATTCCTGGACCTGCATATAGCATCACACATCCTATAAAATAGCATTCAGATATCTCATGGGTTGTTATCATAGGCAAAATACTATAACTATTACTATATATAAAAATTAAGTAGCAAAATACTCTCTCTCTCTATCTATCTCTATCTCTATCGATCTATATATGCATAAAAACTATGGTTCTTCTATACATAGTAGAGTTCCGTTACTGTGCATGGATGAAAATATAAAAATATTGCCTGGCTGCATGAATATACGCCCTGTTTTTAATCTTTTTCACAGAGGACCAGTATGGACCGATCAAGAGAAGACAAGCTTAAATAATAACAGGCTTATGCTAAATGATGTTTGCTGTAAATCAATCTATTTCTGGTCTGCTTAACCTTTAGCCAGGCACTGCAACAGCCTGGAGTCCCAACTAGCAGCCCCTTCTGGGACAGACAGACATATAAGTGGCATCCTAGCATAGCAGATTGTACTGTCTAGAGCACAACTGGGCAGCCTAATAATAACAAATCCATCAAAGGACAGGACAGAGATAGCATTTCATTTAGGTCTCAGTGCCATTAAATTCCACTGAAAAGATCTAACATAATGAGCACAACAGTGAGCCAGCATTTGCTACACAAAAAATCATTAGTGAAGATGCTCAACAAAGTAGTGCCCGTGCTGTGACCAGACCCCACGGTAAATAGAAATTTATTAAGTAGCCCTCTCTTGGCTGAGGTTACTGGAGTGGGATAGCAAGTGAACAGCATTCAAACAGGCTACTGAGGAGTAGGGTGCCAGCTGTAAAAAGCTAATGAAATCAGCAGGTGGGAAAGATAATATTTTGAAATCATTTTGATCTCTACCATGGCAGTTTGATCCTGGAGATCAAAGGAACAATTTGCAATGTAGGTTATAAGCAGGGCTAATAAAGCAGCATGATTTCTGTGCAGCCACAAAAGACAGTATTTTTTTAACAAGTCTCAGTATCCTGTCACCCTCCCACCCCAACAGTTGCAGGCAGTGTAAATGGCTGACAGTGTAACCCATGAAGTTCAAGGGCATACAGGACACTAGAGGGAGGATCATGGTTGTCCTAACCATCAAAACTTAACAATGGCAGACTGTGTGCTGGAAGCTACAAACAAGCTATGGTCCCCATTCAGGAAGGAAGTTTAAAAAGGTACATAACTATGAGCATGTGTTTGACTCCTGTTAAATTCAGTTTCACTGTTAAAAAAAATGTTTATTTTTATTTTTTTACCAAAAACTCTTGAGTACTTTTCATGGGTAAAATAACTTTTTATGATAAATGTATCATAAGAAGCTGTGACTTAGATGTTTACACAGCCTGGTGGGTGGCAAATTGGCTTGGGGGGGTCACACCCAGAGAGTGGTAGTAGACAGGTCGGTATAGACCTGGAAGGATGTGGGTAGTGGGGTCCTGCAGGGCTCAGTCCTTGGACCTGTACTCTTTAATGTCTTCATCAGTGACTTGGATGTGGGTGTGAAGTGTACTCTGTCCAAGTTTGCGGATGATTCTAAATTGTGGGGTGAAGTGAACACACCGGAGGGCAGGGAACAACTGCAGGGGGACCTGGGCAGGTTGGAAGCGTGGGCTGAACACAATAGGATGCAGTACAACAAGGACAAGTGCAGAGTGCTGCACCCAGGGCGCAAAAATATCCAGCACACCTACTGGCTGGGAAGTGACCCTCAGCAGTACAGAAGCAGAAAGGGATCTCGGAGTCATAGTGGACTCCAAGATGAGCATGAGTCATCAGTGTGACAAAATCATCAGCAAAGCTAACTGGACTTTATCATGCATCAGCAGATGCATGACAAATAGATCCAAGGAGGTGATACTTTCCTTCTATGCGGCATTGGTCAGACCGCAGTTGGAGCACTGCGTCCAGTTTTGGGCACCGGACTTCAAGAAGGATGTGGATAGCCTGAAGAGGGTCCAGAGGAGGGCCACTCGTATGGTTGAGTGTTTACAGGCCAAGCCCTGTGAGGAGAGACTGAGGGACCTG
>NW_017729013.1:1320927-1372654 GCF_001723915.1 Gavialis gangeticus | reverse complement strand
TTTTAAGAGAAGGCTGGACAGGCATCTGGCTGGGGTCATCTGACCCCAGCGCTCTTTCCTGCCCAGGCAGGGGGTCAGACTCGATGATCTGTTGAGGTCCCTTTCGACCCTAGCATCTATGAATCTATGAATTTAAACAAAAGGAAAAAAAAAAGAAAGAAAGAAGACATTGCTTTGAAAAGCCCTGTATGTAACAAATGTGATTTTTCAACCACATTGGAATCATTCTAAAACATCAGGGTTTGAGTTTACCATGCATAGAGAAGAGACAGGTTTTGGGAATAGAAACGTAGCTGTGGAGCTCACTGCTGCACAAGATCAAATCCGATGCTCATCTTTTATTCCTCTGCTAGCTGACTTTCCCTCAGTAATGGGGAAGACTCCCACACATAGGGTGCGTCTACACGAGATGGTACATCGCTGGAGCAATGCTCTACGGGGACGCAGCGTTGACGGACAAAAGCCTTGACACCGTAGCTATGTCACCGTAGTGATGCATTACCTCGATATGGTGCAACGCTACGGCGACATAGTGGCTAAAAATAATTGTATCTGCCAGTGCATATAGTCCTAATCTGAACCAAGATGATGCTTGAAAACACTCTAAATTCAGTAAATGAATACTAGGGCTAAACAGGCTGAAATTCTGTCTCTACTCAAATCAATGGGGGGGGGTTGCATTAACTTCAAGGGAGCCAAAACTTCTTTAAACAAGCCTTATGTCAGAATTAGGCTTTACAGGGTTTAATTAACATTACTATTCATAAAAATGAGATAGACAGCTCTGTTTTTTAGATAATAGGATGAGTAAAATGAGGAAAATAACATACTCTGTTAATTACCACATGTTTAGAACAGACAGGTTTTAATTGCCACAGACAGAAATGAATCCTCATTGCAAGTGCTTCTTTAATTCTCTTCACGTGTACAGCCTCAGCTTCCTTACCCATTTCTTTTCATGCAATGTTCAAAAGCCAGGAGGCCAAATTACTATCTGCTGTAAACAAATTCAAGTCCACTGCAGTCAGTAGATTTGCACTCAGTACATCTGGTCTCAGTTGGATTTCAGAATCCAGTGAATTGTAGTCTCTGTTAAATCAACATCTATCTAAGAGTATTGAGCTAGTTAACCAGCCACTAGCTTTGGAAGCCTTTCAAGACAAAAGAGAGAGTCCAGATGGACAGCCACCAAAGGTAATTTGATGGTCTTGGAGAGCACCATGGGTAGATCAAACAACTGTGCCACTGTTATTGAACGGTGCATTGCCCCTGAGGATAGTACTTCCAAATTTAAAATCACAGATCCAGCTGAGCTGCTCTTTCAGTGCAATTCCTGGAGGTAACTGCTCTGTGCTCTGGCTGTACTTAAAGGAGTGGATTCAACATGATAGCCTCTACCACTATTTAGACAAGCAGCTGGTAGTAGCTTATTAATCCTTATGAGCCTTTGGACATTATTTTGCATTCATCTGTACCTGAATTTTTTAGATGTTTTTGACTAAGTTCCGATTTCTGACCGTGAGCGTAAGAAGTTAACTGTGGTCGTGGAAATGAAAATCTCAGCACCATTGCAACTGCCTGGGCTGTAAACTTTTGCACTCCGCTTTGAGTTTCAAAGTATTCATTATTTTCAAATAGAAAATGACTTGATGAAAATAGGAGTTTCTCGGCTGCCGTGGAAGATAGGCAGATGGGCAGAATGAATGGCAAAAATATGACAGAGCTGCAGTAGTCCCCAGCCATCTGTTTCAGAACTGATTTTAACATTTTAAAGTATCACACATGATGTCTGTTTCCAGCAGCCTTTGCAGAGCAGGAGGGAATGCAGTAGCCTGCACCATCCATCCTATGTTGCCATGATATTCCTTATGTACATTTGTGAGCAGATGCCTTTCCCAGTTCGCTCTAAAACAAAGACAGACAATGAGGGGAACAAAAAAACCCACCCCTTTCCTTCTATAAGAACAGTTTATGCCTCTCCATATATTATAGGTAGTTAATAGATAAAGCAGCAATAGATGGTGCTCATGTTCCAGGGTTTTGTAGGACCAAATAACATATGTTCTGCATTGCAAATGGTGCCTTCTAGCAGATCTTTATGTACATTCTTAATACTTCTTAACTAAGTTTATACAGATATACAGTTGGGGATCAACCATTTTTCTGAGGCATCAGTGCCTAAGCTCCTACTTCAAATTGCTCAGTCCACACTCCAGATCCTCTTCCCCCCTTGGAACTAAATCCATCTTCCTGGTGTCTGAATGGCTCATGCTAGGCTTTAAACTCATTATCCGTTCTTCATGATGAGGAAACCAAGCAATTTTTCTGTAGAAAGGCTGGGCTTGCGTCACTTACATTAACATGGATAGTCTGTGCAGTGGTTCAGTTTCCTTCTGTCACATTTTCAATTCACATTTGATGATAGGTTATCTATAATTATAGATAACAGAAGTCACATTCATGAGGTGCCAAAGCTGAGGAGTGGTACCCGACTGAATGAAGCACGCACAACGGTGGCTCTAAGGCGATATGCCATGCTCACTCCTGTCTCTGCATAAATAATTCTGTTTCAGAGCTGCTTTTTGTGATTAAAACTTAACATGACACCAAAAAAGAAAAGTTGGATCCTGTTAGCCTAAAGAGCAGACTATGGATAATTTGCTCTAAAGACTCTTTGCATCAAAAATAGATCAAAATTCTGTTGAACATCTTCCACAGTGTTCCTGTAATCAGTATTTGACAGGAACAGTAATAGGATCAAGATTATTTTGATGTGTTCACTGCAGTAAAACATATCTGAGTAACTTGTGGTCAAATTCCATCAATAATTTTCTATACTATTAACACATAGCACTTGTCACTTTCTGTTTATTCCAAAGGGGATAGCAATTATAGTTGATATTGTTTTGTTTTTTTAAGTACTTGTCTTTTATGAGCCTATAATAATCTTTGTATTATGCTATTACAACATAATAAGGTCCTTGTCATGCTGCCAAGATTGGTCTTATAACCTCAGCGTGTTGGGAATTTAAGTGTGGTACATATTTGTGGTAGATCGAGATTTATACCTCCATGCAAATACATCATGCCCATAAAGGTTAATTTGCTTGGTCAGGGACTGCAGAATTTGACCATATATTAACGATGAACTAAGCATATGGTTTTTTGGATTCGGGTTAAGTCTCAAAGCAGAATTTGTCTTCCTGTGTGCTCTTTTAGAGCAGGATGTGCTCTTTTAGAGCAGAATTCCCTACAAGCTCTATCAGAAAGAGCCTATCCCTCTTTGACCTTCAAGGCATCAAAATATTGAGATTATAATATGATTGTGCAGTCATTCTTGTCAATAGTACAGTAGTTTAACTGAGTAACAACTCAAGTATCAACCCCAAAATGCAAACAAGTAACACATTCCTTTTCCATAGTTTTCCAGAGCAGATAGTTCTCAGCTGTTCATAGTAGCAGCTAATGCTATGGATTGTCTTTTGTGATTAAAGGTGCAGACAGAAGTGCAGCTTCTAACCCATGGTGCTTCACAGAAAGCACCATGAGTTAAACTGATCCTCCCACCCAACAGATGTTATCGGTTAGGTCGGTAGGGTGCAGGATCGAGCTCCACTTCAGAGCTGATCCAGGGAGAAAGGCTGTGTCAAACAACCCCAGCAAGGTGTTCATCTAGCCTTCTCTTAAAAATCCCCAGGGTCGGAGCCTGCACCACTTCTCTTGGAAGTTGGTTCCAGACCCTAGCCGCCCTGACCGTGAAGTAGTGCCTCCTGATATCTAACCTAAACCTATGTGACTATGTGAGAGTTATAGGTGTTCCTGGTAGAAAGGGGGTATAACAAACAACTAAGAAGATGATAAAGACTATGCGACAATATGGTGAATATGAAAAAAAAAATATCTAAAATAGAAGCTTTTTCATTCTCCTTTATTTATGTTCCTCCTGTGGTTTCCTCACTCACTCTAACGCAATTTTATTTTATTTTATTTTTTCAACTCAGACATAATCTAACTGTCATTGCTACAGTGAGATAATGGCATTCACTATTCCTTGAAGCAGCACTTAAAACTGAAGATAATATTATCCAGAACTTTAGCTCGGTAGCTCTAAGATTTACAGAAATTCTGGTTGTCGCTTGTAAACACACAGCAGATAATGAAATGGAGAGATGCATTACTAATGGGTTGGATTTAGTGAACCAGCAAGTGGCATTTATCTGACTGTTAGCATTAGTTTTGCAAGGACTTTATGACAGCAGAACAGAACTGGCAGTTAGGAGAGCTATTGTAACTACTGTACGTGAAGTTCTTCAACAGGGTCCGTGCCTATTTGGAAGATTTAAGTGGTACTTTAGTAGATAGACATTTCAGTTATCCTCTCCGTAACGGGGTCTTTTAACTCTTGAAGACAATGGCAATGTCTTTACTGCAAAAAAAAAAAGTAGGAAGAAAAGAATGGAGATGAGTCACTACCTCAGTTTGGCTAGTTGATGAGTTGGGGATATAGAGTTGCCCTTGATCAGCTACACTAAGGTAGAAATCAACTGTGACTTATCGCCGTTCAATTTTTACATCAAGATTCTACTATTTGATAGATGCTTTGCTATAAAAAGTGGTACCATTTTTACAATGAAGTTATCGCCAATTTTATTCATGCTAAAGAGATTAAAAGTGTAGACTGAGTAACTCTTAAAACAACTGTATATATGGCATATATGTAAGATTACGTATACATCAATATATAAACAAAACATTATTTCTTATTAGAAGAGGATCATTCAGAAAAAAATCCCAGCCTCAAACTGCAGTTGGGAGGTACAGAAAAAATGATTATTACTTTGCCTTTTTAACGTTCCTTAATTTTAATATTTAAGCCTTTGTTTTGCACAGTTTGACCTCTTATTTTTGCAGCCCTGGGTAATTGTGTTTCCCCTTTGTTGAGAGGTTGTTTAAAAAAAAAGGTAAGGCACAGCTGTTGAATGGGGAATCTATTGTTAATTAAGGTGTATTTTTGCTAATCACCTTAGCAATGAAGCTGTGAGTTGTAAAAGACTGGAGTCTGCAGAATAAAAGTTGGGAAGGTTTTTTCTTTCCTTTGCTTTCCGTCAAATTTATCCAGAAATAAACTGTTTATTTTGCAGACTGGTCTGGACGTTGTTACAGATGATGCCTGTTTATCTTAATGGTGGCAGAGGTTAGCTGTTCCAGTATACATTTCAGTCCAAATGGCTGAAGTATGGCAAAGCTGTAAGCAACTAAAACCAAGGTCATAATGATTGAAAGTGTCAGCCTTAACTACTGATGGCACTCCCAGATCTGCCTATAATTCTGTACTCAGTATTGTATTTCTTTTATTTTTTTAAATTAGTATTACAAAGATAGAAAGGGACTGCAGCATTATATGGTGTTGGATCCCACACTGGTTTGGCAGTAAAGATTCATGGAATCACAGAGAAATCAGGCTCATCCCTATCCATACCATTCAAGACAACAGTACAGATGTATTTGCTGAAGTAGGACTGTTCAGCTTCTAAGTGGGTGGGAGTCAGACTAGATGGAGTTGCGGTACTGGAGGCCATGGGCCTTTGGGGCTACATACTGCATGCCTCCACCGCTGCACCTGTATATCCAGGCACCCAACCTCCCTTTAAGCTCCCTGCTGCTGCTTAGATATCCCAGGTCAGAGGATTCCTCAGTGCTGCAGACTGCAGTATGCTGCATCATCGTGCTCCCTGGAGCAGATAAGAGGAGGCTGGAGGGAGAGCGAGCCTGGAGACCTGGCCCACTTCTGCAGTCAGAGCAATGGGGAAGTGGCAGACAAATGGAGGCCTGGAGGCTGTGTTTAAGCCCTTGTGGGCTGCATGCATCCTGAGGGCCACCAGTTGGACAGCTCTGAATGGTTTGCATCTTGGGGCTCAGTATAGCTCACTGTTTAGGGCACAAGATAGGACTCCAGAAGTCTCTGATGTTCCCCTAGCTCTGGCATTGGCCTTCTGTGTGATCCTGGATGAGTTATTTGGTCTCACATGGCCATGGCTTCCCCTCCTGTAACATGGCAATAATGATGTTAATCTCCTCTGTTAAATTCTGGTGAGATAAGAAGTGTTACATAAGAGTTCAGTATTATAGTCTATTCCAGTTCAGCAAGGGAGGCGTGTTTGGCACATTTTTGGTTTGTAAGGGTTTCCCTAAGGATAAGTCTACTAATTATGCAAGTTATTGTCATTTCCCTGTATGTAAATATGAAGATATAGCTAATATGCTTTTGCATTTTTGGTGGGAAGAAAGAAATGTTTTGTTTTTTAATAAATTAGACTTACCTGCAGCTAGCTGACTTCTTAAATGTTGTTGTTGGGGCTGTGGAAATATCTGCTCCACAAAGCAAATGCTAAAGTTGTCAAGCATCTAAAATACTGCATGACTTCTATCTTTTAAAATATAAGAATCATCTCAATGCATAATCAAAACAAGACTTGTTCTCTCCATACAGTTCATGTAAGGTAATGTTTGGTACTTACACTGCATCTTCCATCACAGATCTTCCAGCATGTGTTATCCAGTAAACCAGGCAAATACAACTCATTCCATTTTTACAGATGAGAACACTAATGTGTAGAGAGTTTGTGATTCACCCATGGTACATCAGTGCTAGATCAGCTGCAGAATATAGCAGAGGCAAAGGGAAATGTGTTCTGTCTCCATATTCTATTGCTTACACAGGGCAAAGCTCCCACTGAATTTGGTATGTCAGTGGGAATTTTGCCTACTTAATAAGTACAGTATCAGGCCCTGTCACTTGAACCAAGTGATGGTATTTTTGCCTGACAAGTTCCTTTGAAGTTGGGTTGATTAGGAGAGGCTATATTGTTTAAATAACTTTCCTTTAGAGAGAGCGCAGCTTCTGTCAGACAGCAGCAAAGCAAATTGATGGTTACAGTATCTCATTGACGGCAAGAGGATCAGGAAAGGCAATTGTTCTTATCTACTTAACCCTTTGAAAAATATTTTCTGTGGCTGCTGTGATGTGTTCATCTAGCTAAATTGGCAGCTGCTGGCTCATCTTTATCATGTGCACAAAAGAGCATCTCTATATTGTATTTCCTAAAGTATCCTGTCATTCCCTCTCTGTTAACCTGAGTGTGGTAATCGTAGCAGGTAGTAATCACAGCCTGTATGTTCCTTTTTTCCTTGCAGGTTCCAGAGTACTCCATCTCCTGCCCCACGCCTAGTCAGGAGTAGGCACAGTTTACACTGATAACATGGCCAGTCACCTTTATTTTTCCAATGAATGTTTGATTCTTAGCCCTCCTTACAGATAGATCAATGCAAATGGTTTTCTCATGGCAAGAGCGAAATAAAGCCACTTCTGTTTTGCAGATGCAGGCTTGAATGATCACATGGGGCACATCCAGACAAGTGCACACATATCTTTCCCTAGGGACAAATAGCAAAGGCATATGGTTGTACCATTGCTACTTGTCCCCAGAGAACGCCCATGCGTGCGCACTCTGGCACGTGGCAAGCTGCCCCAGGTGTGGTAGGGGAGGCTGGGGCTGTGCAGCAGTCTTAACTGGGTTCTTGGGGGTCTCCCAGGGCTCCAGTGGTGGCAAGCCAGCAGCA
This sequence comes from Gavialis gangeticus, assembly GCF_001723915.1. Classification (NCBI taxonomy): domain Eukaryota; kingdom Metazoa; phylum Chordata; order Crocodylia; family Gavialidae; genus Gavialis; species Gavialis gangeticus. The sequence continues at coordinate 1,365,034 of NW_017729013.1, read as the reverse complement.
GGCAGCCTGGCTGGGAGCCGGAGGTTTTTCAGGTGGTGCATGCTACTGCCGCATGTGCCACCCTGCTTTTTTCTAGTGTGTTTTTTTTTATCCTGGGATCTCCACCCCGCCCATCCCACCCCACCCCACCCCACGCGCTGCAAATTAGCACAGCATGGGGAATGCCTGCATGTGTAGCGTGCGCCCAGAGACTGCCCAGATATAGAACTTGCACCATAGAGTGGATTTCACTGAATCACCATTACTGCTTGTATACACATTCACATGCCCCACCCCAGTCCAAAGCCACTCACCCCGTTTAAGATGGAAAGAATGTGTCCACACCATCCTAATAGTCTGCTTATAGGTTCAACTAATACTTCCCAAGCTGCTTTCTCTGGTTTTGGCAGCATACTATGTTTTTCTCCAGCCTGCTACTTGTTCCAGCACCTATTCAAATCAGTGGGAGCTGAGCGTGGCCACTGAGCCAAGGCTTTGGGGCCAAGGGTGTTCAGAAACACAGGTATTCAGAGCAGGGGAGGTAATGGGAAACACTGAGCGGGTGGCACCTACATGTCCTAAGATCCTGACTGAATGCATGTTGCACCAGCCAGAATCTCACCTCCTTCCCAACTCAGTTCACCACAGTGCCTTAGCATAGCTGCATGCTCAGGGAGACCACTGAGGTACCTAATAGCTCATTAATCCACCAGCTCACCTGTAAAGCTTTCATGCTTTAGAAGGGTAATTGGAAAGGAAGGCTAAATAACACCGTTGCACTCCAACAAGGGGGCTATTTTTTACTTCATCTTTTGCTAACCAAATTTTTCCCTCCCACATATAACAAACATATCTACATAGGGGACTGCTGATTCCATTCCAGGCTTGCTAGTAAGTGCCACTGCAGGAGAGAAATAATTATTCTTGTCTCAATCAATTTATAAGGTGATGCTTTTTTATGTAGCAAATGATTGCAGATGCATTGCTGACCACTCTTTTGTAAAGCGCATCAAAGATCTGAGGGTGATGGATTTAGTTTTGATTTGTTTCTCCGGGATTCATTCCATACAGTTTAGTTCTAACTAATTATTTATGTATTCTAGCATCCTTATTAGGTGCCTTTGTACATTTGATTACTCCTGTGCTTAGATTGATGAAGGAGAGGTTATACAGTCACTACCATCATCTACTGTGGGGGGGATGCCTCCAGTTTTAATTCCCTAACCCTTTCTGGATAGATGAATGGCTGGCTAATAGCTGTTGTACATATTAGAGTTTTCTGCTGAAAAATAATGAGGAGGCTCCTGACTTTTATGATTTCCTTTTTCTACTTCTTAGGTCCAGGGAATACAGCATCTTTAAACTCTTAAAACATGCACTTAGAATACAAGCATGCATATATACACACACAGAGATACATACATACATATGTTAGATGCATTCATATATATACATATATATATATATATAGTATGTATGTATGTATGTGTGTATATATGTGTGTGTATGTATATATGTTTCTTTGTCATAAGCAACGCTGCCAAGTTAAATAGGCCAAATTTGACTTGATTTGTAAGTAGATTTTTTCCCTCAACTGTCTAAGAAGTGTGGTCTTTTTATGTGTTTAGTGTTCTTCCTTTAAAAAAAAAATGTCTGATTTACTGAGAATGGGAAAAGTCCTTCCTACGGCAGATTAACGATGTAGGATGTTTAACCAGTTAGAACCAGCTGTTCCAGTGATGAGAATATCTTACTGGGAGACATGTTTCTTTGCTCTGAATCTGGTTTCTGTACACTTAACTGGAAAACCCCTTAATGGGGACCCTGTTTATTGGCAATGATCTTATATGGGATATAATGCCACTCAGCAGGGTTATCAATGAAGATTAACTGGAATACAGTCCTTAGCAACGAACTTCTCAGTTGTATGTGCAAAGCTGTCTTAACATTTAAGGCAGGCTGAGAAGCTGCAGGCTCTTAAAGCATCTTGTGGGTGCCTTTAAGCACAGAGCTGTTTTAAACATTTCAGGCATTTCAAACACTTAACAATGCTTCAAGCTCAACACTTAATCACTTTATTTGCCTCTTCAGGCCAATGGAAAAGCTACTTAATTGGAAAGATAGGCTGTCTACTGAGCCATTCCACTTCATGGCCTATATGTCATTTCTTATTGGGGCAAAGAAAATGAAGTCTGGAAGCGTTCACACCAGCACTTATATGAAAACAAGCTTTCAGAATTAATGTTAGTGCTATTTAAATAAGTTCTCTGTGTAATGCTTCTTGTTGAATTTACTGAAACAAGTATGTGTAATGCTTAGTGAACAAGAAGGGAACCTCAGACTCTTAAATCCTTTTCCCATGTAACTTTGGGCAACTTCAGGGGGAATTCCCATGTATCCAACTGCTCAGGGGTGAGAATATGGCACTCTGAATTCTGTCCATGGATGAACATGTATCCACCACAGCTTGGATTCTCCCTGTACCTTAATTTACCCATCTATATAACGAAGATAGTATTTGTCCAGCTGCCAGAAGTTTTATAAGACTCATTCTTCTCATTCCGAGGATGAAAGATCATAAAAAGTTGCCAAAATATTTAAATAAATTGAGTTTTAAATAATATTGGATATATTTCTCTCTGCTCCACTTGTCATCAGCTAGCAACTATTATAAATATCTGGTAGAGATGAGTGCATTTTTTTTTCATTACCCTGACAGCTTCAGTTCTGTTTGGGAGGTGGAAGGGTGATCTTGCCTAGCATAATTGCCTTTTTAAATTAAACTCTTATTGATCTTTCTGGAACTGACTTTCAGTTCTGTATACAATCAATGAACTTCAAATGAAATTTGCAACTTGGTACCCCAGTTTACTACAATATATATTTATCCAGAAATTTGCTTTGCATTTTTGATTCCAGAAACGTAAAAAATGTTCCATATGAAAAGCTTGCAATTATATAGGCAAAGCCCAAAAATATAATAATCAAGTGTGCAGCTGACTGCTTAATAGAGCTGGAAATTGAATGTTTACTTTGTAAAAATTTTCTACTTTGCAGAAATATTTTCCATTCCAAAGGAGGAGAAAAAGCCAAAGGCTGAAAATCTTCCAGAGAACTGAATTTTCTCAATTTTTTCTTTAAAAAAACCCTAAAATGCATTTGTTGTTTCTGAAATGAAATAAACTCTTTGGGATCCCTGACTGCCTGCCAGCTCCCAAACTCTAAGGCTCCCAGCTTAGCTGGGCCTTTCAGGCTCATGTTTCCCCTTCAGTTCACTTGGTGTGGTGATAGGGAACCAAAAAATGCAGAAGAAAGAGCACCTCCTATGGGGTATTTCTGGAAAATACATGGACTCGTATTGAACTTCTGTGTTTCTACATTGAAAACAGGCATTTGTTTATTCAAATGGGCAGCTGTTAACATGCAGTGTGCTTTGATAACTTTTTTAGCATAGTTTGTTATATTCGGTACAGGCAGTTGTGGCATTAGTAACATGCTGCATATGCTATCGTGGCGCAGATGGCCTGGGCAGCCTCTGTGTGGGCTGAGGGGAGCAGGAGGGACAGGCAGCACAGCAGCAGATGGGACAGGAAGCAGAAAGCAAAGCAACAAATTGGGCACAGAGCACAGGGAAAGAAGCAGAAAGCAGAGCAGCAGATTAGGCAGGCAGCACAGGCCTGGGAGCAGAAGGAAGAGCAGTAGATCGAACAGAGGCAGGGAATTGGAGTGGCAGTTGGGGAGAGCACAAGGCTAAATTGTGGCATGGCTACCTCCACTATATGCACATAATCTTATCTGGTTTAGTCAAGCTTTTAAAAGCCACTCTGGAATCATGGAGCTTTGCATGTGAACACACAGATCTGTGCACTCCTCATTTGTGTGCACCTGTTGGGCAAATGGAATTAGCCTTGATTTACAGTAGCACACTGGTGATCAGACTCTGATTCAGCCAGTCTGGCATGGAAAATATGGCTAATTACGCTGGGACATCATACTGAAGGAGGTCAATAAAATTTGGGGAACACAGATGGGATAAAGAGTGGCAAGTCTGGAAGTAATCCCAGAAACTCTAGGTGTTATAATAACTATGCAAAATGGTAATAAGCAACAGACCACAGAATAGGCAGAACTAGGATTATTGGCATGTGTGCTTATGATGATTATCTAGTGCTGAGAGTCTTGGATATGATCCATTTTCAGTTTAAGATAAATAATGAGCATGACAACAAGGAGGGAATGTAAAGGACAGGTATGATTAGACTTGTCTGGGAGAAATGTATACGTGGGTTCTGTGATGCAGCCTTTTCTGTACAAAGTAACGGAGGCCTGAGATTATTGTGATAAAATGTAAACTGTGATTTAAAGGAATTATAAGCAGTTTGTTGAAAAGAATGGCAAGCAAATGTTGTCTAGAGAGAAAAATCTGTTTCTGCAATATGTTTCATTGCAGCATCCTTCTTGCCGATTCAAACCGGACAGACATTTCCAGTAATCCATTTATTTATCCTGTTGGGCAACAGCACCAGGGATGGTATGCTAAAGGCTCAATCCTGCAAATGTTGGAGTGTTGCTACTGACTTAAATTAGCCCTCAGCTTTCTGCCCGCGCAATGCATTCTCCTGATGAAGGCAATGCGATTATAGGCAATAGTGAGCACTCTTCTCAGTAGTATGTGCAGGATCAGATCGCCGAGTACTCCAGTTTGCCATGGTATGGACTATTTAGATTGCAATCCATGAATTAATCCGACTATGTATCCCTCAAAATAACCTTTTTCCTTTTCCACCTCTTTGCTTTTAAGGGGCCATCCGTTTTGGTTTCTGGGCACCACAGCTTGGATTCTCTTCTTAAAAAAATGAAGTCCCTTTGCACTTCACACAGTATGCGTCTCATCTTGTTCTGTTTCAGGTGTGGCTGTGTGGCGGCAGCATGGAGGTCCTGCCGTGCTCAAGAGTGGCTCACATTGAACGCAAGAAGAAGCCCTATAACAACAACATTGGTTTCTACACCAAGCGCAATGCCTTGCGTGTTGCAGAGGTGTGGATGGACGATTACAAATCCCACGTTTACATTGCATGGAATTTGCCGCTAGAGGTATGGCCTTATATCCACTCACCTTTATTTACCTTTCAAAGATGTCAGATTTGACAGTACTTGGTATTATATTAGGGGGAAAAAGCCTGAAATATATTGAAACACATCCTCAGCTGGTATAAATCAGCGTGGCTACATTGACTTTGATGGGGAGGGGATGTTCCTGGAGAATGCTGATATTAATGGAAATCTACCGGTTTATATCAGCAGAGGGGCCTGGATTATTCTTTCTAAAGATTAGACATGTAGTATAATGTATCTGCCTCACACTTCAACTTCTATTTATTACGTGTTTATAGCTCTATGTTACCCAACGAATTGAGCCGTTTTGTAAGACCGGCAGACAGCAAATTATTAAATCCTTCTGCACAGTCTGTAAATGAGTCGTTTTAACTGACACTGTTTCCTGTAGTAGATGTACATCACACCCAGTGTTACCCAGGTCCGTGTTAACACCTCTCACAGTCGCAACATCATCGTCAGTTCTCCACTGCGTAACCAAAACTTGCTCTGTCGCAAATGTGTTCTGCAAAATCATAATCCTGCTGAAAATGTAGATCATCAAAAGCTGCATCTCTGCCTTATAGTATTGAGACATTTACTACTGATAGACAGTGACCGTAGGCACCTTCAAAATCCTTAAACAGCCAGGCATAAAAGACAACAGGATGGCAGTGCACGAAACAAGGTCCCATGCCAACAGCTGCTGTGTGTGTGTGTAGCTGGTCTGGACAGAACAATATGTGGAAACACCGTGGTGTTTTCATTTACATCTCCAGGAGAAGAGTTGAACTTTAAGAAGCTATTGGTGAAACTTAGGTACAACCTACCTCACAGCAATATGCTGTGGCTTCCCTGTAGAAGCCATAAGCTTCTGCCGACAGATACTGCAAAGCTAAATATGCCACAAAATCCCCAGTCCTGCATGCTGATCAAAAGGAGTGAACCATTGCTTCTGTACAGACTCACTGACTTCAGGAGGAGTTTGCTCAGAAATGAGACAAGATTAAAAAATGGGGGACCTAGCTGTCAATACTTAAAGGCTTCCAAGAACAGCTGTTGATAAACTTTATTAAAGGCCTGGGCATATATTGGTGGTGATAGACTGTTGACTTGTGTGCTCAAGCCCCTTGTGAATAGGGTTGTTGCTACATGCCCTTCTTTTAATATATTTTTGAGGATACCACTGTTGATAAACTTTTACGAGCAAAACTCTTGCCTTCTGCTGGAGCTTTTGCCTGTGGGGAACTAGGGAAAAAACCCCATTTAGGCTTTATAGAGCACTCCCAGAGATGAATTCCATTTAGTGAAACAGCCTGTGGCCCTCTTAAAATGCAGTGCACCTGTAAGATAACACCATCCTTGAGGGGGGATACGCTGTTTGAATGACATAAAAACTGAGCTGCTACTTTCCTCTGAAGAAAGGTTACATCTGCAGAGATTTACTGGCATTTGGGTACCCAGTAACAGCATCTCCGTGCTTCATCAGAGAACAAAAGAAACCTCAGTGTGGCTGATTAGCTACTGACATCCCAAAAGGATTTTTGTTTTGACGTGCTGGGGGCTGCACCAGGTCTCCAAGTAGTATTTTGCTGAGAAAACGATGAGCTGAGGCAGATTGCTCTGCTGCATTTACCTGACAAACCGGGGAGAGAGGCCACGTGTTGTGCAGTCTCTTGGAAGAACGTGGGCAGCAGGAGAGAGAAGCAACAGGATGTTGAGTACTGGTTATTTTCTGGTTTCTCTCAGTAAAGGATGACTACAGGTGCAGGAGGAGGGACAGTAATCGTGCTGATCAGGCTCAGACCCTAAGCTTCAAACTAACCTGTGTTTTGAGGAAAGTAGAGTGGTTTGCATTGAAATGAGTTGTTGGAACTCAGAAGATTTATAGGGTCATGATGAAGGCTATGTGGAGTCAACACTCGAAATGGGATTACGGATGAAGATCTGACCTTCTTTTACATGGCTCAGGACTTTAATACAAGCCTCGTTAGTTACCAAATGCTGATTTAATTCTAAAGAAGACTCATTTGCATAGACAATATTTTGTCATGGCTGGTACCTAGGTGAAAGGCAGAGTTGATTTGCACCTTGTAGACTTATTTAGGGGTGGCAAACATATGGCCCACAGCTTGGCCAGGGGAAGTGGCCTGCCACAGAATCCAAGATCCTAGTGAACACGGCACTTGGCAGCAGGAGGAGGAGCAAAGGCTGAGCACCGGGTTGCCCTTCAGCCACTTTGCCCATCCACACTCCTGCGGCCCTGCCTCCCCAGCTGGCAACCCCCACCTTGTGCCCCTCACTGGAGCCAGGGATGGAGCTGCTGCCATAGCACAGAACATGCAGTGGTGGCAGCTCCAGTGTGGGACATGTGGGGCCAGATCACTTTTGCCCTGGTCAGAGCCACAGCTGCTGCCACCACCACCTGAATTGGAGCCAGAGCTGCTGCCACCACGTGTGCTCTGAATTGGAGCCAGAGCTGCCACATGCTCCAGATCAGAGTCGGAGCTGCCACCACTGCTGCTGCCCTGTGCTCTGGATCAGAACCAGAGCTACTGCTGCCACTGCAGCTTCCTCATGCCCCGATTGGGATCTGACCTGAAAGGAGCCGCGTGGTTTGGATCTGACATAGGGCACGAGGTGCGTTTGACACCCCTGGGCTAATTAAACACACCTAGGTGTTCGTTCCTTTCAGGCATTACTTTTCCATCAGTGACTATTTCAGTCTCAGGCTGGCTTTATGGGCTTGCTTAACACAGAATCCCCACTTGATCATGCTGATTTTGGACTGTGCCTCATCTGCCCACGTTGAATCACATTTATATTCACCTATTGGCTCCCCATAGCCCATTAAAATGCTCTCTTCTTTCAAGCAGGGTGAATAATTCATTAGGAGATCATTACAAGTGTTGTAATGGAAAATTGCTTTCCCAGCTGTATTTAATGAATATTTGGGAAGGCCAGAGCATGAGCTGACAAAGAAAGGAAAAGTAGACACCTGTCTAAAAGAATAAGGATGGTTGTAGCATGCCTTTGATTTCCTTCTCCTGACTTTTACCTGAAATTATAGGGTAGAATGAAAAATGCAGTGACCTGTTGAGTCATTTCTCCTGGCCACTGCAGGATTATTCCCATTGAGACATAAACTATAGTTTTATCTACTTTTAAATCAGCTCAAGCAGTGGGATTTCCACCATTTCCCTGGAGAAACTATTTCACAGTACAAATAGTTCAGATTGTCAGAAGTTTCTTCAGAGGTGCAGCCTAAACTCATTTCCCCATCATTTTATTGTTTCTGTTAGTTAAACCCCAACATGACACCTTGAATCCTAAATCGCGCTTTGCTCTTTTTTTTAATGCCTTTCTAACCACGCTCCTGCTTTTTTGCAAAGTGACACATATTTTGGTCTTGTGCGGTAAACTTTCATGCATTCAGCACCAACAGTGGAGTCAGACCTCTGAGTGAGCATAGCACTCAGGCGCTCCCTTCTGACAAGCCTTTCCGCCCAAATGAGTACCTTTGGCATTGTTCTCTTCTGGAAATCCAGGAGCTTGTTTTGATACCTGAGTGGGATTTAGATCTCTCTTGAAAATATTTTGGGTCCTGAGCCATTCCAAAATTCTGGTGTTCGGGACCGAGCCGAAGTCCATGGGAATATTGCCAGTGACTATAAAGAGCTTTTAGTCTTTGCTTAAAAGTAATGTTCTCCATCTCCCTGCATTTTCTTTCTTGCTCCGCATTTCCTCCCACATGCCTAAATCTGTCAAATACTGAAGAGTTGACAAGTCAAAGAACATTGAAAGCATTGTTTTTTCTCCTTCCTGCTTAGTGCAGCAGTGAAAGACTTCCCTTTCTATTAACCTTCTTGGCCAGTGTTTTCTTCGTCTTAGCACTGGAAGTGCATACTTGATTTGGGAAAATGCTGTGGCATGATCATTCGTCTGTGCAGAGTCACTTAGCTTTTAAAAGGCTTCAGACTGTTTAGATGCAATATCAAATGTTCATGAAACACAAACACATACCTTGTTTTTAAAGGATAAATATATAGTTAAGATGCTGAGGTTATATCTTTATTTTTCAGAATCCAGGCATTGACATCGGGGATGTATCTGAGAGAAAAGCTTTAAGGAAAAGCTTAAAGTGTAGGAATTTCCAGTGGTACCTGGACCATGTTTATCCTGAAATGAGAAGATACAACAACACTATTGCATATGGGGAGGTAATTAAGACAAAGTATGTTCTTAAAGCAGATTGATAAGTATTAAGAAGTAAGATATCAATATCTATAGATGCATATTTATGTAACAACATGCCATAATGGGTGTAGTCCAAAATACCCTTAAATTAGAGCTATATGGATTTAAAATATTTTATTTCTTATAGAATTTGTTCTGCATTCCCTGCAATATTTCTATCTTTAGATTTATTGCCAATCCTGAGAAACCCTATATATTCTCCAAAATGTGAATGAGAGTTATCGCAGTATTGCCTCCATTAGATAAGCAGCTGACTATGTATTTTGTATGATTTTTCCCCTTGTAATCATTTTCCCTTGATCTAACCTTTGCTAATATCGCAGGGGTTTCAACTATGCGTGATCATCATATATATTCCTTATAGGACTCATTAAGTTTACCCCAAACTCATACTATTGTGTCATGTAAAAAGACTTATTTCAGTCCTTATTGGCTTTGAGACAGCAGTAGGAACATAAAAAATAGGTATTTATGATAATTAAATAACAATCTTTTGCAGTAAGTTTCCCATGGAATAGTGACACTCTGGAAGAAGTAATTAAAATATAGCCCAAGGACCCCAGATGGCTATTAATCCTGAGGAAGTGTGTTGCCCTAAGGTTATTTTATGCCTTGACGCTGAAAATGCAGAGTACTATTCCCATTTCAATTGGCCTGGGTGGGAAACAAATGCCTACACATAAGCAAATCTCCTGGCTCAAATATCTCTCAACGCTTAATTCACCTGATGATATGAATTTATCAACAGTGGTTTGTTTTTTATAATGTATTGCTAGTTTCCCTTTAAACTTGAAAAAAAAAATTGCTGGTCCAGTTTCAGTCTTCCTGATCAGGCAAAATATTATGTAGTGATGATGAGCATGTCCTTACTATGTGTTAAGCTTCCTGAAATGTTTTACTGCTGGCAATAATGTTGCTCAGAGGGAAAGATTTTCTCACTTCATCCCTACTGCCAAAGCCTGGCTAATGCTTTGAACAGAAGGATTAAGAGTGGGAAACACCAAATGGATGGGCTCTCAGAAGAGGCTAGGATAATTCTGGGACATAGGGCACCTATACATGTGCTGGATGCCTGCTCTGATGCACGCATTGGAGCAGACTTGATTAATCAAGCCTTCTGGAGCGTGGTACTTAGCATGCTCCAGCAGCCTCCACAGCATGTATATTCAGTGTCCCCATGCTCCAAAATGCGGGCAGGCGTGCTTTAACTAAAGCTCATCGAACAAACTGTAGTTAAAGCACCCCCACCACCATTTTGAACTGCAGGATGCTGCATAAACATGACACTGTGGGCTCTTTATTTAGGGCAGCTCCCGAGAGCCACTCTAATTAAAACACCCCCTACCCCAGAGCATGTATAAAGATGCTCATAGAGACCAAGGCAGTGTCATTGCTACACTTCCAAAATGAAGACTGTACACTTTGCTCCCAACTGCAGTGTCAGTCAGTACTCTCCATACCATACCTGGACCATGTTCTCAAGATGTCTAACAGCACCTCTTCGTTGGCCTCTTAGGCTGACGGCTACATGCATGTGCTCTCCTGTCTGTCTTCTACCTGATAGCATGGAAGGGGTTCCTTGTGCTTTCTTTCCTGATGTCATCTCAAGAATCAGTGCCAGAGCCAAGCAGTAGTAATTGTAATGGTGATTGTTGTATAAATAACAGCCCTAGCCGTTATTATTAAACTCTCTATTAAAAGAAAACCTTGTAGGCCACACTAACCCCTTTTGTGAATCAGTATGCCTGAAGGCACAGTAAAGCATCTTTCCCTCCCCATAACATTAAAGGTCAGAGGCCATGCTGTAAGCGGTCAGCAGCATTCATCTCCCATAGGGAACAGCTGCATAACTAGGCAATGTTTTTCCCCCCCCCACAGCTTCGTAACAACAAAGCAAAAGATGTATGCCTTGATCAAGGTCCGCAGGAGAATCATACAGCAATACTGTATCCGTGCCATGGCTGGGGACCTCAGGTAAGGATTTGCTTTTGTTATACAGAAGCCTATGTAACGATCAATAACTGGCACAGATTGCTGCAAAGCAGAATAAAGATGTACAGTGTGTGTGCTGGCTTAGGCTCGCAAATGATAAGGCTAGTCTTCCTGTTAAGAACAAAGAATAGCTCAGATAAGGAGGTATATTTTTCCAACTACTCTTAAAGCCATTTTCCAGATTAAATTACCATAATCTTGCAAGAGCTGTGAGTAGAAGCTTAATTTAGAAAAAAAACTTCCAGACTTGGGTAAATAATGCTAAAAGCAAAGAGCCAATCAGCAGAATAGAACATGCACAAGCAAAGCATTTTAAGGCATTTTCTTTTCTTTTTTTTTCCTGTTTATATGCCAGCAGGGTAAAGAGGCATAGACTGGGAAAACAAAACAAATAATGCTTTCTGATGAGATGATAACTAGGATGTTATTTCCACTAGGCAAAGACTTATTGTATGTAACCTTACTGGCGTCTAGGCTTACATTTCTAGGGCTTTTCTTACTTCTCAAAAAATTCGGATCAAATTGAAAGGGTCTGCTACCTCTCATCTCAATCTAGGGGGAGAAAACATGGCTCCATTATACAGTTTAGGCCATTTTGATATAAGGAGCTTGTTTTTGTCAGGATGGTGGCAAGGGGAGTTTGTGACAACTGCTTTATTTATGTAGATAACTAATTCCTTTATATAATGTTATTATTCATTGTATTTTAAAAATGAATTAATAATTTTTCTGCACTTGAATACTCCTGACTTGACAGTCGTGGGATTGGAAAGCCTATGTTTAAGAACAGATGGCTTACTGCATAAAATATGCCAGTATATCCACCCTTAGAATAGAGGAGACAGATTTTGCGGTGTACGTCCAGAAACTGTAAGTCTCCAGCGTCTCCTTGGAAAGCCATCCCTGTCATTTCTTTCTCCCGGTCTAGCCTCCCCTTAATCCTGGGATATTCTTTCTGTTCACATCAGAAAGATAGTCACCCCTTCTTCATTCAAGTCCTTCTTCAAAATTCCCTTCTTGCTTGCAGCCTTTTGGAGAAAAAGTTATACAGGCTCCTGTTAGGTCTGGAAGTAGAACCGTGATAGGAGGATGCAGGGCTGGGTTTTTTTCTTCTCCATATAGTTTAACTAAAGAGCCATGCTTTTAGTTTGTATCTATCTGACTTGAACCTCTTAACTGTCTAAGATTCACCCATCACCGATATGCAAAATGAGCAGAGAGAAGTAGTTAGCCTGCTCTCTGCATGTCCTTTTGTATTATCTGATGAACTCAAAGAACCTCCTCTGTGACTGCTCCCTCATTCTTCTGTTACTTTCCTTTACAACTCACAGCATGACACACAACCAAATCAGTCATCATCTACCTTTCCTCCCCTGGATCAACCAAACTTCATTCAAAGGGATGCCATTCATTTGCCTTCTGGTAGGAGACCTTCTCTTAGACCATAAGCATGCCAGACCACCAGTCTAGGCATAGTAAAATTATAGGTAGAGTTTTATGTATCAGAAGGGTTGTTGGTTGTAGCCGTGTTGGTCTAAGGACATAGGCAGGCAAGGTTCTTTGGGTAGATGTGATCTCTTTGATTAGACCAACTGAATAGTTTAGAGCACAAACACAAAGCTTGCAAAGAACCTTTTTCTAACTATTCAGTTGGTCTAATCAAAGAGATCACATCGACCCAACGAACCTTGCCATTTGTCAGAAAGCAAACCATTTGCCCATGAGTGTTAAAAGGAAGGACTGACTGATTACTGCACAGATTCTGAAAGCTTTTTTTTTTTTGGCATGATGTATTCTTTCCTCTTTTTGTGTACTAATATACCTCTGCCATCTTTCAGCTTGGCAACGTCACTGTATGTCCCAGCATCTCCTAGTTGTCTGTTTCACGACAACCACCTAAAAACAAAACACTGCGTTGTTCACACAGTTCCCCCCGGAGGGAGGTTGAGATCCAGAAGGACCCATATATGTTGGACAATAGTTATGCTGGAACATGCTTTTAAAGTTATGTATGTGCCTACTGCCTGACTCTATTGAAGTCAATGCACTTGGACAGCGTAGTGATGAAGGGAGTATGTGTAGAAAGGGAAAAAAAAGTGAAATCCATGAAGCTGAAGCTGCATAAACTCCCCATAATGGGTTCAGGGTTTTTTGCTTCACTCGAACAGTCTTTGACTTCATGCAGCCCTTTATTCCCAGGCACACTTACCCATCAGGAACATCACAGATACAAATAACATAGTCCATATAGGGTTCACTCAGATTCCCAAGTCTTTTCCAGCCCCCGAGAAGGTGCCTCTGGCTTCCTGCTGCTCTCTCCTCACTGCTGTCTTCCTTCTCAGGTGGTCTTCGACTCAGTTCCCCAACGTGGTGCTGCTGCTTCCATCCTGCAGCCCCTGGGTCTCTTCCCAGACCCCAGGAGTCCCTAGCCTAGTGTTGCAGCCACTGGCCAAGCAACCCTCTCCCTCTCTGTCAGATCTGATTTTCACTCCTTTCCCTGGGGGCCTTTTGACTTCCTGTAGCCACCTAATTATTTATCTTTCTCAACTGGCCTAGTCCTCCTAGGCAGTCTGTAATCACTCCTGCAACTGGTCACAAGCTGGCGGAGGGAAGGTTTAAGTTGGACATTAGGAGGCACTACTTCACGGTCAGGGCGGCTAGAGTCTGGAACCAGCTTCCAAGTGAGATGGTGCAGGCTCCCACCCTGGGGGTTTTTAAGAGGAGGTTGGATGACCACCTTACTGGGGTCATTTGACCCCAGTGCTCTTCCTGCCATGGCAGGGGGTCGGACTAGATGATCTGCTCAGGTCCCTTCCGACCCTAGAAACTGTGAAACTATGAAACCATGAAACTGGGCTGTAGCCCTTGCAAGCCTGAAGAGGGCTACAGTCTGAGGTTTGCAGCGAGCCTCTGCCAGCCAGTCTGCTACACAGCCTCTCCCCCAAGAGGAGAACCCCCTTCAACTCTCTGTTCCCTCGTCCCACCTCCCAGGCACTAGGTAGGGCACTCCTGTCCCATCTACATCCTAGTTGCCTTAAGGGCTTATTTCATGGGCTCCATCCTTCCCTGTACCCATGCCCATGCCTCACAGTTTTACTTTGGCCCCAGCTTTGATGGCTTCTGGGCCACAGCTCCCCCTGTGTGTCCCTTGCCCAGGGCAAAGCTGCACTCAATATCATTCTGGGCCCCTTGGCCCTACTCTTGCCCCTTCTGGGCTTGGACAGCTACTAGGCTCCAGTTCCCCTGCACTGCTCCTAGCACAGGGCAAAGCTGCTCTCAGTCAGCGTCTGGGCCCCCTGGCCCTGGTTTTGCCCAAGCTTGGATGGATACTGGGCCACAGCTCTCATGCTGCTCCTAGCACAGGACAAAGCTGCTCTCACTCTTAATCTGCCTCCATCCCAGCCCCTCCCATCCCTCCAGGCCTAATATTGCCCTGGGCTTTGGCCTGAGTTTGGACAGCTCCTGGGCCACAGCTCCCCCTGTGCCACAACACCCCTTGTGCATCCGTAGCCCAGGGCCAAGCTGCTCTTGATCTCACTCTGAGCCCCCTGGCTCTGGTTGTGCCCTCGTTGGCTTTGAATGACTAGTGGGCCATGGTTCCCCTGTGTTGCTCCTAGAGCAGGGCAAAGCTGCTTAATTCTGCGTGTCCGGTGGCACTGTGGGATTGCCCCTTGACAGCCTCACCCTTCTCTACCTCTGGGCCCCCTGGCAGGCTTTGGCCCAAGTTCCAACAATTTCAGAGCCACAGCTCCCCTGTGCGTCCCTTGTTCAGGGCTAAGCTGCTCTCAATCTACTTCTGGTTTAGCCCAGCCCTCCGTAGCACCCTTTGGCTCAGGGTAGGACTGCTTCAGCTCCATGTTACCCTCTGGTGCTCTAGGATTGCCCCTCATGAGGTTTCTTCTCTGTGACCTTCTCTAGGGAGATGGGATTACCCCACTGGGCTCTATAGGACCCCCACCATCCCTACACTGCCTCCCAAACCACCGGTACCAACTGTACCCAAAGTCCCCCTCCACCTCCCCCCCGCCCTACTCTGGGTCCAACTGTCCTCTCGGGTCTAAGCCTCTTTCTTGTCTTCTCAGGGTAGTTTAGACATCAGGTGGTTGTTATCCTGCAGTCACCTGGCACAGAGCTCCTTTCCATGCCCCCTGCAGGTCTAGACTGCCTGTTCTGCCACCGGCCCCAGTTAATATGTTTCTCAAACTCCACCCCTTCTGGTCAGGTGCGTCCTCCTACCCGCTCACAGCGGTTCCTATCAGTGCTTGCTCCAGGGTAGCTCCCAATGGCCCCCTGGAGGTCTTAACTGGGCTCACCATATGACTACACGCTGGCTGCCCACTCCCTACAGCCTACTCACCATAGGCATTCCCCCACCACCACCACCTGAGGAACTTTTCCCTTCTTTTTAGGACCACCTTCCATGAGTACCCACAATACACAGAGTCTTTTTGACTTCCGCACAAGCCACCCCTTTGGTCCCTCCTTCTGTGAAGAATAGGGCCCGGTTCCCTACCAGGACCATATCTCAAGCCAAAGTTCCTGGGACCCCAGAGCAGTTGTGTTACTGTCCAGTACTCTCCATAGGGAGCAGTCCTTCAGTCTGTCTTGACCTGCATGGCTCTGCCGCACAACATTTGTCCATTAAACGTTGCCAATGCACTTGTGGCATCCCTGGACAAATGTAACTGTCCCCATACCGTGGCTCTTCCTAGCCTTATTTAGCCAGACAACCATGTACTCCATCACCCCTGCCACCTGAAATACCTGCTCTAGCTTCCTCCAGCGTACCCCGACGTCGAAGTTCCGCACAAATACAATGGTCTTCTGGCTGGTGGCTTTCCCTATCTTTCTCAGCTGGCCCAGTTTCCTTACAAACCTGTAATCACTCCCAACTGCTTGCAGCTGGGCTGGAACACTTGCGCTCCTGGAGAGGGCTACGGCCTGAGGCGTGCAGTCTGATGCACGCCTCTGCCAGCTAGTCTGCTACACCCCCACTGATAATGGGTTTGCTTTACACACAAAGGCAAGCTGCTTACATCAAGCTTTCATCTCAAAAGATAAGTTGCAGAAAGACTCACTACAGCTGCTTAATTCCTGGTCCCAGGTGTTCTCTAAGCCAGCATCTACTCTAATACTCTTGGGTCAATGCAGTTCTTATTAGAAGTACGGAGAAGGGGAGCCTCTGAGGGTTAGTCTGCTGTTTCTTTAATCTGTGTTATATGAGGAAACTCAGCACTGCAATTGCGTTCATTAAGATCAAAACTGTGAAATATAACACAATAAAGACCATCACATTAAGTGCTCACTAGATATTTGCATAATAAAAAGCTTGCCTGAGGAAATCAATTTCTCACATGAATCAGAAAACAGTGCAGGAGGGGAAAAATCCCCCAGGAGACTGGAAAGTTCCTAAACTTGTTTGGGGTAATTAATTTATTGAGTAGATTTGCAACTTAACCGTCAGTTTTCTCACTGTACAAAAGGCAGTCCCAGCCCCTTTAACTGATTCCAGCCATGTTCCAGCCCTATTCTGTAGCTTTCCTGGTAGTAGTAAAGAATATAGTTTCAAGTACAAAAATGGCATCACCAGTTCTTTTTTTTTTTTTCTCAACCTTTTATTAGACCCAAAGCACCCTTAGATTTTGGGCACCCCTCAGAAAATGCCAGCTCTTCATTTTCACTTGTTTGGCTAGAGAAGAATAACAGAGCAATTCTTCTGTTGCACAAAACTCATACCACCACCGATCAGAAGGTTTTTAACACTATACTATTTGAAACCTCTGGGTTTATCTTGTGAATTATGTTTGCACACGTAACAGTGCTATCATTGCATGGCACTCTGTGGCATGCTTGAAAGGCCCTTGAGGCACCCCAGAGTGCCACAGCGCCCTGGTTGAGACCCACTGCTCTGGAGGTGTGACAGGGTGACTGAAGCACCCTGCCAAAGGAACACCAAGGGGGAAGCAAAAAGGCCAAACTTACCTCAAGAAACAGGAGAAGGAAACAGGCTGGAACAAGGAAAATGCCACGCTCCGGACAATCTGGGGAGTCAGCTGGGGCTGTGGCAGATCACAGACTGCTGCAGCAAACTCAAACACTGGGGTTCAAACCCAGGAGAGAGAAAAGGGTGCGGCAAAAGAAAAGACCACGCCGGACTGCAAGAAAAGGAACAGCTGGGTCAGATGGGCAGCGAATAGGAGGCTGCCATGGCAGACCCAGCTGGAAACCGGGGGATTTAAGGGACACCAAGGAAGCGTCCAGGGTCAGAGGAGAATGGAAGCACAGCAAAGAACAAGAGAGGAAAACGGAGAGTAAACAGGAGGAGAAGACCAACTCCAGAGCCTTAGGGAAGACTCCGGCCCCTCAACTTACCTGGTGAGATACGGTGAAGAACTTGATCCAATGGGGAGAGCTGGCCGACCAGCAAATCCAGTACCAGGGGGTGAAGAGAACCACTCCAGGAACCTGGGGAAGGAAGAAGGTACGGACAGAATTATTCCCCAGGAGGGTGGGAGGAAGAGACAGTTGGTCCCAGTCCCAGGAGGACAACTGGGGACCAAAAGAGAGAAATAGCTGCCTTGGGACCCATGCAGGGAAGAACGGGGCAAGCAGTCAATTAGCCAAAGACTCAGACAAGGGTCCTTCGAGCGAGAATGGGAACATCAGCCTCAGAGGCACGTAACAACGCCTGGAACATCCGGTGCAGTGAGGGCAGGGTATGGGGATAGTGGAGCCCTGCAAGAACCTTCAACATCCTGAGCTTATGATCAATATCTGTTGTCTCCCAAGAGTGTCTAGACAGATCTCCCATAACATCTAAGGCATGGCAGAAAGCCTTTCCAATGACAAGACACTACCATTTCAATCGGGAGACTGTGGCTCCAAGAGGTGCGACATCAACCTCTTACAGGAGCCTTATTTACTTCCCACTGCCATACAACACTTTTTTTGCATCTTTTCATCACAAAGTTCTCCATAAGAAGCAAAAGTACCATTTGAGTACAAGTTTACAGCTAGAGACTGCAGCCAGCAGCCTGGTTTCAGGTACGCTTGATTTGATTGATTTAATAGAGAGGGACTGATGGGCCATTTGCAGACATGCTCACCATGTTCTAAACTGTGTTAACTGATTTGCATTACACAGTTCAAATCAAATTTCAATTCAAATCAAGGGTTAATAGATATTCGAGGGGGTTTGCCCCCTACTTCACAGACCAGTAACCCATGGGCTCAGTCAGAAGTGTCAATTTTGCCCAATCTGGCCACAACGCAGTTTATAGTCGTCACCAAACACAAGTGCATGGCTGCAGCCAACTTAAAAAATGGCTGTTCAGGTGAAAATCTGAACCCTCATTGCACAAGGGGTCAGTTGAAGATGTTTCAAAACAGAGCATCTTCTGCAACTTCTGTCTGTGCTGCCTGCCAGCCTATCCCTGTTTTCAGAATGGAAGGAGGGAAAGAGAGTGGAGGGAGTTTGCTCTAAGGGTTTTTCAGCTCCTTCTGGCAGGTGGAGCTTCAGTTCACCCATCCCACCCTCCAGCGCCAGCTGGGGAACCCATGGAATGAGCTCCCTCTGCTCCCTTTCCCCACTCTCAGTCTCAAAACTTTGCAGCCTCACAAGGAGATGGGGCCATTGAGGCTTGCAGCCATCACCTAGGTTCCCCTTCCCCCTGGAACCAACAGTGAACTTCTGCGTGTTCCGGGATCGTTGAAACACAGAACATGTCCTGCAAAGCGTTCAGTTTCAGCAGGGACCTGCACTTCTGTCGGCACCTCGTGGGCTTGGGCAAGGCTGCGGGCTCAGGAAACTGATACTTAGTTGGGGTGAGGTGGTGTTGGCACATTTGGCTTTGTAAAGGTGTTACTTTGTGCCCCATAGCCTCTTTTGTGTTGCAAAATACTTATCTGCATTCCTAAGGAATGCTCCTCTGAGTTCCTAAGGACTGTTTTTTCCTAAAAGTAACTCTGTATCTACATGTTAATTCATACAGTTTAAATTGCCTAATTCGGACTGCCCTAGTGTGCATTGACTTGAATCCTCATTCAATTAGGATTAGTTAATTAGGACTGGAGCCAATTTTAATTCAGACCACAGGCGTCCACAGGTATATAGTGATGACTGTGGTTCAGATTAAACCTAGAAAAATGTAACATCTATAAATGGCCATATTGGCCAGCCCTTGAGAACTGGCTTATGTTGCCCGTCAGGGAATATAGTTCTGCTCAACTATTCCCTCAAAGGTGGTGCAGCAGTTAGGGTACAAGCCTAGGACACAGGATCTTGGCAAGGGGGTCTTAGCTTGGGCAAGTTAGTTGCCCATGAGGGCTGTGTGAAGCTTCAGTCCCTGATTCAATTCAGCGGAGATTTGGCCCAATTTGGTGGCTGAATCTCCAAATCCAAATTGAATCAGAGGACCCTTTAATCTCTCCGAATTGAATCGAAACCCTCCAAATCGATTTGGAGAGATTCGGAGAGATTCGGAGATTCGGACATGGACACAACTTTAAATGTTTTTTCTACTTACCTCGAGATACCAGGAGGTTCATGAATGCTGCGATGCTGGGGCACATGGAGTGTCCTACAGAAGCGTGGTGGTCTCCCCAGCATGCTCAGCAGCGGACCCAGAAGTGGACCAGAAGCACTTCCTGTCCACTTCCAGGTCTGCCATGGAGCGCGCAGGGGCCCCCGCCCCCCATATCCCTCCAGCTCGGTGACTGCCTGCTGGGGGGGGGGCCCCGTGTCCTCCCCTGCCTCCTGGCTCCTGGGGTCCCCCCACAGCCAATAGCCAAGCCAGGAGGGCGTGGGGAGGGGCGCCCCAGCACGCTCCCCAGCAGACCTGGAAGTGGACCGGAAATACTTCTGGATTCGCCTCCGAGCATGTGTAAGATGCATATGCAAGATGCTGATAACAGTATTTTGCCACCTCATAGGACTACTGTGATGACACTGAAGACTGTGACATGTTCAGATACTATGGTACTTGGGCCAGGAAAGCACTGATGAAAGTAAATAGGGAATCCTGGTTGTAAAGGACTGAATGAACTCCTGAGGTACTGCCAGGGTCAGTTAAGTGCCATTTTCAGCTGGGAAACTTGAAAGCCCAGTTGCCAGAAAAGTCACTCGAGAATCTATTCTCAGTATTTCCTGCCTGTCCTGTATAGGTTTATCAGGGTTAGAATAGCTCCAAAACCATCTTGACAACAAGCTTCTCACACCCACCAAAGCTGAACTGAAATGGAGTCTCCTATATCTAGAATAGGATCAGTTAATACACATAGTCAGGACTTGAGGGCATGATGGATATCCTGCTTTAGTTTATCCTTCCCTGTCTACAAGGAGCAGCCAACTGTGTAACTCGCGCTACTAAATATAACTTAGCCACTGTTGTAAATGTGCATAATTCATTCTTAAATGGCACCAACGGCATATTGCACTTTCTAGATGGAAACCTATGCCTATAAGTTTATTATTATATGAGAAACTAAATTACTCTGACATTGTCTGCTCAGCCTGGGCTTGGAGATGAATGACTAAAAGCAGGTTATTTTTCCTTCAGCTGTTTTTTGATTAAACTTAATGATGTTTTCTTTTCCTACCTGATGTTCTGAATTAAAATGTTGCATTGTTGCTAGTTTCTTTCAGCCTACCTGCCAAACAAGCTCCAAGCAGATTTTTCTTCCTGTTCTCTCTTATTCACATTGTCCTTTTCCTCTCTGTCTGAAAGCCAGTTCCTGGCAGTTCCTTTGTTTCAAACTAATCATTTGCATCGTGACTCTTTGAAAATGCTTTTAAAAAGTGGTTATCGGTGAATGCAGAAGCTTTGATATTTGGCTCCCTTGAGCTTATAGGCAATGCACAAAGGAAGAAATTGGATTTTCACATCTATTGTTTAATTAATGGACTGTATATTGTAACTTAATATTGACAATACAATTAGGACTGGTATAACCATTGTGTTTAATTAACTCCTTGCTGTATATATTTAACAACAAGTAGTAACTGTTCCTACTGGCTACTGCATTACCAGACAGCATGCTGGGAAGTGCTTCTATTAACCATTCTTTACAAACTCCCCATTTTAAAGTATTAATTTCTTAATAAGAATTTTTAAGAATTCCCAGTTTTCATTTATTAATTTCTATTAACCATTCTTTCTAAACTCCTAGTTTGATATGGAACTACTCACTTGCCATCTCTCTCTAACTTTGCAACCACTCTCATATTCATTTAAATTGGTTTAACATTTACATTTCTGTTATTGGGCTAGTTCCTCAGCTGCTGTCAGTGGGGACTGCTCTTGGAGTTGTGGATGCATTTGGGGAGGAAGAATCCAAAGTGGGGTAGAAACTTTGAGCCCAGTCTAAATGTGGATACTTTAACGTCCAAACCTTGCATCAAGACGCTCATGAAAGAATATCATTTGGCCCTGTAAAACATGCACTTACATGCTTGGTACTAATCTGAGCTAACAAGTCCAGGCTTTTATGCCTTGCTAAGATGCAGGGTCTCTAAAGAGGCTTGATTTCAGACCTGCAGTCCCAAGTGTATTATGGATTTTTGCATTTTCTCGATGTTGCTTTGGGGTAGCATTTGTCTTCTGGACTTTGTGTGCGTGTGTGTCGGTGTTTTGTCTCCTCTGTTTATCTTCCTTTTTGCTTTCCTTCTTCTCTTCTTTCACATAAAGCTTTCATTCATTTTCAGGTTAATTCATCACCAGGGTGGATGATGAAGGATCCTTTTATCCTGTAATTAAATTGAATCTGCTCTTGGACTCACTTTTTCTGATGGCTTCATCTTTTAAGTGATACATCATCAAAACACCTTGCAGTAATGATGTATTACACTAATAATACAGCAATACTTCACTGGAGTGTCAGAAGTGTGGTGATATATTGGTGTAATGGAAGGCGCTATAATACAATAAAATTTAAGATAATGTTCATCCAGCATAGCATTCCATTTAATTATAGGATAAAATATGTTTTGCCCATTTAAAGAAATAGGACTTGAGGACAAAACCATTAATATTGGAATTGTCCAAGAGTATAGAGTGTCATGGTAGATGAGGAGCATTTCAGAATAAATTGTGCTAAAAAGAAAATACTGTACTCTTTACTTATTGTGGCTAGTTGATGAGCTGCTCACTGCAGAAAAGAAGCTAAACAACCCTAAATTATTTTCCAATAGAGTCAATGAAGGTCATCAAGGCTTTTATTTTGCAGGTCCCAAGAAGTCTAATTAACTTTCTTCCATCACAGAGGAGCAACCAGCCAGAAACAGTAATCAAAGAGGATGTATTGTTAACGTCAGGCTTACGAATGAGGAGATCAAACTAAATGATGCACCAGTGCACATGTACAGCCCCAGCTTCCCCAGCTCTGTTTAAAATTTCAGAAGCTGGAGGTTAGCAAAAAGGGAAAAATAAAGGGGGAAAGAGAGAGGAAAAAAACCCTGCTGTGTTGTTCAAAGAAGTGTGGCAGCTGAATTTGTTTTTATAAAGGAAGGAGGAGGAATAGCAGAGCTGCAAACCACTCTTCCTACTCGGAAACATGTTTAGAATGTGACCCCCTGGGACAGGGGACCAGAGGCAGGGCATTAGCACAACCTTGGTGACTAATCTGCAGCTACATCATGCAACCTTTGTACTGGTGAGCCCTGGCTTAGAGGAGTAGCCCCTCGACCAAATACAAAATCAGCGCTTAGCCAGAGGCAATGCAATTCATGTTAAACTTGTCTAAACTCTTTGTTCTGTAGATATTTTTGCTGGGATCGTATTGGATCTCTCTCTCTCATTTCTCTTTAACTTCCTCCTCCAAGGCCTTGTTGTGGTCTGATAGTCATCACTTATGATAATATGGAAAATTTTGCTATTCTTTCTTTCCTGAGCTATCTGTGCTCTCCAGAGTGTATGCAGCCCCTGCCTAAGTGGTACCCATGCACTGAGTGTTCAGTAGTATAGAATACTTTCTTAGAAATACAACTACAAAAACTATGTTTCAGGCACTTTCAAGACAGTTGGGGAACAGAATTTGTACATGTGTCTGGCTATCTGACTAGCCCTTTCACACAGCCAAGAAAGCATGGGTTTGTTCCGTAAGGCATCAGTAGTTTTGCTTGGTTTTATTGCATGGATTATCATTACCATGATTCTGCTACCTTGAAATGAATTCCTCCCCTTTGTCCCAATGCAGCCACCTTCTCTCAGAAAAACCTCACTTCCATCATTCTCCTCTGGCATATTGGTGATGAAAAAGTTAGTGTGAAAAAACTTGCCAATGACCGGAAAGTGGGAGTAGTATCTTCAAAAGAATAACCTTATGTAGACATTTGCTGATGTGAGATTACATTTTATCAGGATTCTCATCAAAGAGCCAATGAATGAATCCCAACGTTGTCATCCTATTGTCTACATGAAATAGGGCCCCTCTCAAATCTCCAAATAAATCCAATGCCCATGTGGCCATCCCATAGGTGGATACCTGGGCAGGCATACAGAAAATAAATCCCTCAATAGAGCCTCTCTGATGTCAGAGGAGCAGCTCATCTGGGTGACTCCCGCAGCACATACTGGTACAGGGTGTATCAGAATAAAGGGAAGGTTATTGGCTGGTAGGAGTGGAATAAATTGACTCTGGAAAAGGAAAGTGTACTAATAGTCAAAATTACGTAGTGGAGGAGATCTAGGGAGATGCCAAAGGTATTTGTTTTGAAGGAGCATAACTGGAAATGTGTCTTCACTGAGGATCTGCTAACACCTGGGTTACTCCCAGAAACTGTAAATCCATACTACCCTTTTGCTTTCCGCTTGCTAAAAGGTTATACCTTAGGAGTCCCATTAAAAAACAGAAGAGCCAGTGTTGCTGAATTCCCAGTTTCAATTAGATGGCTGCTCATTCCTTTGTTGCATTCTCTGACAATCACAAAATAATGTTTTGCCTAATATGTTTTGAATTGATGCTGCACAGTCAGCTTTGCTACCAGCGCCCACAGTATCGATGAGACGTAAACCTCTTGCTCTTATCCCTTGTTCTTTTAGCTTTCATGTCTAGCTAAAGGATGCATTCTCATTGATCACTTTCCTCATTGATCACAGTATCTGATACTGGACCAAAAGCATACGAGAATGCAACGTTGTTTGGAATTATGGGATGCGGCAATAACAGAATCTGACAGCTTACATTTCCTCAGCAGAGCCATCTAGATCCAGCAACAGGGAATTCTGAGTTGAGGGACTCTGTTGCTGTAATTTGTTTTCCAGTTGAAGAGAAACTAGCAGCAGTTGGTGCCTGCTGCAAGGATATTATTTGACTTCACATTAGATTTCCTGATTTGTTTCCATTTTTTAATTTTTTCATTACGGCCCTTAGTTGCTGTACTGGGGGTGCCTGAAAACTTTTCATCAAAGTAGGCCATTGGACAAATAAGGCAGAATTTTCAAAAGCACTGATATGATTTAGGAGCACACTGGGTGTATCTACACATAAATTAGATCCAGGATCAGTTTACTTGTGAGTAAATGACGCCCCAGTAAATGTCCCCAGGCAGGTGTCTAAGTGGGAGCAGATTTGCTGCTAATGGTAGAAAACTGCTCCCACTTCATGGGGCCTGGCAATGGGCCCCTGCTGCAACCAAGCGAAGATCTAGGCTCCCCCTGGGTGCTAGCCCAGGGGTTGGCAGGGAGCACCAGGCCAGAAAACACCTCTCCAGCCTGTTCCCCACGCAGCTCTACACTCAGACCTGGGCAGGAAACAGTCTCCCAAGCCTCCACCAGCAGGGAACTCCCAGCACCAGCTCTGCAACCGTGGGACCGGCACTGGGCGATCCTTATCTCCCAGCACTGGCCCCATAACTGCAGAGCTCGTGCTGGGAGATAAGGATCGTCCAGCGCCAGTGGATCTCCCAGCACCAGCCCCATAACCACAGAGCTGGTACTGGGAGATGAGGATCTCCCAGCCCCCTGCTCCCCAATTGCAATCTCAAAATGGGGGCTTGGAGCTCCCTGCTGCCAGGGCAGGAGAGCATGGTCCCCACCCAGGCTTCAGTGGTAGATCCCACCCTGGCAGCAGGCAGCTCCCAGTGGCAAGGAGCAATCTCCCACCCTTGGTGGCCAGCTGACTGGGAGCAGATTTGCTGCCCATGAGGCATCTACACAAGCGCTACTGTAACACTGCTAAACATGAGTAAATTTGCTACTTGCATTTGCAGGTAGCAAATTTACTCACAATTAGTGAGGTTTACTGAGCAGTAAGTATGTGCATGTATGATTACTGCTACACATGATTACTGCTCAATAAACTATGCTACTTTGCAGTAAAGCATCTCATGTAGACACTGAGTCTTGTGCTTCTAAGTCACTTGCAGAGATACCCAAACTAAGCCTGCATGTGTCAGGTCCAGGGCTGGAAGTAGTCAGGCTACCGTATCACGGCTCTGGACCTTTTCAGGTGTTATGTGTCAACAGGACTCAAAGTAGGGAAAATTAAAGAAAGAGCTTATTAGCCCAAGTGCCATGCCTCACTAACATAGGCACCCTGCATTCAGGTATCTCCACCCAGTGCAACTTTGCACCAGTGCGATATACTATTAAGGTCTTCTGAAAATCCTACCCCTAAATAAGAATAACACCTCAGTTCAGGTACACAACATTAACAGTCCTGAACAGCTTTCTTTCTGGAGTGGTATTTCCCTGAAATAACCGTCTACAGCCTAGGGTTGATGCGTGGGGAAAAAAACAGACAGTGAATATTAAAGCAAGTGCAATGCAAACTCTATTTGGGGTGACAATGAGCTAGATCCAACATTATACAGTATGCTAAAGATGATCCAATGTGTTTGGGGCTGTCTCTGTCACTCGCTGTTTTTCCCAGTAGGTTATACAGCTAATATATCCATGCAATACATTTTTCATTATATCCCTATTTGTTTTTCAGATCATTTCATTTTCTAGCACCCCCTAAACTTCCTCACAATGAATTTTTGCTCTAGTTACTTTTCCCACCACATTAAGAAATAACATATAAGAACTGAAATTATAATGCCTGGTGGGTACTGCACAAACTGACTGAAGACACGCTGCCAAAGATCATAAAAGAAAAGATGTCTAATGCAATAATTATGCATATGGTAACTAATGTTTCAAAAGCAGCATAAAGGAAATGACTTGTACTGCATGTTTGTTCTTAAAGATGGATTTCTTAAAGTGACAGTATTAAGGAAGGGTTTTTATTTTTGCTTTTGTCTTTTCCTTCTGTTGCCATTCAGACACTAATTCAGTTCAGTTGCTTTGCTTAATCACACGCTCTCAGTCAAGGAACATTTGATGAATCAAGCCTGAAGCAGTGAAAACAGCAGACCCATCAAAAACCAATAGTCCAAAATTGTGCCATTCTGCTGTACTTGATTTGTTTTAGCATTATTCGGATGCTCTACACATTGTGTGCCATCATGTCTCTCTGCTCAGAATCCCACATGTTGCAGCGTTGAGGTAATTAAGGTACCATCACGCAGAGAAGATGAATTCCCATTTGGACGATTGGTAAACTGAGGCACAAAGGGGTTAAATGTCTTCCCTAAGCGTAGGCAGGAAATCAGTGGTAGAGTTAGGATCTTGACTTCCTTTAATATCTAGACAGTCCACCTTTCTGTTATGCGTGCCCCACCCCAGCAAAACTGAGAACATGAGCAAACCCAAAAAGACAAAAACAAATGCTTATTGTACAGAGATCGTTCCCAATATTACTGCTAAAGGGCCACACAATCCCCTATTAGACTTCCATTCATTGTAAAGAAAGTGGGGTCAGGAGAATATCTGTGGACCTCACTGCTGTAGAGTTTTTAAGGGACCAGGCAGCATTGGACAACTGGCACTGAATAGCACCATCATGCCTGGATATGCCCTACCTAGTTTTGGCCCAGTCCTATCCCCTTGCACCACCTGGAGACCTGCTGCACCAAACAAATCCCTGCAAATCTGCTCAAGTAGCAGCTCCATTAGTAGTCAATAAATAATACTCTTGCCAAAAGTAGGAGACAGTTGTACGTGCCAATCCGATCATGCGTTTTTATAACTAAGCCAAACAAAATAAAGGGAAGGCAAAATTAGATTCAAACACCTTAACTATATCTGTCTGTATTGGATCAAGTCAGCCCATTTGTGCATTGTTTTAACTTTATTTTTGGTGTTTAATTATTCTAACAAAGATAACTCTAACTCCCACTGTGATTTACTGCCTCTCTTTAAACATCTGGGTCACAGATATGCTCAGTTAATTAATGTGCTGAATACTCCTCATTTGTCTACTGGAGAATGGATTGATTCATATTTTAAATAAGCAGCTGTGTATATCTTTCCCCCAAACTATAAAAAGCAGGCTGTCACTCATCTCTTTTCACGCCATGCATTTAAATATGTTTAGGGAAATATTTTGGTGGTATTTTTTAAACATTGCAAATGTATCGGCCCTTTATCTTAAACAGCCATACACAGAACTGGCCTATTTTTTAATCAAGTCAGGTGCGCCAACTATGAATGGAGGGAAATGAAGGGGAGGAGAGGTGGAGGGGGAATGATCTGCTTCCAATAGATGATCTTTACCCAGCTGCAAAATACCTTTTTCCAAGATATTTACAAGCCAGCTCTGATTCCTTCTGCTAGCAACCCTGACATTACCTCCAAAAGAGAGACTGGATTTTCAGGATTCATGGGAGAAATTGGTTTTGTGCCATAAAGATACTGGGAAGAACCCAGCATTAGACATGGTCTGACCCAATGGCCCACTTCCCCCTCTTTCCCCGATTCAAACATGGACATTCCTGGGAGATGCGATTACAGACCAAATCCCTCAGCCGCCCAACTTGCCAACTAGCTCCAATCTTGGAGCTACTGCAGGACTGTTCCCAACAAAGCAGCCCCATCGTTTAGTTGCCAAAAGCAGAATCTACTGCCAAGCACATTGGAAGCAGCATGACCAAACTAGCCAGCTGGCCTGAATCTAAAACTAGGAGATTATTAATCACCCTGACGAGCATCGTATCGTCACCCAAAGAACAATCTAGAAGAATCCAAATGTGTGGTGGAGCTAGTGATCAAGTGCATAGCTGAATATTTGGGTGACTCTTTATACAGAGCTTATGTAACCCCCCCCACCGTGCGACCATAAAATTGGGCTGGAAATTTCTTGAGAAAAGGCTTTCCCTTGTCGTTCCTACCCGCTCCTTTTCCCAGACTCATTGGTTCGTGGGAGAAATCAGTTTGGGATCAGGTGTCTGCTAGTGTTAGACGTGGCTCGGTCTCTTCCTGCATCTCTTCTCATAACTCTCAAGAAGTACTAACAGTCTTTCTCCCCGAATCCTCCCCAGCTGGCCCGCTACACCAAGGAGGGATTCCTTCACCTAGGGGCCCTTGGGACTACGACTCTCTTGCCTGACACCCGCTGCCTGGTGGATAACATGAAAAGCCGGTTCCCTCAGCTCCTCGATTGCGACAAGGTCAAGAGCAGCCTCCATAAACGCTGGAATTTCTTACAGGTTTGTCCAGCACGCCCATGTTCTGCCTCTGGCCTGCACCACTTTTTATTTGACATAATACGGAGTGAGAACTTCTCTTTGAAAACAGGGACGTTCTCTGATACGCTGGCGAGAAAGGTGTTCTCCTCCCATTCACCACTTAGACTTGCCCAGAAATCTGTTCTCGCATTGTGGAATAGCTCATTCAGCCTCAGAACAACTTCGTCTTAATGAAATATTGTAACATATAAAAGGTGTTTTTCCTTTAAGCTCAGGTGGGTAGAGGGTCTTATATTTTGGGTGCATAAGGTCTCAAGTTCATAAGGCCTGATGACTGCTGTTGTGCCTGGGTCCATACGGCCATGGTTTTATTACAGAAGAGTTCTCCAGACTGGGGGTAGCATATCATATGAAGGCTCAGTATATAGGCTTCTGTCTAATACACAGGGGTTATTGCAGGTTACAGGTTTTCAGCATCACCTGAAGAAGTAGGGACTTTTAGTTGGAGGCTGAAGGTGCCTTGGTGCAGTTTCCAGTGATCAGTGTAGTGCCTGTTATTACTTTGCATTAGTGCCATGCTAATGCACTTTGCAAATATAAAGGATGACACCAACCCTGTCCCGACAAGCGTGCGTCCAGTCCTGGGTTTGCTCTGCAGAGGATGTGTACTTACCTGTGCCTTTGCTTTTAGAATGGTGCAATCCTGAATAAGGGGACCGGCCGCTGTCTGGAAGTGGAGAACAGAGGAATGTCTGGCATTGATCTGATTCTTCGCAGCTGTACAGGGCAAAGGTGGACCATTAAAAATTTCATCAAGTAAAGGTATCAAGGCTAGAACAGTCTGAAGAACTTCTCTTGAAACATGCCTGACTTGGACCAATCCGACTGGAACCTTTTGGGAAGAAAGAAGAGCAAAATCGGAGCTCTGTTCACGTTACCTGTAGAGAACCTTGGGGGAAATGGGCATTTGTGTCTTTTTTTTTTTTTTTGTTGTTGGATATTAGTGTCTTGCAGCTGGCTCCAACTGAGTGAAATAGGGTCAGAACTGCTATTTAATTCTAGCAAGCACTCTAAAGGTATTGCTTATTTCTGCTGGGATGACTGTAATAAGCCCATGCAGTCTTGTGAACATTGTACTGACAGAGAAGTGTTGCTTTCCCAGATGACATGAAGCTCTGATGAAGGGCCAGCAAAGCTTATACCAGGATCAGAAGCAAGAAACCTTGGAAAGCACCCCCGCCCCTGGCAAGCAAGCATCTGAAAGAAAAAGGCTGCCAAGGTTGCAAACTTAGAATGAGCTGAGATAAATCTACTGGGTATTTTAAGATGTGCTCCTCTCTCTCCCTCTCCCCCTACCCCACAACCCTATACAACAAAGCTTCTATTTGAATCTGGAACAAGCATGCTTTAAAATGAAGGTCTCAGAAATATCCCCCTCATCCCCTTGATTTACCCCTCCCAGCATCAGGATCTCATTGACCTAAATCAGTATGAAATAAAAATGTTGATTTTTTTTCTGTTGCTCTCACCTCCACGCACACGTGCCTCCTACAACAGCAGCAATACCCAGCCTCAGTCCTTAAACTCATTTTGCGGTGTCATCGCCGCCCTCCTCACTGCTGAACACGTTGTCGGAACAGGTTTTCTTGTCCCCATTTCAGCAATATCCCACCAGCATCCTCAATGTGTTGTCCCCCAGAAAAGAAAAAAAATACTTCCCCAGCTCTTCCACGAGGCTGACTGATACTTTTTCACAGCGACTCCAATGGTCTGCCAATTGCAGGACCAGCACAGGATGCTCTCAGCGAGGAGGACCAACAGAAGTCTCCCTGCCCAATAGGCAGACTATCAGTAGAAAAGCAAGATATCAGTCAGCACCATGGGGAGCCTTGCAGAGTTGTAACAGAACTAAATCTCATCTTTATCCCCTTTGCTCTTCTCTGCTTTTCAAAGTGGTGATAACCATACAAGGACCACAGACATGCCAAGAACAAGCACCAGGAGAGAAGATCCTGCTAGGCTTTCCTCAGACCGAAGCAGTGGGATACATTCTTAAAATACCCTAATTATAAGTGAAGACAAAATAAGGACTTAAAGAAAAAATAATCTTTCTTCCCTTGGTTCATCCTCTTCCCACCAATGGATTTGCTCTACCACTCTTCATGTGTCAGTGTTGTTATAGCCTGCTTACAACCTTTCTGGCTTTTGTGTTTCTTTATGAGCATTGGCTAAGTAAAGGGGGAGGGGGGTTAACAGATAAACGAACAGCAATTTGGTTCAATACTGATTTGGTGCTAGTTTCTTCTCCTGCCATCATGATGGGCTGGAGGCACTCTCACCTTCTCATTTTTGAACCATAAGGATATTTGCTGCCAAATATTCTCAGTAATCATTGGTGACCTTTATGCCGGGTTACAGTTCAGGGTTACTAAGAAAGGGAAGTAGGAACACGCCAAGTTATTGGTGTTTTACATGGATGTTAAAGAGTTTATTCCATGACGAACTTTGCTGGTTGGGGAAGGGAGGCTAATAATCCTCCCTTTATCTTTCTCACAGAATAATAATGTTTTTTCTGGTTGCCCTCTGGTTAGGGTGCACTAAAAATATATTAATATATGAGATATATGTGTATATATGATTCCCAAAGACTGGATGTGCACAGAGTTGTTTGCTGCAGAGCACTCTTGCCTGTCTTCCGCTTGGGTCAAGAAGATGCTACCTTGATGTTTAACGAGTTTAATTTTCAGTGCCATGCAACAGGTTTATAGCTGCTGATTTAGTAATTTATTGGAGAGAAGCAGATGTATTTCATTATTCCTTCTATGGCAATGAATGTCATGTAGGACCGATCACTCATGCTTGACAAGGCTCCCTCATCAATTGGCATTTTCTCTCATTTCCCCTTTCCCCTACCCCACTGTCCTTAATGAAGTGAAATCTTTTAGTTGTCCCAAATTGCGAAGTAGAGAGTCAATGTAGAATTTTGCTCTCTTATTAGCTGTTGCATCATCTCTTGTGTAATAAATTTTAGCACTTACAAAACCAATATGATTTATGTTTTCAAAGGTATATAAATTTTTGCCCCTTCCAAGGAAAGCAGTTTGCCAGGAAATGAATGTCAAGACAGTTTGGGGGTCCTGGTGGAAAATAAACGTAAAAGCAGTAAAATTCGCTCTACTTAAGTACTTTGTCTGGATTTTCAGCAGTAAAAATCTCATAATGTTTAATGCTGGGACATCTGAACAGGGATAAATCCTAAAACAATCCCAAACTCTTGGGGTGATTACAAACCTAGGAATTAGTTTTGCCAACCTGGAGCCCTTAACTAACATTCCTAAAGCCACCTACATTGTTACGACAGTATTTACAGGCCTGTGTTCCCAATGAATCTTGAAAAATGGGCTCTTATCTTATGTTGAACGGAGTTTTCTGTGAGATTTCTTTTACTTCTTGTCTCCGCTTGGACCAGATGGGCCAAGAAGTAGTATCACTGATGCACTTGCTTCCAATTCTGGCTAAAACCCTTTGCTTGGCTTGGGGATTTGCCTTATGGAGGTGATTGTCAGAAAGAAACTGAACCTGTTTTATGATTGGGTTCGATTTCCCTCTGCACTCATATAGTTTCAGGTGGTTATTCTGAATAAATGTGGCAGCTAAATGGTCTTTAGACTTGCTGTTACCTGACTGGAAGAACAGCTGGGAATGCCAGGCACTGTAGATACAAGCCAAGGAGTCGGGTCAAACACTTGACAAATATTAGGCTCTAGAAACTGAATGAACAGCAAGACTTTGTTCAGTCCTATTGTCACAGCTGAGCTGATGGACAGAAAGGAGGCATTCGTGTAGCACAAATCGTTCTTGCATTTTGGATGGCAGTATGTGGAGATGGCCCAAATCACAGTCCGATACAAACACTCCTCAAGTTAGATTCTCCTACAAACCTGGATTAACTGTTGTATCTTGTGCCTATCTCTAGTAATATGTTAATTGCTTTAGCAACTGACATCCAGGTGGTTCTTATTAAATACATGATTTGAGTCTTGCCTCCTGAGTAATTTCAAAAGGATTGAATGCCACTGAAATATAGAGGGATTCATTCTTCTCTGCTGCCTATTAAATACAAAAGTGTTTTTAATGGAACTTACATTTAAAAAAAGAAATGAAAATGAAGGAGAGATCAGGAGAGATTGCCTATGCAGATTAACCTGCCATTTCATCCATCCATGCAGTCTGCCAGTCACAAAGATAATGAAATTATATACAAAGAATCAGAGAAGAGAAAGTGCACAAGAAAATGTGTTGCTTCTGAGTGATTCATTCCATACCCTGATGGGAGGACTGGGTGCTTAAAACTCTTTTTAAGGATAACATGCGACTGATGAAAGAACACCTGCATTTTTATTGCTATACAATTTTGTAAATGTATGATTTTATAAGGGCCAAGTCCAGGTCAGAGGGAACTATCCGATCAACCTATTTCATGGGACTTTGAAGTCAACAATGAGCTCTTATTCTCATGCTCCATTTAGCATATTTTTGCCGCTGTCCTGGGCGGATAGCCAGACTTTTAGAAAGTTCACTTTAAACCCTCAAATGAAGTCAAACTGCTTTCATTTCAAAGTCAAAGTTTAACTCATACACCCCCAACAGAAAAAGCTCTCTGCTTGACCACTGAACAATTTAAGCACTCATCCACAGCTAATGAGCATAGAGTTAAGCACTCCATTATGCAGTGTGAAATTAAGCCTTCTGAAGCCTATATATATAGCCCTGTGAAGCAGCTAAGAAACCACAGATGAGAATTTTGCCTTGTTTTAGCAAGAGGAATGCAGAAAGCTTATGTGACCGTTAGAAATCCCACCTGAAATTCCCAGGCCATCTGGATAATGCATGAAGGGCTGGTCCTTTCTAAATTAAACCAAAGTGTCTTGTAATTCTGCAGTAAGTATCAAACTAACTTTTTGTTGAGTTCAGCGATCTGAATTCTGGAGCTCTCCTGGCCCCGTCAGCCTGACAACTAAAAAAAAGGTAAGGCCTCACAGTATTCTGCCTCTTTGCTGAGGCCTGGTGGATAATTGAAAGATTAGTTGAGAGCTTAGGGGTATTTTGGGAGGTGGGCAGGTGTCAAAACTACTTTTATCATTAAGTACAAATTGAAATTATCGATGCCTTCAATCCTACAGATACTTCCTGGAAGGAGTTGGAAGGCTGCAGGACAATTCAGGTGCATAAAGTTGTGCATGCCTGCATGCGCATTTGCAGAATCAGGGCCAGAGATGGACAAAATGAGCATGTTCTGTCAGAAGTGGAAGGACTAACTTTGAGCCAAAAATAAAATAAATCAGCCAAGTTGAGTCTTAGCTGCAAGCTTGAAAACTAATGTCTTAAACAGAGTCCTCTGTAAACTCCCACAGTAGTCTCAACCAGGTAAAATATCCTTTATTGTCTGTCCTAACTTTCATACAGTGTTGTTGAACTAGGTTCTAACTCTGCTACCCTCAAAAGTTGGTAACGTTTTTGTCTCCAGACTGGGAGGTATCTTGATAAATGTTCCTGTCTGAAAGGTAGTGGATCTTCATCAGGGATTGGTCTGATACCAGTACTGACAAGAAGTCAAAAGCTTCTGTTAACCCCACTGAAAATTTCGGCTATGGACCAGCAGATTTGGGCCAGCGCAAGCACATCTACATGGGCTATTAATTCGCAGTACGTAAGCTTACTAGACAGTAAAATACTGCCTGCTCCATGCTGTGCGGACCTGCTCCAGGGAACAGGTGAGGGCTGGCTTCCCAGGTCCTGCCTGCTCCCCAGAGCAACCATCTCCACGCTGCTTTGCGGGGACAGCTGGGGGCTGGATTCCCAGCCCCCACTGCCAGTTCCTGCCAGGACCCAGTCCTGGCGCTGATCAGGCAACAGAGCGCTCCCCGTTTCCTGTGGTCCCCTGCTGCCTAGGCTGATCAGGAGCAAATTTGCTGCTGGCTTGCATCTACACAAGTGCATTATCTATTGCACAGTTAGTTTACTACCTGTATTTACAGGTAGTAGCTAACTGTGCAGTGGATTAATTTATTGCACAGTAAATAGTGTGCGCACATTTAAGCAGGGACTCTTTACTGCACAGTAAATTAGTCTACTGCACAGCAAAATATCTCTTGTAGACGCACCCCATTTATAGCAGTTCAGTATCTACTGCCAGTTTGGCACAAAGTATCCTTAATTTCAGTGGGATTTGCCCCATATAAATACATTGGACCACAGTTTCCACGTCAAGATCTTAAGTAGTTTGTTGTCTGCAATGTCCCATGTATACTGCATATCAGCAAATTAATAATCCTGGCATCGGCTCCAGTATCTCCCAATATGCTAAATGTTTGTTCAGAAGAAACAGCAGAATTGGTACTCCAGATCCTTCAAATCTAGGGCTGTGTTTCTGTTAGAGGCCTATATCAGATGCTTCAGAAAAAAAGCAAAATAAAAATAATAATAATACACCTGGGCAACTCTTTAGACATTTCTCTCAAAGGAAGGTTTTCTTTTTAATCTCACTTGGCGGTACACTTACGCTCTGAGACACAGCGGATAATAGCTCTCAGAACTTTTTTTCCTAGCAATTGTGACTACAAGGGGTTTTTTTTGGTTAAATTCAAGTGTCTCACGGGAAGGCAAGAACCTGTGCAGGAACTAATTCCTTATTGTGCTCTTCTGACATTGTAAATATAGGGAAAGTACCCTGTTCTGTAATACTAAAGAAAAGGAGCCCTGTGGGAAACCGCTGTCAGCTCTTTGTAATTTCAGAGAGAAGTTCTGTGAGTACAGTGGCAGCTGGATCTTGCTAGCCCTCCAAGTTTCATCCGGGCATGGCAATGGCCTCTTGAGTACAAAGGGCCCCTAATATTGGAGTAGGCGGCCATGGGGAAAATCAACCCCATGTAGGGGGCTCAGTTGCATAGAGCCAAAGTAGTTGATCTCATGTCCTTCCCCCTACCCTGGCCGGGACAAAAGGGAGCTGAGCAAGGATTTCTCCATGACCTTTACCAACTTAAGATACCATGAAGATCCTTCATTACCTACACAAAGGCACCCTGGATTGGCCCTAAAGAGAAGATATTGGGAAGCCTAGTGGGTAGCGTTACCTGTATATTATTCACACACGTGTGCTTTCTGACTTTCAGGAGAAATAGGTGTTTTTGGGTAAGGAGAGAAGGGAAGTTTGTTATTACATAGAAATGATTTCCCCCCGAACCGTGCCTGGCAGTATGGAGTCTTTGTCCCTCCATTAACTTACGGTTCCATTGATTTTTTTTTTTTTCCCCCCCACCCCCCTACAGGATTAAAGGAAGCAAAAGGCGCAGAAAATAGCAAGAGTAAGTCTTTGCCTGCTGAGACAAAGTGCTTCTAAATTCAGGTCAGAAATGAGTTGTCAGCTGTGAAGATGATAGGGGAAACTTTAAGCCCTTACTCTTAAAGGGCCTGGGTGTAAAAATCCATCACTTGCAAGCAGGCTCACTGCATACACCTCTTTTTTAGCTCTGTTTTGTGGCTAACCCTTGTTACTTGCAGCTAGGGGATCACAGTTGGAAGAAAGTACATTACTCTTCCCCTGCTCCGTGCCCTAGGGCCCATTTACTCTGCTGGAGCCCACCAATCTTGCTCAGCCCCTGGGAACAGGAGTATGAGAGAAAACAGCAATGTATTTTGTTGGTAGTGGGGCTGGGTGTGTGATTTGGATCAGATCCTCACTGGTGTAAATTATCATTGTCCCGCTGGCCTCGGTGGAACGACATTGGATTATGCCAGCCAGGGATCTCAGACTTATTTGCAGGGTTGTGTTTTGTTCTGTTCTCTGGGACTGGTTGAGGTGGTTCCCCCTCCCCCCCAACTTCCCTCTTTAATGCCATCTTTTTACTTTCACTCCCATCCTGTCTTCAGCTTCAGTGCTATTTCTGTCGCCTTTTCCCTTTGTCTTTAGCACCACCTTGTTTTATTTTGTGTCTGTGGCTGCCGTACATTCGGCTCCTTTTTTTCTCAGCGTGAATTTTTTCCATCCAGCTCCCCTCAACTCCTTTATTCTCCATGCATTTTTCTTTGTTCAGTCTCTCTTTTGCCATTTCTTTCAGTTGTTTATTTCCACTTCTTTCCTTCTGGTTATTTCATTCAGGGCTCTCTCATCTCTTTTTAACTGCTGCTTTGTTTTCTCCATAGCTTTGTTCTCTCCTCTCGGTGTTTTGCGCTTTATACCTCACTGTTTTACTGTTTAGATTTCCCCATCTCCTGTCTAAGTCTCCTCTGTTTTTTCTCTCTCCAGATTCATTCTCTTTTGAGATTGAATCCAGCATAGGCATAATGGCTAAGTATTTCTCTTTCTTTAAACTGTAACCATTAGTGTCTGTATTTCAGATGCATTTACTTTCTAATGCTAATAAATAAGCATCCACACAGCTACTGGTATTTTTATAGTCACACAACAAAGCCTGCCTTTTAATCAGTGTTGAAAGGCACCCAGACAGCATGGGTTACATTTGTTGGTACTTTCCAAGTGGGCTCTGTGTCTAGAAAGCTGAGAGAGAACCAGTATCTGCCCAGCTCAGATAGTCCTGTATCATTTAAGACCAAGCTACGTTGCAGAAAAGGGATGTGATAAAAGCCCCAGAACCAGACCCTAAAACACAGCCATCTCCTATAGCAGTATATTCTTGATGATGCTGAAGCAGGACTGCGAGGATGAGTCTATTCCAGGTGACACTCAATGGAGTTAGAGCAGCATGTGCTATTGTGGATCACAGGATTACAGCCTGTAAAGGACATCCAAATGCATACAAAAAGGTAAGTCTTCTCCAAGAGATCAAACCTAGTCTGAAAGAGCTTGAAATTTTCCAAGTTCTTCCAACCCTCATGAAATATTCAGCCTGTGCCAAAACTGACAAAATAATTTTGACTCCTGTTCAGCAGGCAAGGCGCCTGTGACTACACTTGGTTTTGCCATCAAGAATTTGTTTCTTACCTTGCCCACCATAGATAAAGCCTAGAAGGGAAGCACCCATAACATAGTGAAAATGCAGATGGACTGTTAGATCTTTACAAAAGCATTGCATTCGACTACTATGTGTATATATAACTAACCTGAGCCTAAACTGAGCCAATGTGATGCCTGCACTTGGCTTTCAGGTGTAACATTATGCAGACAGATCTTCCCAGAAAAATCATCCCCTGTTGCTTGCATTTGTCCTAGAGGCTGCCAACAAAGAGAACCTGATGCCCACACATTTGAAAACACAGTTGCAGTTGAAGCCAGTGGCCTTTCATGTACCCAGCATTTTAAAAGAAAAGCAGGGTCCCCTCACCTGCCAAAGACTGGCCCTGGGAAAAAGGCATCAAATTCCAGGAAACAGTAAACAGCAAACGAAGGGACTGGTTGTGTTGAAATGGAGATGGTTTCTGAAGAGGGGCAGGGCCCTTTCTAAAAACACAGTGGTCTAAATTCAGTGGTCACACATGAAAGGGCCCCTTGGTAGGATACACACAGCATGCTTTCTCCAAGCCAGCTTTTGCAACAGGCCGAGGGCTCGGGCAAACCGTGAGGACAAAGGCAGTTTCCATTAGTTCGTCAGTGACCACCCCAAGCGTCTCAGACAGAATAAACCGACTGATCCTTGGCTCGGGTTGGGAGGAAGGCGATAGTGAGGAACGCTGAGTTTGTGACCGAGGTTCAGGGAACTCTGCTGAGAAAGTTGAACGTGGTCAAGCTGAATTTGGTATCGATCAGGAGGAAACTGGGAAAGGTAACTTTCCGCCCATAGCCCAGCTTCCTGTCCTTTAAAAACCATCGGATGGTCTTAATATCCGAATTGTAGTACCGGGGACCATGACTCCCGCACTGTAAAGGAAACCACCCTCCCATCTCTTTACTGGTGAAGGCGGTTCTATGTTTGTATAGCATCATCATCTTCACAGGTGTGTCCTGGTCCATCAGTGAATCTCCTAGGCCCTGTCACAATACAGATAATACAAATAATTAATTATGGACAGGGCTGGGCTTATGAACATTGCCACAGTCCCACGGTACATTTCCCACTGGTGACCTCCACTGTTAAGTGTAACAGCTCCAGCTGAGCCGCTTTGTTGTAGTTGATAGCAAGATAATTATAATCCCATCAGTGGTTAAACTGTTTCAATAGGCAAGAGACACACACTTCAGGCCTTTGATGGATATCTAACAGCTTCTAGAGATTTGATATTAATCAGCAGCTATCTCTTGACTGCCGGGAGGCAAGTGATCACTGACAATAGCAATCGAGGAAGAACATGATTTTTCTGTGGCACGTGCTTTTTTTAAAAAGAATCCTTGGGAAACACATCTGTTTCCAAGCTGGTTATTAACTATTCCAGTCAGCTTTGCTTCAGAAGTGGCCTCAGTGCTGGGAACATCCAGCCTTATTACCACTGCCTGGCAATCAGATTACGCTCTGATTTTCCTCTACTAAAAAGCGTGGGCTGTAGGTGAAGTGATGTAAATTACAGCTGCCGCCTGCCCGTCCTAATCAGAAGAGAAGGGGTTTTGTCTTTACTGCTCATGAATTATGTAACACCCAGAACTGCAAGGTGAGGAGTGAAAAGGGCCTGTTAATGTGTTACTTAATATTTAATTACACACAAAGTCAAGGTTGGTGGTTTCCCATGCACCCTATTTTTTTTCCTCAAAGTGGCAGGTGGACTAAATGTATTATTCACAACTGACCTTTACCCCTCAGAAGTCAAGCAAGCTTTCAGCTGTATTGTAATGAACAATCTTTCACACTGCAATTTTTTTAATTAATTTTTTTTTTTTTACAAGCCAATACATTTATTCTTTTTCTCCATAATTATGCCGTTAAACTGCAGCAAGACAGGCAGTCTAGTCAATAATGCTAATAATTATTTCCCAAGGAGCCAATTGTGATTAGGATCTCCGAGTTTGAGAGTGTTTCTGGTGCAGCAAAAGGATAAAGAAATTGCCTGAATATTTTGGCTGTTAAACTATATAACATCCTGTAAATACCTACGTTTCATTAATGAGTTGGACTTCCCGTGGCCTGAGATTGTTATCTGTACACTCCAGGAAAAGCACTATTATTTTGGAGGTGGGTTGCTGAAGGTGGAGGGGGGAACGTAGTGATTTTACATCACTACAAGCGAGTGGTTGCATGTGCATGCTAAGTTTGTACTGAACACAGTTGACGTATCTATCAAAACAGGATGCTGGTTTGAATGTCGCTGTGCTTTTGAGCTTTGCTTTGCACTGCAGGGTTTAACATTTCATGGTCGTTATTTTTATGGCTAATAGCAGTTGCCTGAGAAGTTTTATCATCACAGAAGCATCGACAGGTCCCAATCAGGGTAGGCAACCCATTTGTGCTGGGTGCAGTACAAAACACAAGGCACAAAACAGTCTCTGCTGGGAAGGGGGTCCAAATCTAAATAGACACGCACACAAAAAATAAGACAGAAAGCTATATACTGAGGTCACACTGTTAGTCAGTGGTAGAACCAGTTTTTCTCCATACAAGGCCAGGTTCCTTGCCAGTGGGCTAGACTGCCTGTACTATGTCTCCAGAGAATTGTACAGGGCCCCTGAAGACAAGCATGCGATTTGTTGAGATGGGGTATATGAGGTGTATTAGTTTGCTAGCTTTTATAGTCCTGCCATTCTATGTCACTGAGCCAGTGGGTTCTCAGCCCTTCTAAATATTGCACCACGTTCAGGGCACAATGCTTTCCTTTTGCTCCTACCCCTCCCACAAGGGAACGAGTCCTCACAGCATGAATTACTGTTGTCTTTTTATGCTGCCCTCTGGGTTTGCTGCAGAGATTAAAAGTGATACAGCGCACACCTTCCTGCTAGCCTCCTCTGTTCCCAGGGGAAGGGGGTTGTTCTCAGTTGCAAGCTCTGTGTAGGTAACTAAAGGCATGTCTTCTTGCACCCTCTCGTGGTTCAGGAGGGGTATTTCACAGCTGCTCCAAAATTCAGTTTTTCTCCTAGTAGGTCTACTCTGCTTTCTAGATACTGGAGAACGACCTTTACCCCCACAAGTCACAATGCAAAGCAGGTTGACATAAAAGCCTGATCCAAAGGTCACTAAATTGAATGGGAGATTTACCCCTGACTTCAGCAGGTTTAGGATGAGGTGCATAGACCAGAATCCCCCATGTTGTCTCCTGTTAAAACCTCCACCCTCTAAGACCAGGGTAATGAAAGCTAGATTCAGGAGGTCTCAAACTCAGCAGTGCACAGCCTGACTTTCAGGTGCCCATCTTTTCAGAAGGGGTTGTAATTTAAAGTTAGCCTCCCCCGCTCCTCTCAACAATTCACAGTGGAAAGTTAGATGCCAAAGGAGATGCTGGAAAGTTGGCATGCTGAACAGGGAGCTGCCTAAGCCAACTATGAGGATATGCCAAGGAGAGAGGTCTGCCTTCAATTTTTTCATAATCATGTGCTCTCTACTAAGGCTGCTGGGTGCCAAAGATGTCTCAGTTAGTCATGCTGATGGTGGGTACAGTGATTCAGACCCCCTAGCCAGGGAGTGCTATCATGTTGCACATGCCTCCAAGCAGCCAGCTGTCTACAATTTGCCATTAAGCAAGACAAAAGCATCTACACCAGGAAAGGACCAAGTCCAGGAGCATGCATAGAAAGCAGTTTGAGTGTCAGCCTTTTGCATCATGCTCCAGTTACGAGCCAGTTCCAGTAAGTGCCCAGCCCGTGAGATGTGCTGTACCTGTCGCATTCTTCCCCAGCCGGTCTCTTCTGAAAGTGGCTTGAGAGCAACTAGCAATCAGGGAGTCTCACAAGGGCTCTAGGAGCAGGAGAGAGCCAGTGATAAGAGCTGAGTCACTGGGAGGCAGGTGTTCTGGATCAACTTTTTCTAGTTTGGGGAGGGAAGTGTAATGGGGTGGTTAGAGTAGGTGGAAGTGAAAAATAAAACCTGGGTTTTCTTCTTGGATCTGCTATCAGCTTTCTCTTGCCCTCTTGGGGCAGAATGGGGGGAGGGGGGCTATTCCATGTGCCCCTAGACAGACCCCACCAAGGTAGGCAGTGGGGTGGGTTGCTTTGAACTCGGTCAGAGCTGAAGGAAGGGGAGGGGGCAGGGGTTACAGTCAGCCCAGGGAGGCTGCTCCCAGCCTGCCAGTAATTGAGCACAGCTGAGTCTAATTAAGCTGAGGGCCTGGGGCAGTTGGTGAGCTTTGTCAGGGAGGAGAGAGGGCTCTCTTGGCTGCAAGTCAGGATGGGGACACTGGAGTGCTGCCTTGCTTATATTGTTCATAAGGATGCTTAAGGACTTAAGTGGCACAAAGAAAGCATGTCTAGAAACTGCCATGGGCTTAGTTCTGTCTGCTTTCCCCTCTTCTGCCCTCTCTCCACACAAGAGGTTTGGCACTGAAGGCACGATTGGTTCATTTGGCCTCCTGTGAAGCTTCTCCCCAGCTATGTGGTCTCAGGCCCTATCCCATGTGGGATCTTTCATTTACATCCAGATACTTATCGGCATCCAAGCAAAAGACTTTCTTCAAGCCCACCTTCTGCAGGAGCGTCTCCCTGGAAGAACAGTGTCCCGATCCTGGCTGTGATTGTTTCAGCGTCCTCAGCAGGTAGGAACTCAAGAGTCAGTAATCGTGTGCTAATGTGGCATTTTGGTAGCCACTGAAGTCTCAGCTGCTGATTAAACACGGGCTGAGAAGCGAATGCCTAAATGGCACAGGTTTGCCAGTAAAGCATGTAATGGCTGAAGCTATAAACAGTGTCACGGGTGTTCGTCACAAGGTGGAATCTGCCTGTGGGTCTATAACCTGCGCCCTCCGCAGCTCTACACGCTTGTGTGCAGAGGAAATATTTCTGCATATCTCCTTGAGGCAGTTTTATCGCTGTCTATAAAATTTTCATTGGAGTAAATGCCTCTGCTGGTGAGGAAGGAATGTCTATCCATCAAAATGCCTTGTCTGAGGCAGTCTTAGTTGTCTGTCTTCAGGTATTGGTTTAGAACTGAAGCGAGTGGTTACTTGGACCTTGCTTTCTAATAGCCGGCAGCTTAGGCAAGGCTATTTTCTTGTGCCACCTTGTGGCCAAAAAACAGTCACAAGTGTGTCTGCGATTGAAAAAAAATCAAGTCTTCCAGGTCTGAAAAATTAAACCTCTGTGACCTTCCCTAGGAGGTCTGCAAGGTTGCGAGTTAAGCCAAGAATTGAGCTTCTGGGGTGGGGGATATCAGAATTGATGAACAGGGCTCTCAAGTTGAATTCTACATGTTCAAGGTATGTAAATAATTGGTGGGCAAATTATTTCTCTGTTTTCCAAAGTTTTCTATTCTTGTGAAAAGTGACTTGACCGTTAGTATTACAGTGGTAGCTTTTAAAGCAAGTTGTTTTCGCTCTCAAAGCTCAGACTTTATTAGGGATGTTTTAACCCTGGACTGAAGTATGAATGCATACCTAGCGCTGCAGACAAACCCTCATCTCTGCAGTGTCAGTCGGGCTTCATTTGAAGTTCATAGACATGCACGTGTCTTCCTTCATGGAATAGTTTACTGTGTTTGGTTTTTCCCTTAGGTGAGCATGCGGTCATGCACATCCTATCAGGAACCTTGTAAATTAACAGCTGTCTGTTCCTATTCATTATGTTTTTGAACCCTGGTTGTTAAGATGTCGACAGGAGCTTTTCACAGTGAACATGTTCCCAAAGCAGAAAACTGCTCAGGGCGTTACATTGCACATGGCTTTACCAGCCATGCTGTACACTGATGCACAGGCTGTTTGGGCCCAGCCCTTCTTATGGCTAGCTGCAAAATGGAGCCCGTGTGCACTT
Organism: Gavialis gangeticus; assembly: GCF_001723915.1. NCBI lineage: Eukaryota > Metazoa > Chordata > Crocodylia > Gavialidae > Gavialis > Gavialis gangeticus. The sequence continues at coordinate 1,321,373 of NW_017729013.1, read as the reverse complement.
CTGTGCAGAAGAAATATTTCTTTCTCTTGATACCCTTCCTCTTGAAGTTTTGACTTTTGCCATAATGTAAAGTTTTGTCCTAGTAAAGACGTCTTCAACTCCAAGGCTGTAACCCCGGTGTGGGGCAGGATCAAAAAAGGCAGGCAAGGGTTAGAGGTGAGAGTTATGATGCATAGCAAATTTTGTTACTATCTAAGGCCTAGGTGCCATCGCTCCCTCTCTTGAAACAAAGTGCACTATAGGCTTAGCATCATATCTGGATGCATAATTTAAAGTCTGTCACAGGAAATATAGGGAAGTTGTGAACATAATTTATTTTGAATAAAGGATCAGCAGCCTGAAAAGGCTGAGAAGCTGTTTGCTTCCAATCAGTTGTTTGGGGGGGGGGGGGGGGTTGGGGGTGGTTTTTTTTTTTTTCATTTTTTTTTTAGCAGGGGGCAATCCAG
>NW_017729013.1:1319021-1320914 GCF_001723915.1 Gavialis gangeticus | reverse complement strand
GGGGGGGGGGGGGTAGTTGGGGATGGTTTTGTTTTTTGTCATGTTCTTGCTAGCAGGTGCAAATCCAGGTTCCTAGCTGAACCCACAGATCGGCAGAGAAATTTTCTGAGCTTGTGAAACATGAGTGCATCTAACAAAAGGGAGATGAATTGAAAGCCTTAGAAATGTCTCTGTGTAAAAGGTGACAATCCCAAACATTGGCTCTGTAATTACTGACTCAGATGCTTTCTGTCAGCCTGTAAATGTAGAGCTAACTTTAAGCCCTCGCTTCAATTACTTTCATACCTTTCTTTTTGGAGATGCTCAGATGTGGTTTGAGCGACAGCGTGTATGAAAATAGGCAGTGAAGCTGACCACTATTAATTGTTTGCAGGGCTTTCAAATTGTCACTTTATGGATTCCTTTCAAGTCCAGCAAACCATCTCAATATGTGCTGTTGGCCTGTAGCACCGAGTTTCTGCCTATTAACAATACTTTCTGCTTCGTAGCACCCCTCAAAACTCTGCTTAATCCTTATAGCATCCTTGGAGACGGGCAAATAGTTGTCATGTATGTGGGCCTGGTCTTCCAGTAAGTTGTTCGGGGGCAGTGCCCTGAGTGTAGTTCCATTAAAGTCAACTGAGCTCGCTTTATGTGTTTGTCTCATTGCTGCAGTCTTTAATTAATAAATCTTGTGATAATCCTCCAAAAGGGGTTGCCTGTGATGGTCAGTGGGTCTACTACCTCCTCTGGGGCATCCAGTGTATTGTATATTCTAGACTGTAAGCTCTTCAGGACAGATGCTGTACTTAAAAAGGGAGGCAATGTGGCTTAGTGATTGCAGCGCTGGGCCAGGACTCTTCAGACCTGGACTCTGTTCCTGCCTCGGCCACAAAGCTGCTGGGTGGTTTTGACCAAGTCGCTTCACCTTCCTGTGCCTCAGTTTCTGCCACTTGTTACAACACTGAGGATAGTGATACTGACTTTCTTCAGGGAGCAGTTTGACCTCTACTGATGAAAACAGCTAGGTGCTGGTGATACCAGACACACATTTGATTAATGGTGCATATAACAGGGAAGGAACTAGTTCTGGGCAAGTTGCTCATGTTGTCTGGCTCGGTTAGGCATTTGTGTCCCTGACACAATCTTAGACGTAAGGCTCTGATGATCAGACTTGTGTTTAACATCTCCAAATCCCAGTCTCCCATAGCTTTGTGGTAGGCATGGGGGAAATTTGACAGCAGGAAAAAGTTCCCCAACCAAATAGGTTGCTTGAAAATGAAGTGGTGAGATGTGGTTTGCGGGATTTCTGCTGATTATGCTGATGCTCAACTCCTGGAGACCCTAGATGCCAGTTAACTAGTGGCCTGACAGCAGTCTATTATGGCAACCCTTTATTGGTTCTCTCCAATACCATCCCCAAGAAGAAATTAAATGAAAGGTCACCTTCTGCCTGACCATAACAGTGTTTTCTCAAACGCTAATTTCATTTATAGCCCTGTGAGGCGGTATATATATCACTTGGACTGAGCCCCCTACTTCATTACAAAGCTTGCCTCAGAATATTCTCAATTCCCATCTGAAGCCAGCAGGAGCTGCAAGGGCTCAGTACTCAAAGCTGGGCCGTATGTGATTTGTCTGAATTTCCATTCCAAGTTTGTAATAGAGCTGGGAATCGCCTGACTCCGTGCCCCAGGCTTATTCACTAAACTGGGCTGTCCAGCTTTTAAGTGGCTGGGAGTCGGGGCTGTTTGCCTGTGAACTGCACCAGTGGGGGCTGCAGCAGGGTGACATGTGGGAACCCCCCAGCCTTCACTATGTGGGCACCCCCTTCCCCTGCTGCATTGGACCACCCTCAGCTCCTTGGCTACAGGCACCCCTGCTGCACCCGTGCTGGCACTGCAAGCTGCACCA
>NW_017729013.1:1313899-1318930 GCF_001723915.1 Gavialis gangeticus | reverse complement strand
CCCCTGCTGCACCCGTGCTGGCACTGCAAGCTGCACCATGCCGCCCTGCTCCTGGGGTGGGGGCAAGAAGTCGGGGGGGGGGGGAGCCCAGAGACCCTGGTTGCTGCAGCAGCTTGAGCAAAAAGGGGGCAACAGCTGGGTGGGAGCCTGGGGGCCAGAAATTAATCCTTCATGTGCTGCATGTGGCTTGTGGGCCGACAGTGGGGCAGGTTGCACTAAAACATGTTAAGAAATATGTGACACCAGCCAGTGGGGGTGGAGGCAAGAGAATGGCATGGGTCTCTTGATGGCCAAATAGCTGATGGGCTAGTTAAGAGCAACGCTGGAGGTACAAGCACTGAGCATTTCAAGAATGGAATTTTCCATCCGCGGTCCAAAACTGCCACACTTGGTTTTATCTAATTTTTTTTTTCTTTAGCAGAAAATGGCAATCATAATGTTTTGATTTAGTAGAGGGCTTGGTCAGCCAGGTAAATGGAAGGTAAGCTGGATTTACCAGAATGCAGGGAGAATCAGTGCCCTTAATGTAAGGGAGCAACTTTTCTGTCTGTCTTTAAACAAAAGCTCTGAGTTTTTAAATAACTCCATGCTAATCTGTGTAGGTCATCCGATAGCAACACATTCTCATTACAGCAGCCCCGCCAGTCAGTCTCCCCATGCCAAATGAGTTAGCTGTTGACCTGCAACAGTTGAATGTGGCAAGCTTCCAGATGGCAATGCCCACATACTTCTGAAAGCTTAGGTAAGTTCTTGTGATGCGCTACACCTCTGGGTTGAGTGCTGTATGACCGAGCACTCGGTAAGTGGCCCATGTTGTGCAAAAATGCCACCCTCCCTCCACTGTTGTTCATATGCTGTCTGCAACATGATCCTTTCTCACCAGTTAATTTGATTCTGTACTTTTGGCCAAAAAATAACTGTGCCAGTGAAACATGCTCCAAGAAGAGATCATCCACCAACAGATGCCTGAGCTGCTCCTCCAGTTCTTGGTCACGCAGCTGCTCTTGCGGTGGCCAAAACCTGCGCAGCTGATTTCTGAAGCCAAAGATACATGGCAGCAAGCTGTCAGATGCATTTCCACCAGCCTCTGTGGAACATAAAGTGACTGTGAGGAGCGCAGCATGGAGCGGTGTTGCATCCATGTTGGCTGGCATTGGACACCATGTTTTTATATGGAGAAAAAATCCTTGCCATGTGTACGCAGTTGTTCAGACTGAATTGGGAGTAGGTTGGCTGTGTGCATGCAGTTATTGCAGAATCTCTATTTCTGTGCACAAAAGCACAGCATGTACAAAATCACATGCCCCCCCCCCCATACTCCCTTACCCCATATAGATAAAGGCAAAGGAAGGAAGTTATACCGGTAGAAAGTACCTGCATTCAGATAAGGGGGTCATGTGACTTTAACTAAACTCATTCAGCAAGATGGAAACTGCATAGGCCAGGCCTTAAATGATTGTGTTCAGTTCCCATCTCTGATTGTATTGCTGCCTCTCCCAGTACGTGCCCAAGCATTAGTGAGATGAACAATTGCAATGCCACAACAAGAAAGAAACTGCATTGTGTGCTGCAAACTAACCCCGTTCTTTTATCCTCGCCAAGGAGAGAAATGCCTGTTGCAGCTTACTGTAAAATGAGTCTCTTGCAGGCATTCTTCATAGAAGTGGTGTTAATAAACAAAGGCAAGCTAATTATTTAAGCACCCACAGACAGAAGAGAGAGGTAGGGTATCTTAATATTTTAACGAGGAGTTATAAAGTGTCTGGATCTCCATCAGAGGGATATGAGATAATTATTGGTGTTTAATTATAGTAGCGCACAAAAAATGTTTTTACAAGGATTTTAAAAAATCATTGCATTGAGCAGAGGCGACAACTCGGTTCAGACAGTCTGAAGAAAATGTTAATGGCTTTCTCTTTTTAACCAGCTTCCTTGAAAGAGAGAGAACTTCATCCCAGGAGTCAGTCACAGGTTTCTTATGCTGTCTACTTTGGTACTGTTTATGAGCTGTCCCAGGGTATAAATGCTATTTTGGGGGCCTGCTTAAGAGCTCCTTGAAGTGGAATCTACCTGAAGAAATCAATTGTATGCCAAAAGGTCAGTCAAGGAATGTGACAGTCTAAAATACTATTACTTTCACTGCAGCAGGATGGCGCTGCCCTTTCATACTGTATGCAGACAACTGTCCTTTGCATGATGGTGATGGACTGTCATATTTCTAAACTGACTGGTTTTGCCTGCAAGCAATTCTCCATGGTGGTTCAGGAACAGCTAGAGGAGATGACAGGTCATGTTTCTGCTATTGCAGGAGTGCTAAGCAGCACAAGTCAGGACTAGTTGATCGAGCATGCTCAGCAATGCCAACAGTTGGGCCTAACTGGAGTTCAGAACCAAAGGCAAACTGCTCCAAGGCTCTGGAAGGAGCTCCACTGCAGAGGTTCATGGAGTCTGTGTTTCTAGGTCAGTAGTTCTCAAACTTCTTCGACTCAAGGCACCCCTCAGAAAATGCCAGCTCTTAGCTTTCGCTTGTTGTTCGACTGCAAAAAAATAATAGAGCAATTCTTCCCTTGCAAAGAACTGGGAAGGAGCATGGCAGGTCAGAAGGATTTCATGTTGTGGATTCCTCTCTGGAGCACCTTGTGAATTGTGCATAGGTGTTTCTACACCTGACAATACTAATACCAAGCAGCACCTGACGCTTTTAAACTAGCAGGTCCAACCAAGTTTGGGTATCTGTGGTTCTTCTCCTCAGGAGTCTGAGCAGTGAGGTTTTTAACAAATGGCCTTCTTAAGTCCCAGACGGTGTTTGTTTTCACAGCATGTGCCAAGCATTTTACAGATAGACTTTTAAAATGACCTATGTGCACTGTTCTCGTAGGCATCCCATTCCACTGAACTTTATGGCTAAGGACAGACATTACACACAAACTGGTTTAAGTGATCAGAAACTGGTTTAAACTTGAAACAGAACAGATGTTCAGTGCACATAAACCAGTTTGAAAATGGCTGAAAGAGGTTTGAGAGAAACCTGGGCGAATGTGGTATCGGACCTAACTGATTTGGGTCAAACTGGTTTATGCAGTGTCTGTTCCGGACCCCTTCCTGGTTGAAGATAAACCAGACTCCCCCAGCATCCCAGCATGCTGTCTGGGCTGGGCAGAGCTCTCTGCTTTACAGCAGGGCTGGCCCATCCCCTCTGCTCCCTGGCTGGAGCTTGGCAGACTTGCAGGCACAGCAGGGTTTGCTGGCTCCCCCATGCTCCCTTCTCTTCCCCCTCCCACCACTCACTGCTTAAGCAGTGATCCCTTCCTCCTCTCTCCCACAACACAGACTGTAGCCAGCATGTGGTATGCTAGCTAATGTTGTATAAGGCTCCAGCAGTGACTGCAGACACAGCAGGGTCTCCCTGGCTTCCCCCAGTCCCATCTCCCATAACATGGACCCCAGCCCCAGGGACCTTAGGCAGAACAGTGACTGCTTAGGGCTTTTGGAGCTAATCAACAGGTCAGCCGGTAAGCTGTTGAAGAAGTTTGAAGTAATGGAGAGAGACTATTATTTTGCCAATTGGCTGTTATCAGCCCCCCCCCCAGCTGGCTGGCTGGCTTGTCAATTTGCTGCAGACAGCATGACGAAGCAGGGAGGAAGATTGAAAAGCTCTGTATCATCAACAGATGCATGCACTGCACACACACCCTGGCCCCCTTGCCTCAGAGTGCTAGCAAGGGGCTGGGGGCTGGCAACACTCCCATCCCCTGAGCAGGGATGGTGCAAGCAGGCCTCCCTAATCAGAGCATCCTGCTTGGGCCTGGCCACGCCCCCTCATCTCAGCACTATACAAAGGAAGGGAGTGGGTCAGAAGGGACCTCAGTAGGTCATCAAGTCCGACCCCCTGCCCCAGGCAGGAAAGAGCGCTAGGGTCAGACACCCCCAGCTAGGTGCTTGTCCAGTCTTCTGGACAAACCAGTTCAGCCTAGCCAGGGTAGACTAACCTGCAAAGATTTTTGAATGTCTGTCCCTAGCCTGTTAGGCTAACTGCCTCAATTGCTTGTGTCTTTGACTCCCCAGGATATATCCCCCAATGCCTTTTTTTTCCTTTTTTCTTTTTTTGAGACCAAGGATTCTCATTGTCTTTTGTGTTCCAGAGATTTGGCCCTTCTAGATGAAACTAGTTTTGCAAGTTGGTAAAGAAGAGTTAAAATCTTCAAAGCTAACACCTTCAGCACTGTTCCTTAACAACCCTTAAACTGAACTACCATTAGCAAACAGTTGAGGCTTTCTGAAGCTTTTCCTGCTTGTTTTTCTTTAGAGCCTTCGATTAAGCTAAAGCAATATAATCCCAGAGTAAATATTCCAATAACCAGGTCACCATGCAACATGCATAAATTATTCCAGACCAACTCCTTTTAGGTAGCAGGTTGTAAGAAAATAATTCCCTTACATATATCTGTAGTTGTTCTTCAAAGAGTCTGCTATACTTGAAATCTAAAATCCGCCCAGTTTTCTGCATGGTGTTTTTCATTGGTTCCAGCAAAGTATATGTAATATAATGGTGGTAGCCATACTAAAATCCAGATATAGGAACAGTGTAGTAAAAATGTCTTTCTGCTCTCTATAGCCTTAGGCCTTCCTGCCTCTGTGCTCTTCTAAGAAGTTGGGTTTTTTTTAAAAATGAGGCAAATAAGTAACTAGCAAAGACAAACGGGTCAACAGAGAGGCCTTGAAATGCAACACGTAGGATAGCAGCCTCACAAATCCAGGAGACAGACACATAGTGCACCTGCTGCCCTTGATCTGTATTAAGCTATTATTTACCCCTTATATGCCTCTTCATCTGTTTAGGTGCAAGGATTTTTGGTGTGATATTTTTTATTAGATCAGCTACGTAGCTGTCTTGCATAATTTTTGGACTGTTGGTGCTACGACATCATTGATCTATTTCCTTGTTCTGCCCAGATATGGGGGGAAATAAACCATGTTGTAATTGCATGCTGTAATTCATCATCATGTGCTTTTTTTTTTTTTTTTTTTTTT
>NW_017729013.1:1309290-1313692 GCF_001723915.1 Gavialis gangeticus | reverse complement strand
CAGTTTTTTTTTTTTCAAGGAAAGTGCGTGCTTATGGTCTCATTATTACTTTTTTTTTCAGGATGATGATAAACGCTTTAAATTTGCATTGTACAACAATTGCACATCTAACTGCCAAGGTGCTTATACACAGCTTTAGATTTTGCATATATATCTATAATATGCATGCATGCTAGAGCTAGGTGCTATTTTTTTTTACCACAAGAGGTCCCCAGTTTCCTAAAACAAAAGAATAAGTCCACTAGATGCAGAACAACTGCTCAGCGCTGTTGTGAAAATCAGTATTGACAGCTCCAAGCTCTCAAAATTAATGAGTCAAGCCCCCAGAAAAGGACAAGATTTTGGAAGAAGGGAGAGGGGTGCTCTTGTAAATGTATCTTAAAGAGTCAAAAACACCAGTTGCCTTGTCACGCTTCCTTTCGCAACAAGGAGGGCTGGTGTTTTTAATTAAATGAGTCGTATACAGGACAGGGAGATGGGGCTTTAGAAAAAGTTCCAAATATTGTGAGACTTGTGATAAGTTCATGAGTGTGGACACTTGAAAAGGCAAGAAGCCTTACCACAGTGGTGAGGGGTAGTCTGCTTATTGAGCAATGCTGGCAAGACCGTTCCCCACCCCTCAATCGTCCTAACTAAGGAATGAGAAATTAGACAGCAGTTTCACCTATTATATGAAATGAACCTCTTCCCTGCCTATCCACATGGTCTTCCCAGAATTGGAAGGACTGTGAGTACCTTCTCCACTGTAGCTCTGTCTCCATCGAATGCCTTGAAAGTCCATAGCTGCAGGGAGGTTTCTTTATATGTAAATAAACCTGTTGTTATGAACACAAGCCAAAAGGGAATTTATGGCCAGAAAATGACCTGTGGGTAAACAGTTGACAGTAAGCATTTTGCATGGATCTCTCTCTCTGGCTTTAGCTGTTGTTTTTACTCTGGGATTTTACAGCAAGAGATGTGTTAGTTTGAAATCAAGTAGAAGGCAGGGTAGATTTTCCCCTTGCAGACTAACCAAAGTATCTGTATCTGCATCTATACCTATGTACTAAATTACCTATATAAATTTAGTATATAGGTATAGATGCAGATACTGCACAAGCTATATTTACCATGGCTCATGAAAGCTGCTGCTACATGCGTACATATGTATGTATATCTGTAAAGTGCAATTCTACCTGGCCTTCTATTTGAAAAAGATCAGAGGCAGACTTTGGACCAGTAGAAATTTCCAGGTGGTACAGAAGAGAGGCCTGACAGTGCATTGACTTCCTGCCCTTTCTTTGAGTCCAGGTTGGTTAGGACTCGTGTGAGGAGGTGGTGAATGTGCAAAGTTCACGTCGCAGTACTCTGGTTGTAGTTGAGTAACCTTCATTTGTTTGTCCCCACCCAAAATGAACTCTGCATTGCCACTGGTGGCTTTCACTGACTGTTCATCTCTCTACAGGGAAGAATGAGCTCCTTATCTTGTGGAGTTGTTGGGAGGGTAAATATTGCTGTTGAGAGCATGTCCACCATCGTATCTAAAGATTTCAACAAGTTATTGAAGTAAAATTAATAGTGGGAATGTGCAAGCTATGTTTCCAAAGTTTTCTGAGTGATAGACCCATTTAATTTCTTACAGCAAGGATATGTAGCAGAAAATTCAGTTTAGAGCATGTTTCAGTGCCAAAACTAACAAGACTGACTTACATAACCAATAGGCCACAAATGGAAAGCTTTACTAGAATAGAATTCAGTCCAAAACTGGTTACAGGCTATGTAGTAGCAGGTGTCATTTAATGGAAAACTTGGGGACAGCAGCCCAGTACCCTAGCAATGCATTTTCACTTCTCCGGGGTAGAAAAGATGGATGCAGTTAATTTGAAGTGCACTTCAGAGACATGCTTTGCAGGTAGATAAATGGCTCGCACAGTTTCATGTAGCAAACAACATAGGTTTGAGACTGAAAAAAGCATAATGTAATAACCGTCCTGGGATCAGGCTGGCAAAAACAAAGTGGGGGGCAAGCAAAGGTTAGGAGGTTATTGGAGTGACCTCTTAGTGTGAACTCTGCTGTGGACACTTAAGCTTTTCTGGTTAGTGATTAATAAAAGAGATGACACATGTGAATAGTTCCCAATGAATTCAGCTCCTGTCTTATTTGCATGTAATAACTGAATGAAAAAATGGTTTATTTAGTGATGAGCAGCTACACCCTCCTCAATAAGTGACACATAATTTATCGTCGTATCGGTGGAAATGTTGTATTTCAGTCCCTGATTAACACCCTGCTTTAAATTGGGTTCGCTATATTTACTTGCTGCTCTACAATGGCTTGAATCAAACATTGGTATCTGCTCTGCCTAATTATGCTCGGTCATAATTTTATACAGGTTCCTTTTCCCAGACTCTCCCTGTTTTCCCAGGTTACATTAAGACTTAAACCAGTGTTTCAGATTGTATGTCATATACCCAGTTTCTTAAAGGGGTCTTTCATCTTCTTCAGGAAATAGAAAAGAAGCTTCCATTATCAGAAGTAAGCATCCAGTATTTTTTTTTTTTTTTTACATAGTTTTATCAGAGATCTTCACCCTTTTTTTTTTTTTTTGCCTAAAGCCCCTAGCATACTGGAGGCATGCGTACTTCTGCATCCTCTCCAAAAGAGGAATATTCAGAGGCTGATCCTATGGAAGTCCTGTCAAGGTGAATTAGGCTGTTCACAGGCTATTTGGGTTACTTTTCTGGTGTCCAGTCTTCCCCTCTATGGGAACATCCATACAAGTCTTTACCACTGTACTTTCTTGTGTTAACTCTCTACGGGTTTGAGTGCAGACGATCACTGAGCATCTTTTTTGTTTCTGCTAACCAGTGAGTTGGAACCCAGGACACGTTTCTCTTCCCTGCCTAGGTTCATCAAGTTTGGAAATGAGTATAATACCTCCAACTGTGCTTTTCAACAAAGCCTTTAAATATTTGCAGTGTAATATGGATTGCTTCTCAGCCTTTTTCAGATAAAATCTTGTGTCTGCTCTCATCTTGTGTTTGTAGTGGACATTTTCTATTGGCTTGCAGTGTTTAGTGCACAAGTTTGTGGGACAACATGATGCAGCACCATGGACAGCTCTGTGATAGGACCCAGAAAGCTCTCCCCTCTGCCCCGAGGCCTCTTGGGTTACGCACCCGCCGAAGACTCCTTCACACTTGAAACCCTCTGAAGAGCTTCAGATGGTCTTAAATTCCCCCCCATGGCCACAACTGGGAGTTTGTGCCAAGATCCAAAGGTTTGGATTCACTATCTTGGCAAGTACCAAGCAAAACTCTTCTTTGCCCAGCTGAGCAATATCTCACCTGAGTGGGCTATTTGTGTGTTAATAATGGATGTTCCTCACAAGATGCTGCTTGGTTTTCTTGGCGTAGCTCTTGGAAATACCTCGCATTACTTAAGTTTTCTTCTTGCCAACAGTCTGTCCTCTTCTCCTTGCTACCTTATGTAGGATTTTGTGCTCCCCTCTCCATTGTCTCATAGAAACCTAACTTTTTGGTAGAGGAGAATTCACATTCAGCAAATCCCTGCAACTTTTTTTTTCCCCCCCTCTCTTGCTTATAGCACTGAACTTCTTTCTCTAGCACAGACTTACAGGTGTGGGACAAGTCCTTAAAGTGGTCTGGAATGCTGGTGTTATGAAAAATGCTGTTTTGTGTTATAAAGGGCTAATATCATTATTTTGACCCAGTAGGAAGAATTGTAACCGCAGGGCATTTTCTCTGTATGCTGGAAAGTAGCGACACTGTACATTTAGGTCTGGCAGGTTTGATTTACCAATGTTAGAAAAAAAAAAAAAAAAAAAAAAAAAAAAATTGATAAACCTCTACTTTCCTACTTCGCATCATGCTTGCAGACCAACAAATAATATTTCCTTTGTTAATAATCAAAATTTGTAGAAAGGGGGGCATAAGAGAAATGATGGCTGACGGAGTATGTGAGACTATTCATTTCATCCAAGAAGAGCACACTAACTGCAGAGGCTTCCTCAGCCTGACGAAGGGTTTTTAAACCCGAAAGCTTGCTGAGAGAGGGTGTGTCCAACTATTTAAGTTAGTCTAATAAAAGATATCAGATTCACCCAAAGAACCTTGTCTGCCTATGTCCTTATGCCAACACAGCTACAACCTATACTCATGATGACAGAGGAAGCAGTCCTACAGAACTGTGCTGACTAGTTTGGACTTCTGCCCCAGAAACCCCAAGGGAATTGGGAACAAAGGAAGAGGGAGTGACAAAGCAGACAAGGGAGCAACTGGGGATCGAAGCGGGCCTCGTGGCAGCTCTGCCACTCAGCTGGTGGCAGTCCTACACTAGTTAAATTTGCAGTTAAGCTGCATTATAATAGTATCCTGACATTTAATAATTGTCTTCCCCTTT
>NW_017729013.1:1281707-1304290 GCF_001723915.1 Gavialis gangeticus | reverse complement strand
GCCCCAGAAACCCCAAGGGAATTGGGAACAAAGGAAGAGGGAGTGACAAAGCAGACAAGGGAGCAACTGGGGATCGAAGCGGGCCTCGTGGCAGCTCTGCCACTCAGCTGGTGGCAGTCCTACACTAGTTAAATTTGCAGTTAAGCTGCATTATAATAGTATCCTGACATTTAATAATTGTCTTCCCCTTTCCACGCACCTGTTGTTTCATACAATCCTGAGAATTTAAATTGATCAAATTGAAGCAAATGCTTAAAAATAAACATCAATATTATCCATCAAAATCTACTAAAAAAAAATCAAAGTCTGCCAAGCCTATGTATATTGTCTGCAATCTTCACAGCATTTAGCAAATAAGACCTCAAGCTCTCAGTTTTTAATCTATACAGGTATCCAAAATGCAATTACTCTGCCCAGTACATACATTTCTTTTCCATTTCATGCATCTATTAACACTTTGTAAATCTCTTTTCTGTTTCATCTCTCTCTCTTCCTCCAGGACAATATATATCGTTCACCACACACACAAAATGCCCATTTAGCATATTCTTCCTATCGTTTTAAGAGAGACCCCTTTTCTAATTTTAAAATATCTCCCAGCACTGCTATGATGGCACTTTAGAGTTTAAAGTAACTTAAATATAGCCTGGAAATAATTTTAATCCCCTGACTGTTTCCTTCCCTCCCCTCTGTATTCTACCCCATAAATGTATTGTTTTTAATGGTGTTGCCATGTGACACTAATAGTAAAAAAAAAAACAGGCCAGAATCCACAGAGAATATGAAGTGCAATTGCACTGTTTCTAGGAATAACTCATAAGAATTGGCAGTTGATGTACTAACTTTTTCAGCAACCTCTTGGAGTGCCATGTTGTTTCTTCTGAAATGGGGAAACAATGCTACCTTATTCAAGTTGCCTTGCAAAGACTCATTGTAGCATGGACAGGAAATATCAGCTAGAGAAGCATATCAATCCTGAATTTTGTTTTCAGTGACATGTTCAGTGTTACTTTTAAAATGAATCACCAGAGCGTTAATATGGATTTCTGTCTGGCTGTGATTTGGATTCACTTCATCAGTGGGCAAGACTGAATCAACTTCCCCCTTTCAAATGCTAGTAGGGGACCATTTAGTTCTTATGTTTCAAGCGGACTAGGTAATGTGTAATTTATTCCCTTCACTATTATTCTTCACTGCTTTTTCTGCAATGCTGTATGAATACTGTATGTTTGGGGTATCTTTGGATTTTGCACTTAGTCATCCATCTCTGTACCTATTTTACTTTCAGATCACCTCTGAATACTTGAGATGTGTAGATAGATAGCTTTAGGGGTATTTAAAGATGCTTAACAGACCTTCCTAAAATTCACTAGTTAACCAGTCATCTTCATCCCTCTGCCTGAAGTAGGACAGTGCTGTTAGCACCATTTTACAGATGGGGAAAACTGAGGTACAGAGACTGAGGGCCAGACTAATGTCCTGGCATCAAAGTCTGCTCCTGTTCCATCTTGTTCAAATGCCTGAAAAGGCATTCACTGTTTACCTGGTTTTGGAGACCTAAGCAGGGTGGGATAGTACCACTTACACATTTCACAGGTGGGACAGGATCTGGTCCTGAAGGACTTGGCCATGATCACACACAGGTCTGTAGCAAAGTAGGGAAGACAGCCTGTCTGTCCTTAGTCCCAGGTTTCCACTCGAACCACTCGTCCTCAATAAAGTTTGCGTTGTGATCACGGTGCGTGGAGTAACTTCATCACATACAAACCCGAGCCCCTTGCCTCGGCAACTTTCTGCAAGGATTATTGAGTTCGTAGCTTGCCTTTAGTTTCTTAGCCCTGCGCGCGCGCGTGCGCGCGCTCTCTCTCTCTCTCTCTCTCTCTCTCTCTCTCTCTCTCTCTCTCTGGAGTGGCATGGATGTGTCAATAATTCACAGGTGATTTTAAAAAAAAAAAAAAAAATTGAATAAAACTAAGAAAGAACTTTATAAGCCCTCCCTCTCTCGAGACATGAGCTGGATTCAGATTGACATTTCTAGCTGGGCAGCTAGCAAATGAAAACGCAGTGGTTAGGTGAGGTCAAAGAGCAAACATTTCCCAGAGGCAGAAATGTACATTTTGGAAATGCAGTGCAGACTTGTCTTTGAGAGACTGTTGCATGCGCACCTTCAAAAGGACTCCATGTAGGACATGCAAGCAGAGATCTTGACACAAGGGTGCTTAAGGCAAGGTCAAATGGCCAGGTGGAATGGCTGGTTTTGAAATGGGGGAGAGGGGACATTTCTAGGGCTGGCTAATTGGGGAATCAGTCCTGCTTGTTTAGAGACCTACAGATGCAATGGATTCTGCCACATGCTTAAGGGCCACAGAGTATCACAAACTAAAACAGGGCAGAACACAGAGAATGGCAGAAGCACAGGCCTGCACCAAAGACAAGCTTTCAGGCAGACTGGCAGCACAAAAGAAGAGTCCAGAGCTCTAGAAAGGTAGGATGCTTTATGTTGTTGTGCCCTTGGAAGCTACCTAGAGGAGCGCTGGCAGAAATTCAAGCTCAATATTTAAGGCCCTACCTTTATTCATGGCAGAAGTGGGCTGTGCAGCAGTGACTCTAACTGTGCAGGTTCCCCTGCCAACTGGCTGAGGAGCCTCCCTAATCAGCAGGGAGGTGAAAAACTGCAGTTTTAAATAATGGCAGCATTTTTTTTTTTTTGCCTCCCAGGCAGTCAACAGCAAACAGGGCCACCAGGACCCCTCAGTCAACCAGCAATGGGAAGGTGCATGGGGGAACCTGCAAAATTAAAGGAGCTGCCGCACACCCGCTTCCACCATGAATTTGCCAGGGCCCTATGGATACTTCACGGAATTGCTCTTTGACTCCCCCTCTCCTTCCCCCTACCCCACCTTGTACTCATTAAGTTGCATCTTAATGAAACCATTAAGCATAATAAGATTAATGATGCTGTAGCTATTGCATTGTTTTGAGACCAGTTCTCCAGGGTAGAAAGAGGAGGCTTTCTCGCCTGAGGAAGAACTGAGAAAGAAGCAGCGTCTTCCGTGCAGCCTGCAGTGAGATGAGGTGTCATTTGGCCCTGGGCTGTGCCTAGGTGGTGACAAGGAAATCTGGCTGGCAGTGAGGAACGGCAAGAGAAGGGGTCTAGGGGTCACATCTGAATTGACAACCCTACCTTATGGAAATGCATGGACTATGTCCACAGCCTGTGTTGGGCTGGACTTGTTCACTGTTGAATTCTGGCACTGCCGGCTGGAAACCTTAGCTTGGACATGGTCTCTGCTCCAGCGAGTCTGAGAGCCTTGCTCTGCCTTAGCAGAACAGCTTGGAGAAGAACAGCAGCAAACTTCAGCCCCTGGGAGCACCACTCATTACACGCTCAAATGGCTCATGGAACAACATAACGCTGTGCTTGACTGGGTGGGTAAATACAGAATAAATAAGGCAGATAGCATCCTGATCTCGGCTCACTGGCATCTATGGCAGCCTTCACTTGCTCCTTGCCCTTCTAGGGCTCTCTCATCTCTTCTTTGTTCCTCAGGGGCTCACTGCTGTGTCAATCTGGATAGTGAACCACATGTGCAAGGAAGGAACTAATGAATCAGAACACTTCTGAGGTATGGAAGAGGGAGAGTAACCTAAGCTTCCAACTCCTCTCCTAATTGCTTTCCCTTAAATGTGCCCGTGTGTATCCTTTTGTTAGCTGAGACTGGAAATGCGTGTGGCTCTTCTCAAGGAATTTGGGCTTTGCACGATGCGTGATCACCTGCTTTTACGTCGTCACTTAACTGGGATATAGGTTCACCAGCAATAAGGATACGGTCAAGCCACAGGACATCATGCATTGCAATGAAAATGTGATGCCTTTGGCACTCAGTATTATCTTAGAAGGAAAAAACATGTCTTCTACAGAAGGAGCTCTGTACAATAGTGTGTAAAATCATGACGGATGTTGTCTGGAAACTGTCCATGGGTTCCCTTTATATTGTTGTTGGGGTTTTTTACTCCCACTCACTTAACAACATCTGTTCCTCCCTAGTACACATTATTCCTAAACTTGGTTGCTACCATGTGGCACCATTTATATTGTTAGCAAACATGCTTGCCTTGTTTTTTGCAGGTAACTTGAAAACCAGAACATTTTGGGGGGAGGTGATGAGGGACAAAGACCATTTAAAACTGTTCTTCTAGCACAACATGGTGTCTTAGAAGTGTGTTTTGTATCATATTTAATTTGTAAGACTCGCCAGTTGGGGGGGGGGGCAGGATATTTTCTAAGGGGGAAGTGGCATTTCACAGTGTGTACAAGGAAAAGCAAAACTGTGAACAGCTTCAGGAAGAGACTCGGTTCTCCCTTCCCAGATGTCCAAGTACTTATCATCAAAACTCATCAGCATAATCAATATGCTTAAGTTTGAGCTTTCCTGATGAAAGAAGAAAAGCATGTAATCATTTAACAGGCAGAAGATTATTTAGTGCGACATGAGCTATCCAAGCGACATACACTACTTGAGTCGTTACCTGGGATCGGGCAGTGAAATCTTCCGCCAAAGGCTTCCTAACATCATCTACTGGGGAATCCCAACAGGATATGACAATATTATTTTCCCTTTTCCTTTCTGATTTTGTTGTCCCCTTATCTTAATGAGACTACATGCCAAGGACGCATCTCCTTGAGCTATTCTGTTTCCAGTAGACAGTAAATAAATACACAAGAAACAGACCCCACTACCACCATCCAAAAACACCACAAAAAAACAAACCCTGGTCTAAATTTCTATCTAGCATGCTGCTTAGTGGTTTTTAACACCTGGACTTCTTTTGAAAATTACAGAAGACAAAAGAGATGTCTTTCCCCCATGATATTCCTATTTACCTACTCATAAGCTAGGCAGACTTTGTTCTCTGTGCTTGCTATTTTTGGCAAACATGGACAAGGTTGCTAAGCATCTAATGGTTCTAATTACAAGAGCCTGGGGGAGAGGCTCTTTTCCCCCTCCTGCTCCCCCTGACGCTTCCAAGTAAAACGCAAGCTATATTCACAAGGGGCAAATCGTTTATTTCTCGAGGGTGCAGCCAACAGAATTGCAAGCCACCCGGAAAGCTGTGCTGAACCGTATACTGATGGTTCATGGCATTCAAGTGCTGTATTAGCCTTGTTCTGGCTCTCGTGGGTGGACAGGTTTCATGGAAAGGTCCCACTCCGCTGGAAGCTGAGCAGCCCCAGTCCCCACTGATTGAGCTGCTCCAGCGAGAAAACTTTAGGGGCAAGAACCTGGATGTTAGCAGTGCTGGCAACCTGAATCTTGTGTTGAAGCAGGGCTGGCCCTTCTTGGAGTCTGGCCCCAAGTCCAGAGGCTCCCTAGTTAGTCAAAGCCCCAGTGGTGCCCATCTTTGAGTAAAGACTTTAGGTACATTTTGGCCCCACTGATAAGAGCACAGTTACTTTACTCTGCACATTATTAACCAAGAAAAATGTCATTAATGCCAAACCCAGAGGAACTATAATTGCAGTACCCCTGCTACCCACCTACACTGGGGCTGGCAACCATTTTCAGGTGGCTAGTTTGCACAGGAGTCACCATCACAGGAATCCACAGGCCCAGTTCTCCTAGTTTTCATTGACTACAACAAAATGAGCATCTGACCCTAGGACTTTGACCCACTATAATATCTCATCCTTGCCAGAAATGCAGCATATGCTGGGCATGACTGAAGCATTGGCTGCACATAACATTGTCCCTCTTTAATACTTGCCATCTTCAGGTAGTAGTAAAAAGCCTAGAGTAAATTATGCAGAATCCCACTTTCAAGTAGACCTCTTCTCTATTAATCCATTGAAAAGAGCAAATAAGGATTAATTCAGTTGTACGCTGTGTGTTTCTTGAACAGCGTGGAAATGTATCTCCTAGCTACTAAATATGTTTTCATTTCCTTTTGTCACACGTGGTTCACATGCCTTAGTATGGAACTGGAAAGTGCAGTTTGGCACTAGAAAATCAACTAACACAACCTTTCACCGAAGAGAGAGTGAGCTGGGGGTTGAGGTAGTTTATGCGTAGGACTCTTGTCCTTCTCTTTGGACAGCACTTATTAAACAGCCAAGTGTTAAGTTAGGGGGCAGAAAAACAGTCTACCCCATCTTTGCTGTTTACTCGAACAGCTGTGGAGTTGCATCTGGACTGCAGAGTTGGATCCTGGCCCACGGTCAAACTCATCAGCCTTCAAGAGAGCTAGCGAGGGAACTTCTTGATCCAGGCTGGTGCAACAGGGAACTCAACTATGTTATGGCTCTTTGCATGTGCCGACAAGCCTGCTAGCTTGTCCCTGCCCGGACAGGAGCCTCTTCACAGTCACATTCTGGGCTAATATGCAAGCAGTGAATAGCACCAAGGAGATACACGTCTCATTTCAGAGCAGCAACAAACTTATACTTGGGGAGAGGGGGAGAAGGAAGGTCTTGTGGCATTGATTATCAATGCTACTGCTGACCCGTCTGACAGAATGCAGAACCTGAGCCAGAACACAAAACATTTCTCTTCTAAGAGCGCATTACACACCCGCTTAGATGTGTAAGTATAAATGTATTGCCCTATTTGCTACACAGCTGCATGTCGATGGAAATCCTGTACCAAAAGCTAATTGCTTGGTCTGATTTTATTGTAGACCTGTGCAATAACTGGCTGGAGGGGGTGATAATTAACTAGAGTTGCTTAGGAAGTAATGACTGAAATGGGCACACGCCGAGTGCTGAGCAGAATCCTTCATGTGCCCATTTTTCTTCAGGTGTTTGGAGACATATCTCTAGATCCATAATGATCTGCATGGCCTCACTCTTCATTTGGCACAGGAACAACCATTTCTTGAATTTCTCCCTTGCTTTCTCCTGCTATCTGTCTTTGAAGGCCACAGGGCAAAGACTTCTTTCTGTTTTATTTGGCTTTGAGTCCGGAGTTAACGCGCAGAGCATTGTTGAGAGGAGCAGTGTTATAAACGTCTCAATGCCATTTGTGTGTCTCGCACTTTGTCACATGAACTCAGGATCAATACAACTTTTTGTTCTTTCGCTGACTGGTCTTGAAAGTTTAGGAAAAATCATGCCATTCAACTGGGGCTTAACTGTGTAACGTTTTGCAAAACCCTGAGTAGACACAAAGGTGTCTGAAGCAAAAAAAAAAAAGGCAGGTATTTCATAGGGGGTTTTTTAATGACACCTTTTATAGCATGAAGAATAGCTTTAAAAGGCAGCTGGGGACCTGGGTTTAGCTATGTAAACATTAATCTTTTTCTAAATTGGTCCCAGTTGATTCACTCTGGACAAGTCTTAATTCTGTACCAATAAAATAACAATGAACTTGTAGCTAAGGTGGTGCACATTTAAGCAGCACTATCGCTGTGCACTACAAGGCTATGTTTGTGCATCAGTCTGTTCTTGCTTCTAAAGGCATTTTTGCCATTTCTTCCCTTTCCTTTTCAGGGTCTCAGCTCTGGACTAAAACCGATTGTCAGGCTCTGTAGACGCTATCCTTTACCATCCCACATCCTCCCCACTTGCTGTTCCCATTGCTGCTATCCCTTTCCATATTGAGCTATGCTGTGTGCATTTCCAAGTCTCGCTGCTACTGATAAGACCTTGCAATAAATAAGTCTCTAGATCACTGACTTGTCACGTTACTGCTATGATCTGTGCTGCTTCTCTTTCCATGGGGCTCATTAGATTTCAGCACCTGGATTTTTAGCCCTCAATTCAGTGGTTTGTGGCCATGTGGAGTGCAGCTCAGTGGCAGATTATCTCCTCTGGTATGAAAAGATGGCTGTGTACGGAAGTGGTATGGTCTGTACTTAAACACAATTGTTGTTTCAGATCAAGTGCTTGGAATCGCTTGGAATTACATCGGTGACTATTTTTGTCAGTCACCAACTTTACTGGCCAGTACTTCCCAACGGATACGAACCATAGGATCATCCTGTGTTATTACTGCTAGAACTAGCACATGGAGTAGTCTTTGACCCAAGTAATAATTGTGCACACGTGTGAGAGGGAAAAGGTATCTACTGAATGCAGCAAACTTTCAGAGGCCCCATACTGGGATAACAGAGGCTGTACCTTAGCTCAGATGGTACCTAAAGTATGTGTTTCAAGGGGTTTGAAAGAGTGTATTTCAGAAAGGGGAGGATATTCCAAGTCTTGAGGGTAAGATTAATACTACCTATATTAGTACCTTTGGGGTGGCCCCCTCTTGCTGGTAAGGCTTGAATGTCATAACTTCATTGTACACCCTTAATTCGAGATACTTTCCAAATAAATGCTCTCCAGTCTCTCTTTTCAATGAGCTCTAGGAGATAGCTAAAGTAAGGCCTGAATAAGCGTCATCAGGGGAATCGGTTAATGAATCTTCTTTAGTGTTTTCCCTCTGGCCACAATCACTTGCAAGTCATTCTGTACCAGGATGGTTGTTCATGGAATTGAACTTTCAACGTGGGTATTATAATGACTTGGCTCTGCTTCTGCTCCTGAATCAAAAATGTATCGTAAAGAACCCCAAGAAGCCACCGATCTCCTGCTGATAGCATTGCTATGCCTCGCAACTTTCTCAAGAGCACAGATAAATCTGTGATCCTGCTAAGGTGCCATCCTCCTCCCAGTAATTACTTAAAACTCAGTAAAACGAGATGAACGGGGTGGTATGGGAGCAGCTTCCTTGGCTTGTGGACCTTGGTAGTGTCTGTAAACTTTGCTCCACAGTGCATGAGAACCTCGCTGAGATGCCTGCAAATTGCAGATGAAGCTGAGACGAGTTTTCCAGGGACTGTCCGGGGATGGGATTTTTCAGGGAGGCTGAGCGGAAGATACGGATGCTCAGTGCCTCCGTAAAGTTGGGCATTTTACAAAGTAAAACCTCAGACCGAGTCTTTGGGGCCCAAAGGTATTTCATGTTGTATTTATAGCGTCTTCCTGTGCTCAGACACAGATGGGGCCTATTTTCACTATTCGCTAACCCAGTAACACACTAGGGAAATTGCACACTAGCCAGTTGCATATAGAATACTGACTTGTAATACTTTGCATGCAGCCTACTGTCAGCTAGGGGGGAGAGAGAAAATCAGCATGTGCTGGCAGCAGAACGGCTGTATTTCCAGCGTGGTTCTTTCTCTCTCTACCCGATAGATAACGTCCTGCAGATCTACACAGTGAAGACATGTCTCTTCTTTGGCCACTAGATGGCGTGCTGTCAATTGTCTTTCCTCCAAACAAAGCCCAATATGCTTTCAATTCAGGATAGCAATTGTTTAACCTCAGCCGTTACTCACCATAACAATAATTTGATTAAGATAATATCTGGCCAGCCTTGAAAAGTAAATTTGTTCTTTCTGAGCTCAGAGGAGCGTGCGTACATAAATAGTCAGTGTTCCTAACCTGAACCTGTATTGCCTGCATGAAATAACATTAGGGATTGCAAAGTTTAATTTAAAAAATGTAGGTCAGTTTATAATATGTGCAGAGTAGGTAAGTGGCCCCTGGTAGACATTACGTTTGTCATGCTATAGGCAAGTATCACACGCCAAATCATGACATGCCAACTAGCTACATGTGAGAACTTTTGTTACAACCGTGGTTGCAACGACTTCATTTTTAGCCAGGGAGAAACTGGTTTAATGTCTGGCGTGTTAAGATTTGTTGTGCGATGCTCGCATATAACGTGCAACAAATGTAAAGTTTGCCAAGGGCCGATGCGTAACACTCCTAGCACCGGCTCACTCTGAGTTCTGATCTCGGGTCAATCGGAGGCAAAAGGGTGCAGAAAACTGTGAACAGTTCAACTATGGGCAAGTGCTGCTAAGGAGCATGTATCAGTGCTTCTAATGTGACGGTTACATCTGCCTGCTTCTAGAGCAGTATTATATAATCACTGTAATTTATAGGGTTAAAGGAGTGGTATGCCATTGCTGCTGCTGCTGCTCAGAGCACACAGACTTGTATTGTTTTATACCCATATAACTGCTGTTAAGAGTGTGAAGGTAGACAGGTTTAAGTTTTCTTGCTTTAGACCATGGTCAGAAATATCCACTCCGTTTCCCAAAGGAAATCTGCTGTATATCCTAGCAGCCTATGTTGGCAGTCTGGTGTATATCCTGTATATGTTGGCAGCCTCTGCAGGAGGGCCAGGAAGTGAATGAACCAGAGAGAAAGATGTTCCTCTTCAGGTGGCTGCGACCCCGTGTGCGCAGGGTTGAGTGTACCGTTATAAGGCAAAGTCGGAGAAGTTTCTCTGCCTCGGCAACAACTTTCTTGTGCTACAGGAGATTTGCGCTTAATTCTGTCAGCCTGGCAACTTTGCAACCACACACGTGACTTTATTTAGATGTATCAAATCCCTATGAATCCAACCCCTGCACAACTGGACAAGTACAAAGCACGCAGGTACCTTATTGAATCCTTTACAGGTGCTTATTTCACAAGAGGCCACTAGAAGTTGTAACATTGCAAACGTATTTTTAAGTAAGATAAGACTTGCTTTAGAAAGGGCTTGCGTTGCCTCCGAGTGTGTGGCGAGACGCACACATTTGGCAGAAATCAGAGACGTTCCTGCAGAACCAATTAAGAAGCCAATACAAGCGCTTAATGGCCAGGAGGTAGAGTAGCGCTTTCTTTCTGTAGGTATTCCAGCTCCATCGGTTTTTATTCTCACCCATGGGGTGCTTTGTCCGCAGCTGTTTTCTGTTCCTAGGAAGGCTGCTGCCGAGCGTATTGGAAAGGAAAGATGCAATGGGGGAAGAGTCTGTGCTATTTTGAGAGCCTGTCGCTGCAAACAGTGGACAGGAACATAAAATACAGCACTTACCGTGTCTCCTACGGAAATAACCATGTATCTTAAAAACAATGCTGACGGGCACTTAGAAGCACCTTGACAACCGCAAGAATGTGCTCAGTTGTTTAAAGAATACCAGGGCAAAGGTACCGGGGGTAGCTACAGCCCATCTTTTTGAGCTTTGCCTAGTTACGTGAGAAGGCTGCCTGGCTTATAAAGGTATCGCATTGGCATCCCTTGCTACAACTTGGAGGAAAATGCAAGCACAAATAACCGGCAAAACCCTGGTATGCTAAAGTAGTAGGAACCATTTTGTGAGCTCTGTCTACTGCTGACTTCTCAGTAAGGCACTGCACAATGGAGGGAAAAAAACCCATATTAACTAACCGTAGTATAACTGCAACCAAATACAGGACTACTAGGGTCACTGCATGGCCTTGTCTTGTCTGTTCTCCTTGGAGAGGAACCTGAGTGTAGGTGTAGAGCCGGATTTAGTGCATGGGTGGGAAGAAGGGTTTATCTCCGGTGGTGGGGTAAGGTGAAATCATAGTGTCAGGGTTTAACGATGGGGGAGACTGCAACGAAATGTTGCTTGGGTTTTTTCCCTTGAGGGTCACTGGGAAGAAGAATCCTTCTGGGGTTCTCCTTGCTTGGGGCAGCTGAGTTCATATTGAAGGATGCCGGCATTGGGAGACCGCTGAACTCCTCTTGGGGTTGACACGAGTAAAGGGAAATGGAAACTTATCTAGGAATCTCTGTACAAGTTTATATCGGCTGAATATTTTGTAAAGGGACAGGGACTGAGAGCCAATGCGAGGGAGGTCTGGGCACTCACAGGCATTAACAAAATCTTATTGGAAACATCTTTGTGGATACAGCTGAAGCAGTAAGTAGGAGCAGAGCTGGATTGCAATCCATGGAAAATTCTGGTATTTGAAGTGTTCAGCTTGAAACTAAAAAGTAGCACTTTGAAAGTGTTACCCTGGAAGGGGAAAACAATCAGTTTTTGTCTAAAAATCTTCAGAATTAAACATACCTGGATGGTTTCTGGGAGCCGCAGAGCTGGAGAACCAAGCCGCTGAGGCTCCTGTCTCTGCAGCACTGAGCCTAGTAGTTGAAGTCCCACTTGGAGCTGAGTTTCCAGACTCTAGAGCCAGGGACCCTGAAAATCCTGTTGTCTTTGGCTGCAAGAGAGTCTGCATGGCAGAAACTGGAACTTCCCAACAGCCCATCAAATGAGCCTTGCAAAACCAGGTAGTGATCTTCCAACACAAGGAAACCTGAAACCCCAGTACCATTCAGTAAAACACATTTTGGTTCAAATGCCATACAGAAGCAATACTCTCCTGATAGGAACGTGCTTCCAGGAGAAAGCTCTCAGCCAGCTCTGTTTGTGAGGTGTCCAAAATGCACAGAAGGGTGGGAAGCTGCAATTGTATTTGGGGAACGCATGTCAGCGCACACAGACAGCGTTTGTGCAGTTGCTGTATTTAATCGAATATAAGGTGAGCTCCTTTATCTTACATTTGCATACAAGGAAGCATCATTAAATACATTGTC
Source organism: Gavialis gangeticus (assembly GCF_001723915.1). Lineage (NCBI taxonomy): Eukaryota > Metazoa > Chordata > Crocodylia > Gavialidae > Gavialis > Gavialis gangeticus. The sequence goes on along the minus strand of NW_017729013.1, from coordinate 1,291,910 downwards.
TATCATGAAATGACTGCCAAAAGCAGGGTGTGCTCAGTAATGGAAGCCAGCTAGGAAGCTGATTAAATGCAGCCAACACTGAGCATGACTATAAAATACATGGCCCGTTTTGGGCAAACCTGCTGATGAGATCTTGTAGTTTAGTGCAACCTCTCTGAATAAGATACACGGCAGTGCCTATTGAGCACAGTCCTCCCTCAGCCCCGACTCTCTTTTAATTCATGGTAAGCCATTACATTGCATAGATTTTTACTTCCTTTTTTTACTCCCACAGCTGAGCTGCACCTTTCTTTCCCTTTCCCAATGATCCCGGTTTCTTTGCCAGCCTTAAACGTCTGGCAAACATCACCAAACAGGGCACCAAATAGTTCACCCTCTCTCACCCTGTAGCATACAACTGGTGTGGCCCCACCCTCCATGAGGTGGAGCAGGACCAGGCCTTCCTGTGCCTCATCTTTAAGGATCCCAGGATTCATGACAAGAACAACTAGGTGCAGTCCACAGCAGGGGCTAATGAGCACAGGGATCCTTTGTGGGAGGTGTCTAGAGGACACACATGTAGGATCATAGGCAATGAGGGTTGGAAGGGACCTCAGGGAGTCCAGTCTAAACCCTTGCTCAAAGCAGGACCATCTCCAACTGGATCGTCCCAGCCAAGGATTTGTCAAGCCAGGCCTTAAAAACCTCCAAGGATGGAGCTTCCACCACTTGTCTTGGTTACCTGTTCTAGTGCTTCATTGCCCTCCTAATCAGAATTTTTCCTTATTCCTTGCTGCAACGCAAGACCGCTGCTCCTTGTTCTGTCACCTGCCATCACTGAGAACAGTCCAGCTCCATCCTCTTTGCAACCATCCTTCAGGTACTTGAAAGTTGCTATTAAATCCCTTCTCGGTCTTCTCCGGACTAATGAAGCCCAGTTCCCACAGGCTGTCTTCGCAAGTCATGTGCCTCAGTCCCCTAACCATTTTCACTGCCCTCCACTGGACTCTCTCCAACTTGTCCACATCCTTTCTGTAGTGGGGGGCCCAAAACTGGACACAGGACCGCAGATGTAGCCTCACCAGTGCTGAATAGAGGGGAATAATTACTAGGGCTGTGCGAAGCTTCGGGTGCTGATTCAAGTCGGAGGAGATTCGGCCCAATTCGGTGGCCAAATCACCGAATCCAAATCAAATCAGGGGACCAGTTAAAAGGTCCGTATTGATTCGAAGCTCTCCGAATCTTCAGAAAAGATTCAGAGAGCTTCGATGATTTGGGCAGTCCCCAGTGGCTGCAGCAGGGAGCTGGAGCCAGACTCAAAGCAGGGGGCGAGGGAGGGGAGAGGGGACCATGGACAGGACCCCTGCCAGGCCCCATCCCGTCCCTGCTCCCCCACGGCTGCCCCACCTGCTGGTGCTCCCGGTGCTTTAAATAAAGCCTCCACTCAGCCATGTGGGGAGCTGGGACAGTGGGGGGGGAGGGTCAGGGGACTGGTGCAGACACCCCCACACAGTGGGGGTAGTGGGGATTGCTCCCTCACCCAGCAGCACCCAGTGAGGTGGGGAGGGGGGGGTTCCAAGAGCTGGGGCAGGTTGGGGATGGGCGTGGGTGACTCGGAGATTCAGATGAATCAATTTGGGACAGTGATTCAAATCACCGACTTGAATCACCGCACCACGAATCGGCCGAATCTGAAGCGGATACTAGCCGCTTCGTGCAAGCCTAATAATGACTTCCCTCAATCTGTTGGCAACACAGCTCCCAATGCATACCAGTATGCTGTTTGCCTTCTTGGCAACAAGGGCACGCTGTTGGCTCATATTCAGGTTATTGTCCAGTTAACACCCAGGTCCTTTTCTGCAGAGTTGCTGCCCACCCAGTCGGTCCCAAGCTTGTACCGGTGCATGGGATTGTTTTGTCCTAAGTGCAGGACTTTGCTTTTGTCCTTGTTGAACCTCATGAGATTTCTTTTGGCTCAATCCTCCAATTTATCTAGGTCACTCTGAATCCTAGCCCTACCCTCCAGCATATCGACTACTCCCCCCAGCTTGGTGTTGTCCGTGAGCTTGCTGAGGGTGCACTCCATCCCATCTTCCAGATTGTTAATGAAGATATTGAACAAAACCAGCCCCAGGACCAACCCCTGGGGCACTCCACTTAAAACTGGCTGCCAGCCAAGCCTCAATCATTACCCATTGAGCCCAACGATACAGCCAGCTTTCTAGCCATCTTATAGTCCATTCATCCAACCCACACTTCCTCAGCTTGCTTGCAAGAGTGCTATGAGAGACAGTATCAGATGCCTTGCTGTAGTCAAGATACTTGATGTCTATTGCTTTCCCTGCATCCACAGAGCAAGTTATCTCATCATAGGAGGCAATCGTGTTGGTCAGGCATGACTTGCCCTTGGTGAATCCATGCTGACTGCTCCTAATCACCTTCTTTTCCTCCAAGTGCTTAGAAATTGATTCCTTGAGGACCTGCTCCATGATTTTTCCAGGGGCTGACTGGTCTGTAGTACCCATGCACTTAGCTCATCCAGAATTGATGCATGTTTTTTTTTTTTTTAAACTACTGCCATTTTTAGCACAGGTGCTTAAAACTGTGTTTTATGGAGTAACACTTTGCACCTACTTACAGAGAGTACAAAGTATGCATGATATCAGTCCAAGGCCAAAAGTTTCATGGTTTCCAATAATCCATTGGGCTGGGCCCCAACACGGTCAACAGCATTTCGGGCTATGGTGACCCTATAGCTTAATACAGCTCAGTATGTTGCACAGGGGCTTACGTAATGAGCTGGAGACCAAGAGGTGGTGAGTTCAAACCTGAGTGCGTGACGCAGAGGTTCCCAGCTCAAAGTGGCAGCCCTTGTGGGTTTGAGAGATTTTTATGGGGGAGGCAAACTAATGACAGATGAGGAAAGGCTGAAGTACTCAATGCCTTTTATACCTTGGTCTCCACAGGCTGCTGCGCTAGACAGCACAGTTTGGGGAGGAGGTGAGCAGCCCTCAGTGATGAAAGAACAGATTAGGGACTATTTAGAAAAGCTGGACAAGTCCATGGCACTGGATGCAATGCATCCAGGGGTACTGAGGGAGTTGGCGGATGTGATTGCACAGCCGCTGGCCTTTATCTTTGAAAACATATGGCAATTGTGGGAGGTTCTGGATGATTGGAAAAGGAGCAAATATTTTCCCCTCTTTAAGAAAGGGAAAAAGGAGGATCCGGGGATTACTATAGCTAGGTTTATTTCAAGGTCAATGTTTTCAAATTTTCTACATCCTTCCATGTGCTATGGGAGAGCAGGGCCTGGCAGTAAGGAGAAAGGAAAGGGGTTATACTGGGGAGAAGCTGGGGGAACAGAGGGCAAGAGAGCTACCTGACCCCCTGTGTTTATTTTGCCTGATGTAGCAGTGGGAGGGGGACAAATTCAAGGGACACTTCCAATAATTAGATTCCATGCCCAGAAAATTAACAAATTTATAAATTTTTCCATATATAGAATCTAATTATGGCAGAGGATCATCTTACGTAGCTTTGGGGGTAAAGAAGCAAACTGACTTGCCATGGCAGAACTCCTCCTTGTTAGGGGAGGATAATGAGTTGGGATGGGAAGGAAGGATTGAAACTGAAAAGAAGGGGGAATAGAGAACTGTTTCATTTACCCTATTTCCCTCTTCACATTCTCACCCTTAATTTCATTCTTTCTTTGTATGTTGAAGAAATTGCTGGTCAGGTATTAGCATAGCACTGCAAATAGGAACACTGACAAGGGCTGCAGTTGAAGCAGATTTCTAATTCCTAGATAGGCCAACTTGGAAACGTGTCTGTAAACTGATGTACTTTTTAAAACAATTTTTTAAAGCTCTGAGATGTTGGCAAATATGTGGACTCTCTATAGGTTAATTGATCCTCAAAGTTGTCCATGAACTCTGAAAAAAGGTTATGCTCAGTGGGCTGGTTTGGAATAAGGGGCTAAAACTATTCGCTGGGCGTGTCTACATGAGCTGCTTACTGTGCATTGGCCTAATAACACTGCACAGTAGAGCATCACAGTGCAAACTGTGCTAATAGCCTACTGTACAGTGGCATTAGGCAAATGCACAGTAAGTGTCACTAAATAATTGCGGATCAGCACTAATGCTCAGTAACTTTAGGTACTGCACATTTAGCTAGTACTTTATTAATGAAGTGCTAAACTAAACGCACAGCATCTAAGGTGCATCAATGAATGTGTAGACATAATGCCTCACACGTGGACTTTTAATAAATTTGTTGCAAGGTTGTGGAACAATATCTTAGACATCACATTAACAGGGAATATTTCAAATCCACTTTTTAAAATAGATGTGATAGGTTTTTGTCTTTAACTTTCAAAAGTACTTTATGGAATATAGTGGGTTATATTGATTAACTTACCTTAGCTGAATGGCATATCTGCTATGTCAGAAATTTTAAGAAATGGGAAAAAGAAAGTGCCAAAAAGCAACAAAGAAAAAGCAAGACTATAATTAGTTCTCCAGGGACACTTATTCCCAGAATAATGTAGAGATTAAGTCAATGCAACTGAATGGTTAAATATTGACTAAATTGTAATATTTAATCAAGAAGTAGTCATATTGGCCCCCTTGAGGAGACGTATAGTTGGTTGGTATATTGGCTTTTTAATCGAGGCTTTATGTACGGTGCTTTAATTTCATAACAAGTTAGCATTAATAAGGTACTGTTTGAATATGAAGAATGTAACAGGCAGAGCAAACAGGAAAAAAAAAAGTAATATTTTCCTATTCTTCAAAAGCTGCCGAGACTGTGTTTTACCCTTACTTATTCTGCCTAACGGATCCCAGACCCTCCAAAAAAGTTCTCTGGGAATTGAATTCTTTATACTTTGCTTATGCCAGCTCTCCTTCTGACATTGCTGGGAGTTCAACTGTGGTAAAAGTTCCTCCGTTGGGTCAATAATGTTGATAATGTTAATATGTTTGCCTTTGGAGGCAATGAAAGATACTTGGGAATTAGTAAGAACAAAAATTTCTCCAGCCTTCATTGGTCAATCTTAGTCCAGATCTTGAACATCTCTTGTGATGCCACTACTAAACTTCAGTGTACCTACACACTTGTCGCAACAAGTTTTTAAATGCATCGGGGTGCACAGGAATAGATGAGGCAAATACATTTACAAAAACAATGGTACTAAGATCACGTGGGCTTAATTATTTTGATAGATTGGTCAGTGCCATTACAGTCTGTACTATTAAATGATATTAAAGGTCTTTTTCCTGCAGTCTACAGAAAACTATATATACCAACTTTTGGGTAAATCTTTTTTTGAAACAGATTTAATAGTACCAATGTCATGACTGACTGAGATGGCCGAACTAAGTATTTGACTACATGCACCTTACTAACTGGACAAAACTTGCTTGAACTTCTGACGATGGGTCCATTAAACACTACATACATCGGGGTAGTTTCTATGAGAGAAGTCCTGAATTTTGTGGCCGTGCTAATTGAAGTGTATTGCAGGAATGGGACCGGAAGTTGTTCAGTTGAATTTAATGCTAAAAATGATCAAATCTAGCTGCCCTGCTTCAATCTTCAGTATGAATCTAGAAGACAACATTTTGGCCTAAACTGAGCTAGATTTACCACAGGGCACCCAGGGGATAATGAGCCGGCAATATAGTGAGCGCAACTCCGCTCAGTTAAGCACTGTAATCATCTAACAAAACACTTTCTTAATTCAGTGGTGTAGTTTTCATCTGGGGTTAAATCTAGTTTTACTCAATGATATAGTTGTATAGAAACCAACCCATACATTTAGAGTTTCAATTAGGGGTGTGCAAAACAGGCTGTATTCAAATCGGAGTCGGCCCGAATCGGGGACAGCGATTTGATTTGTTGATTCAGATCACTGTCCCCAATTTCAATTCAGACGAATCCGAATCTGAAGATTCAATGCTGATTCAGAGAATCAGCGATTTAGACATAGACACAACTTTAAATGCTTTTTCTACATACCTCAATGTACCAGGTGCAGCTCGTGAACTCTGCGATGCTGGGGTGGATGGAGAGTCCCACAGGAGTGTGGGAGGGCCCCCGTGTGCTCTGCGGCGAACCTACAAGTGGACTGGAAGTACTTCTGGTCCACTTCCAGGTCTGTTGCTGAGTGTACGGGGACCCCCCGCCCCCCCCCCCCAAGCTCAGCAATCAGCCACAAGGGGACCCTGGGTGCCCCCCCAGACCCAGGACGCACCAGTCACTGAGCCAGATGGGGTGCGGGAGGCCCCCCCTACGTGCTTCCCAGTGGACCAGAAGTGCTTCTGGGTCTGCTGCTGAGCGTGCAGGGGAGCCCCCCGTGCTCCCATGGGACGCTCTGTCTGCCCCACCATCGCAGCACTCACGAGCTGCCTGGTACCTTGAGGTATGTAGAAAAAACATTTAAAGCTGTCTCTGTCCGAGCCACTGAATCTTTCCAAATCTCTCCGAATTGATTCGGAGGGTTCTGATTCAATTCGGAGAGATTAAAGGGTCTCCTGATTCGATTTGGGCCAAATCACCGCCAAATCGAATCGGGAACCGAAGCTTCGCACAGCCCTAGTTTCAGTATGCATGTAGTGCTTGGTTACCAAGGTGATCGGTGCCTTCTATTAGTAACTTGTATTCGTAGTTGTTTGCCGTTGGATGTGGCCTCATCCTGCCTAACTGCAAGCCTGTACGACCACCAAACACCATTAAACTGATGGGCTATGGTTAACTTATTTCCAATAACCATTTTTTTTCCATGTAAAATTGCAGGCACCGTGCAAAGACCAATAGAGTCTTATTTTAGTTCTCTTTAAAAGCCATCATGAACAATCTTGAGGCTTGCAATTATGTAAATAAACGCAGCAAATTATAACTGTTATTGACAACCCATGATGTATAAGCAATCGTTACATCAAGTCTCTAATGAAAACTTAATAGACTCCCTTAGTGTGCCTTGTGCAAGATCTTAAATATAGATGAATTGCATTACTGCAGTTTATGGCGTCGTTTTGCTATAATTCAGACATTTTATTCCTTTTCTCTGTGGCTCTGCAAAACAAGCCTTCAACATCTCCCTGAAGAGGAGCAGGAGTTAATATATGAGTAATAACTTGTGAAAGTATAGTTGAGACACCAAAGTAATAGCTTGTGAAAGTTGAGTGACTCGCCTTGTAAGGACACAAAAAAAGACGGTGTGTCAGGATAAAAATGTTGAGGAGATTGATATAATTTGCCTGGTTAATATATTAGAGCTTCTGGGGTTGTAGTAACATGTGTCGGAAGGGGGGTGTTGTGCTTTTAAGCTCATGGGGAGTAAAATAAAATGGGAACCGTTCACCAAACTGCTTTGCCAAAAAACATAGATTCAGCAAAACAAACTATTTGTGAAAGAAGGTCCATCTTGACAGATGTCCTAAGAAGAAATGTTTGGAAAACATGCTTCAAAACTGTCAAGTCTTTCACATTGGAAAACATTAGAACAGGTTTCGTGTTAAGCCAAAATGATGTTTTTTCCAAAATCTGACTAAACTTTATCTTTTAAAAAGAAAAAGCTTTTAAAATGAAACAATGCTTTGAGCCCAGCCAATAATTAAGGGGATATCTGTTTTCATGGAACAGTGTCTCATAGTTTAGTCTCCTGGTGACTGAGTAGCACTGGATTTGATGTACAGATTTTGAGTGAGACTCACTGGCCACAAGACCGTCTCTTCTGTCCTTGTGAGCGCTTTCCAACCTTGACCTGTGAAACTTTGCAGGTGCGGTTTTGTGGCTGGGGTGGTAGGTAATGCTTCTGAAATACTGGAAAAGAGCAGTATAAAATACAAAGAGGAGCAAGGGACATGTCATTGTATGGGAAAGATGCAAAAGTTACATAACAGGTTTTTTTTTTTTTAATCCACTTGGCCAAAAATATGGTATTTTAGGAAGCAATGGGTGCATCTGGACATGCAGCTAATTTGAAGCAATAAACTCCAGAGCAGTTCAAGCCAGAGGAAATTGCTCCCAGGCGCAGGGTCTACATGTGAACCTGGAACAGCAGCAATTTGAGCCAGGGCAGAGAAGGCCCCCAGCTGACGGGGCTGACCAGGGGCAACTTACACCCCTGGTCAGCATCTTCACATCCACTTCAGTGCAGTAACGTACTCTACCATAGAAGAGTTATATCCCCAATTTAATTTACTGCGCCCTGACACGTGTAGACAGTGACATTTTCCTGTGGAGCAAAGTAGCCTGCTCTGCAGCAGTAAAGCACGTAGATGCACCCGGTGAGTCTGACCCTCTGAGGTGCAGCATGTGCTCTGATTTCTGCTACTACATTTCCTACGCCAACCAGGTGAAGTACCAAGACATCTTTGTGTTTACAATAGTAATGGAAGATGCAAAATGAACTTTGTTGCTCTGGGTGTAATTTCCATCTTGGAGGAAGGACACACTGAAGGTTTAGCTCCATTGACTATGGCAAACCTAGGTTGATGCAAGTGTTTCTCTCTGTAACTCGGCTAAAGCTACCAAACCCAGCTGGATACGTAGGTAACCACCCGTAACAAAACCACACTCTTGTGCAGTGACCGTCGTCCGCAGAGGTCAAAAGTGCTCCACTGGCAGGCAGTGCTTACAAGCATCTGGTGCGAACAGTAAGAATTAGTTTCTCTTTCAAAGGCACAAAAGGAGAGAACAGGTTTCTATCTTAGGATTTTTAGTGCTGCCCGTCACTAATGTGTTTGGGAGCCTTTCATCACAAAAAGCGGAGAATCTTTGGCATATCTCAGTTTGCGGGACTGAATCTCTGTTCAGGGTAGACATTTTTTAACTTTAAAAAAAAAAAAAAATGAACTGACTTTCTGTTTAAGGGCAGTTTTTTGTTTTGAGGTAGAAAAGGCCTTGAGCTTTCTGTGCTTTAGGTTGTACCGAGCATGTACAATAAATAAATAAGAAAAAAGACTCAAAGACCCAAGGAGCTTAGTTTGCATACGATGGTACATACTTTGCTACAAACCTCCTCTTCATCATCATCGATATTTTTAATAAACATATCTTCCGAGGACCTGGCTTAACTATTAACTCCAGGGTAGGGGTGGCCTACAACCACTTTTAATTCCTTTCCTATTTTCAGTGGGGCTTCGTGTATAAGGGATTTCTGAGAGGTTTTTGTTTTGTTTTATTTTTAGAAAATGGGAAATATTTCTTTAAAGTGCTGTTTTAAGATAGCAGTGTCTTATGAAAATTCGTTCAGGTGTTTTGGCTATTCTCTCTCCTGCTTTCGTGTCCGATTGGTACAGGTGCGACTTGAGCGCATCTCAGTAAGAATGAGCTTGATGAAGTCAACAAAAATCTCATGAAGCTGATGAGGCGGAAGTCTTCACTTTTAATCTTTACCGTAGGTTTTGGAGCCCTTATTAGGCAGCTTTTGGCTTGGTGCCTCACTCCTTCCTGAATTCCTGTCGGCTTGGCTGCCTGCTTCTTTCTGTTTTCTTCATTCTCTTTCCCTGCCAGATGATCTCAAAGCTGACAAGAACAAAATATTTATCTCGGGGTTGATCACCTCCACAACTGTCCGTTAAGCATAATCTGGGAAAATAATATTCTCTTTCCACTGAGCAGCTAATATGTTGCGGTCGAGTGTAGAATTAAACTGTCCGTGTGCTGGCAGGAGTGTGACTGTGGCAGCTCTTCCAGATACTTTGCAAGGAGAGGTTGCGTGGAGTTCTCGTTCTCTTATCCCTCAGACAACCTTGGATGTGTCTGTTAGGGGTGTGCGAAGCGGGCCATGTTCACTTTGGATTCAGCCTGATTCAGGAGACAGCGATTCGATTCGTTGACTCGGACCACTGTCCTGATTCGATTCGGCCAAACGCAAAGCTGAAGGTTTGACGATTCGGACATAGACACAGCTTTAAATGTTTTTTTTTACGTACCTCGAGGTGCCAGTGCAGCTTGTGAATGCTGTGATGCTGGGGCACATGGAGCATCCCACAGGAGTGCAGGGGGGTTGCAGTCCACTTCCAGGTCTGCCGGGGGGTGCACAGGGGGCGCCCCCCCCCCAGTCCCCTGCCCCCGGCTCAGTGATCGGCCACAGAGGGACCCTGGATGCCCACCCCCAGACCCAGGAGGCACCAGCTGCCAAGCCGGGGAGCGTGTGGGGGGGGGGCCCCGGGCACTCCCCGGTGGACCCAGAAGTGCGTCTAGTCCACT
>NW_017729013.1:1270794-1276707 GCF_001723915.1 Gavialis gangeticus | reverse complement strand
CGCTCCAGTAGGATGCTCCATGCGCCCCACCATCGCAGCACTCACAAGCCCTTGCTACCTAGAGATATATAGAAAAATCATTTAAAGCTGTGTCTACGTCTGAACATTTGCAAATCTCTCCAATTCAATTTGGAGAGATTAAAGGGTCTCCTGATTTGATTCGGAGATTGGCCACCAAATCGGGCTGAATCTCCGCCAAATTGAATTGGGGACCGAAGCTTCACACAGCCCTAGTGTCTGCACCCGAAAAAGCGTGCCAGTCCTGTTCCTGGGTTTCCTTTCAAATGATGCTCCCAATTTGGAAGGGTTTTTTTCATCCAAACAAAGCAGTGTGAGCACTTCTCCTGATTACTATTAGAATGGCTGGGGAATGCCCTTTGAGTAAAATATGGTATCTTGTCTCTGACCAGAAATTGCCTCTCTCATTGTTTTATGTCTAGGGCATAGAAAGCAGTAATGGGTGGCTATGAATCTGAAACAGCAGAGCAGGAACTTAAAGATCCTCAAAACATAAGCCAATAAAATGAAACAAAGCAAATGTAGCAGCAGAAATACAGTAAGTTGCATTCTTATGAACGTGGGGCTAATAAATAATCACTTGTTCGTACTTCATCTAAAACCGTATTTATGTATGTGAACATGTTTCTTTTTAATTTAGATAATAGGCAGATGCCAAAGTCGCTGGCACTGTTCCAGCTTTCCTGTAGCAGCCTCTCTGTACAAACATGCCAGGTCATTAGATGCTCTTTGCCAAATGTTCAGCAGTATTCAGTGGAGCTGATGGTGAGAGATGCCTTTGCTATTCAATTCACATCTCTTGCTGAACATGCAGATGAGTTTAATTTATATTTAATCAGCCTCTGCAAACAGCAATCACTTGAGAGCTTTTCCATATAACGTGCAGTGATTACCCTTATTATAGCAGTACTGTTCCTACCATTATAGTTAAGGGTCTCTGAGCCCTTCCATTCGAAATCCCTGTTTCCAGGAGTTTTTAGCTATAAAAAAAATAAAAATGCTTTTCAGGCTAGAACTTGACCTGCTGTGTGAGAGGGCACAAGGACTTTTTAAGCTTGTCGGAAGGTGACTCATTAGCAGTACTACTCATTGCTGTGTCTCCAGTCTGTAGTCTTCATTCTGCAGGGATCAAACCTTACCATCTTATGTGGGATTTTTGCCTGTGTCACTTGATCCAGTCTTGCTCATGTTAAGAATGAATATGGTCCATGGAGACATCGTCTTTGGTTGGTGGGAGGGGTGGGGAGACGCTGTATGGAAAGCATGACATCAGTTTTACATAGGCGTAAAAAACTTCTGTTGAAAAAGGGAATAATCGTAATGGCTCTGCCATGTGCGATGTAGTATTTTCCCAGCTACCCTTTCCCTGTGGTGTTGGAAGTTGCTAGCTAGAGGAGGAAATAAGGAGTGTGTCAAATAGGGATCACGTTTTTAGTCACTTAAACCTTTTCCTCTCCTTCGTGGTCTTTTGCATGCTAAATAGCACTTTGTTAGACTTCTTAATAATCATTTGTAAAATTAGGCCATAATGATCTTGGCTTTCTTTCGTTATACATTGGATGCTCTTCCTGATGGACAAGTAGCAATCTAAATGGAAATTGAGGTTAAAGGCATTTAATACAGTTCTGAGACAGCGCGCAAGCTGAAAATGCTGAGGATGCATAATTACATACTGTATTACGATGCGCCTTCCTAGTGCTGTGTGTCAATTTTAGGTGAGCTTAATGAAATGCTCTAATTAAAAAAATAATAAAAAGCCCTGAGGTCAGCATTCTTGTAAGAAAGCTAAGGAAGTACGGGTTGGTTGGATGAATGGACTGTAAGGTGGATAGAAAACTGGCTGGATCATCAGGCTCAAAGGCTAAGTAATCAATGGCTCAGTGTCTAGTTGGCAGCCGGTATCAAGTGCAGTGCCCAAGAGGTTGGTCTTGGGTCTGGTTTTATTCAGTATCTTGATCAGCAATCTGGAAGATGGGATGGATTGCACCCTCAGCAAGTTTGCAGATGATACCAAGCTGGGTAGAGCAGTGGATACGCTGAAGGGTAGCGCTAGGATTCAGAGTGACCAAACTGGATGACTGAACCAAAAGAGATCTCATGAGGTTCAACAAGGACAAATGCACTTAGGATGGAACAGGCTGGAGGCTGACTGGTTGGGTACCAGCTCTGCAGAAAAGGACCTGGGGGCTACAGGGGACAATAAGCTGAATATGAGCCAGCAGTGCGCCCCTCTTGCAAAGCAGGTTAACAGCATTGGGCTGCATTGGTAGGAGTGTTGCTAGCAGACTGAGGCAAGTGATTATTCCCCTCTATTCAGCACTGGTGAGGCCACATCTGGAGTGCTGTGTCCAGTTTTGGGCCCCCCACTACAGAAAGGATGTGGACAAATTGGAGAGAGTCCAGTGGAGGGCAACAAGAATGGCTTGGGGGTTGGGGGACATGACTTATGAAGAGAGGCTGAGGGACCTGGGCTTATTTAGTTGGGGGAAGAGAAGACTGAGAAGGGATTTAATAGCAGCCTTCAACTACCTAAAGGCGGGGGGGCGGTCGAAAGAGGATGGAGCTAGACTATTTTCAGTGGTGACAGATGACAGAACAAGGAGCAGTGGTCTCAAGTTGCAGCAAGGGAGGTTTAGGTTAGATATTAGGAAAAAGAAAACTTTTTCACTAGGAGAGCAGGAAAGCACAGGAACAGGCTACCCAGAGAGGTTGTGGAATCTCTATCCTTGGAGGGTTTTAAGACCCAGCTTGACAGCATCTTGGCTGGGGTGGTACATTTGGGGATGACCCTTCTTGGAGTTGAACTAGATGACTTCCCTTCCAACCCTAATTGTTCTGATTCTGCGATTCTTAGAGTCGCTGCACATTTTGTGCAATTTACATCAAGGCTAACAGATGCCCATCGCTTTGGACCACTCCTGAATGAGAAAACATCTCCTTTCTGATGGAGGACCGCAAAATAAATTATCTTCATGTCAACACTGCCTATGCATTTCTCAAAGCTGTTTATCTAAACTGTATCAATAGCATATTAATTCACTATAGACTAAAATATCTGACTAGGTCTGCATGAATGTCTGGGTATTATTCATTGTTATACTCTAATGATCAGATCTGGGTCCTATTGATACCGAAAAGAGTCTGGCTATTAATAAAGCCAGGGAATAGTTCCTTTAGCTGCAGGAGTGGATCTTTGCAATTGAGCAACAGCATGGGCTTCACTGAGCTCATACCAATTCCAGTGAGGGAGTGTGAAACTCCCACTGAAGCTGAAGGGTTTTCCACGTGCAGAAAAGCTGCAAGACCCCGGTGCAAGAGGAGTGCATAGGATGCTAGCAAAGGGCACAATCCCCATTTTTTTATTTCTAAGTCAAAGCGATTGACTTAATCGCTAATAAATATAATAAATAAAGAATAAATGCTAAACCTAAGCTAATATTCCAGGAGGTATGAGAATGCACATTTGCTTTGCTGGGCAATGCCCCTAGCACTTGATTCAGGTGCAGTCATTTTAAAAATTTTAAATGGCTTCTGCTACCAATCAGTAGTTTATCAATGAACAGTTTCCAGGAGCACACTGCCAAACTCCCATCCTGACAAGTCATGCATGACACTTCTGTTCGCTGAGAATGGGAAGGACTTCCTGAATCAATTCTAATTGCAAAGAGGATGAGACGGACAAGTAGGTGCACTCGCACCCAATTTCATTTTTGATACTAAAAGTTAACAGGCTCTTGACGTGAGCAAGTAAGTTCTTATGACAAAATTAAGTTTTAATATTCTATTTCCAGGCCCTCCTGACCTCTTTATGGCAAAGGTGTAATTGAATAGCTTGCTAAGTAGGTTTGGGGATAATCTTCAGTGCTTCAATCCCACAGCGTATTGAAGGTGTGAGCTGGGAGGTAGATGAAACTTGTCATCTGTAAAGCGGAAGAAGAAATGATGACTTGTTCACCCCCCCAAGACTCCTTTTTTCCAAGCTACTCTATGCCCACATGGACTTGTGATGGAGTCGTGCTGTGCGTGGTGAGTGTGAGTGAACATCTACACACAGCAGCTTTCAGTGCTGGACCATACATAATGGTAGCATTGGGAGTTGGCCTAGTCTCAATTGTCTGCTGGGGCAAGTAGCAGTTCCCATGTAGTAATGGTCAACCCTGGGCCTGCTACTTCAATGGTAGTCTTTCCATTGACTTGCTATAGGTGTCACATCGTGCTGTGTGTCTTCAGGCAAGTAGTGGGATGCAACAGACAGGTTTGTTGGCGTGATGATGCATACAGCCAAGTATTTCAGCGGTGGGCCAGTGCCAGAGAAAGAGGTGGGAGCTGGCGTACTAAGTTCTCTGTAACTTTTTGGGTTGCACTTTCAAATATTGGTCTCTAACATTGAACAGTCAATGCAGTTGTTCAGCCAAGGCCTCTTTTTATGTAATCACAGGCTTTAAAACACGTAAATCTATTTTCAAAGCACAAACTTCCCCAAACTGTTACATATTCCTCAGGAAAGGAAAGGGTTTCGGTCTTAATAGTTCATGCAAATCTAGTTTTCTCTCCTGCTTAGGCATGAATATCAATGACTGCTTCAAACTAAGGGTGGGGAAAAGAAATTTCATCCCTCATCAAAAGAAAAAAACCTTTATTTCTATTGCATAAATAATGGTAAAATTAAAATCTTTTTATACAGATTATATATTTACAGTGGTGTTTGGTTAGAGGAAACAGCCAGTACATATGGCATTCTGTTTTCCTTTATACACTTTTTTATACACGCAGATAACTTGTAATAACATAGAATTTAAGTTGCATGCCAAGTTAATTTATATTAATATTTACAGCATTTTTGTACAAAGGGTTTTCTTTTTACCATAATGCTGCTGACTGTGTGTGTGTGGTTTTTAATTTAAAAAAACCCACCATGTCTTCAGTTAGCTATCGGTTTTTAAGAGTGAATAAGAAATGGAGAGGAAATAGTGATGGATGCAACAGTGATGGAGAGAGATACAAATTAAACTCTTAATGATAGATCTCATATGGCTGAGCCACAAGGCATCAATTATTCAGGTATTACAGTGGACTAAGTGTCAGCAGGTCTGATTCTGATCTCACTTTGTTTCCATCCATTGAGTTTATTGGAGTTGCTCCTGATTGCACTGGGGTGGCTATCTGAGCAGAGAATCAGAGCTGTAAGTTTACGTCAGTTGACAGGATGCGAGAGAACAGGAGTCGCTGAATAAAGCTGCCATCGTCTGGCACCTCTAGAAAAGGGTGGCAGGAAATCTGTTTCTGGTCCTATCCAGAACACTACGGTAATATAACCTCTCGTTTATGGTTTAAAATGAAAAGACCCGATCCTTCAAACCTGCGAACGCTTAATTTTGAAATCGGTAGGGCTTTTTATGGTGCTGGAGTTAAGCATGTGTAGCTGGTGGGACAGGGGCTTTAGGGGAGAGGTATCTCCAGTTGTGCTGTTTGGTCACGTTTTGAAATATTGGGCACTTTTACACATGCTCCAGCGCGGTCTGATTGGAAGGCATCAAAGCAGACTCAATCGATTGAGCCTGTAGGAGCCTTCTGATCAGGCTGCTGCGGCGTCTTGTGTACTCAGTGTCGAATAAGCTTTAGTTAAAGTGCCCCGCCACCATTTTGAAATGCGAGACGCTGAATACTTGAGACGCCGTGGGCGTTTGAATTAGAGTGGCTCCGCAGCACGTGTATAGGCACCCTTTCATTTTAAATCAGCACAAACATTGGCTCAAGTTGTTTTTTTTTGTTTGTTTTTTTTTATGGCCCTCCTCCTGCCATGGTTCAGGCGGTAGCTACGTGAAGGTCAGTTCTGGTGCTCTTGACAGCTGTTTCCTGGGTGGATTGTGTGAACCTACAATCCTCAGCAACTAG
>NW_017729013.1:1266647-1270783 GCF_001723915.1 Gavialis gangeticus | reverse complement strand
CTGGGTGGATTGTGTGAACCTACAATCCTCAGCAACTAGTTCGGCTGGTCGTACAACCTGCCGTTTGCTTTGCTTATTTTATACCCAGTGCAGCTTTATTAATTCACCATCGTAACATGCCCACGCTGGCTTGAGATCCGCTCCCAGGCTTTTGGATTAGGATGTTAAATAATGTGTGGTGGGTGTCGTCTGTTGGGTTTTTTTCACCGTTTGACGTTGCTGTACTGCGAATGATACCAGGGAAGCCTTTAAAGCTTTTTTCAGAGATGCTGAGGGCCCGTAATTCCAGCTGAAACTGGGGAGGAAAGACTCGGCATCATCCAAAAATCAGGGTTTGCCTTAAAGTCATAAATCCCCTGCCAGAACAAAAATCAGAGCTAACCAAAAAAACCCCAAAAAACCAAAAGTGTAACTTGCCTCAGCTCCAGCTAAACAAGAACCGTCCCTACCGGATAAGGTTTGCTGGATTTCTAGAGAGCAGGTCAGACAATCAGACGCTTAACATCTGTCTGCTGCTATTCAGGAGGGTTGTGCACTTGAGCATTCATGAAGGCTCAAGACAAAGTCAGTCTTTACAAAAATACAAGGGAATCCCTTTGTACACCTTTTCAGTTAATCATGAAGCCCCTTTTCTCTTCTTCTGTATTCTCCTCCTTAAAAGGCTGAACATTCACCTAGAGAAGTGGTGAAATCTCCATCCTTGGAGGTTTTTAAGGCCCAGCTCCACAAAGCCCTGGCTGGGGTGATAGTTGGGGACGGTCCTGCTTTGAGCAGGGGGTCGGACTAGATGACTTCCTGTGGTCCCATCCCACCCTAATTTTCTATGATTCAAACAGGAAGCAGTAACGTTATGTGATCAGTCAGACACCACCCCATCTACCAACACACTTGCTTTGTCTTAAGACTCAGGGATGCAAATCTGTACAGGCAATTGTAATTTTTTGGTCTGAGGAGCTTCCGGCGGTGTAGATTAACGAGTTCCCCAGTCAACTCGAGCTAAATTGAAAGTAAAATGACACTTGAAACTGAAATAAGAGTAACCACAGACAGTTTTTCACTAATTTAACTAGGTCTTTTTCTTTCCTCCTTTCTTCTAATTTGCACCTTTTTAGACAAACCAAAGGTCGTGGTCCCAGGTGCACTTAACAAATGTGGCCATGGTTGCATAAGGCAGCCCAAATTCATGCAGTTAGTGGCTCGGTTACTGTTTGACCAGCTCCAATCAGTCTGGACTGCGTGGTCTTTTCAAAGGAAAAAACCAGCGTGTTTCACCAACACTGGCACACATGTCGTGTATAGCGAGGGTTGCCATAGCGATATCCCTGTCACAGCGAATTGCAGCGTGGAGCAGCCACTTAATTTCCCGTGTAACTGGCAAATGCACAAGTTTTAGCGCTTTCTCTGACAGCTCGAACTTGCTGCTTCCAGTCCTAGTGTTCTGAATAAGTTAATTAGCACTTAAATAGGTTTTCTGTTTTCCAAAAAGTGTTTGATTCTTCCTGCTTCCTTCCTTTCCCCAAGCTCCCCCCGTTGGGTTACAATCCGAACGTTACGGCACTACTTTTATTTACTGTCGGTAAAAGCAAACGTGTCGTTATTTATATAAAACCGAATAGTCTGTAAACAGATTTTTTCAGAAAAGAAGCAAGTCAAGTGGCTTCATAGTTGTGCACTGCTTGGAAGAGAGGGAGGTCCAATGTCTCTGAACATTGCTTTATTCTGTGGGCTGAATGGGCTGTAAAAAATATGTTTATAAGGAAAGGGATTTTGGCATGACGAACCCTTACATTGTTGTGCACTGCTGCTTTGGCCAGTGGAATCGATCACTACTGACCGAGTCCTTTTTAAATCTCCTCGAGACCCATTTTTTGGCTAGCAATGGGGGAGTGAAGCAGGAGTCTGCTGTTAAGATCCCAGCATTGCTCAAAAAACCATACCCATAGAAATCTACCCCAATCCTGTACCACTGAACTTAACTGGGAGGGCTTTGGGGGTTTTTTTAGTCAACACTCTCAACAATGGCTGTTGACAGCAATGGTTGATTAATTGCTGTGCAGTATTAATTGTAGTTTGGTTTTACAAATGGAGTAGCCAGATCTAGAAACATTCTGAAAATGAACTGCATCTATCAAGTTTTGTAGAAATTGTTCTGGAAATTGGAAAAAGCTTAGTCATAAAGGTTTGGCTTAGTAATAGATCGCTTTGACTAGCTGGAATTATTACCTGCATTAATCAGCAGGAGGAATTGAGGAGCACAAAGAACCGCGGTCTACCACTGTGCATCCGTCACACGCTGTAGAAGCTTATGCTCCTAGGGTGAAAAATAGACCCAAACTTGCTATCTGCAGCTGTAACTACTGGTTTACGATAACCTGGTCCCAAACTTTCTGAACTGAGTCATGCAATGCTATGGTTGTTGAGAGTGTTGCACAGATGTCTCCTCAGACTCTCCCATCCAATGCTGCTATGCATGCTGCACACTTGCAATACGCAGGAATTTTGAGGGCCAGATTTAGCCTAGCCGGAGGTTTACCAGGCTCCCATCGTTGTGGTGAGGGCTCATTGTTTGGAACGACTAGGACTTTGTTCCTAAAATCACGGTGTCTGGGGAGCTTCGCTTGAGAATCTGAGAAGAACAAAACTTTGAAAATGTGCATCTGGCCACAGTAAAAAACTAACCTCCTTATTTCTAAATAAATTGTTGGGCAGAATAGTGAGGAAATCCAAAGCCGTAGAACTGATAATCCTGGCATTACATATTTAAGTCCTTTATACGTAGCCTAATAAATTCTAGTAGCAGCAACGTAATACTTATGCAGAACAATATTAAATCGCAGCTTTTCACACACAAACTAAAAGAAACACAAAACTCCTGTTGAGCCCCTAGCACTGATTACGGAAACTAGGAATGACTGAAATGAATTGGAAATGCAAAATGATGTTGACTTGCGACTACTTCTTCCCCATTTCACCGAGAGCATCTAGTCGACCAGTGTTGATCGGTGATGTATCTGGGACCGAGTTTACTCTGGCAAAATTCTCACTGATGATATATAGGCAGCTCTTTTATCTGAAGCACAGCCTTGGGATTTGGCATCCGTGATCAAATCTGTCTCTGTATGAATTGGGATTGGATCAGGCTGCACTTGCGTCCAGCCTCAGTAAGTACCCTGACAAATCCTGACTTCTAACATTCAAAAGGCACCAATATTGTCCATCACTCCTGCAACCACAAATACTGTAAGTGATAAACATCCATGAAATATCTACAAAACACTGATAAACTTCACCCAGTGATTGTACTTCGTTCTGATGAGGCCTCCTTCACCATGCCCCTGAGACATGCAACTGTCATCTACATTTTAAGGTGTAAAGACCGCAATGCTTGTTATCTATGGAGTTCAACGCAGACCACAGTTTTAAATGAATTTCTGTTCCTTAGCAATGAGAATTGTGCGCTCAAACCTCTCCTAAGATTTTGCTTTGTTTCTGAAGTCTGATCCTGTCCTACAGCAAAAGTAAATCGCTCGCTCTTCGGGGACATGTAACAGTTCTCAGAGAATGGTCTGCGGTTGACCCCGCATTAGTCACAGTAGAACAGCGTGCGTGGAAGGAGAAGCTGGGAGAGGGAGCAGCGATGCTATGCCAGGCGCGTGCATGCGCGCACAAAAAAATCAGCATAGCTGTTTTGAAAGAGAGGGCTGGGTCGCTCCGGAACCAGGAAGAAAGAACAATAGAAATTGTGGATGTAGGCTTAAAGAAAGATGAACAGAATCACGAGGGATAGTGAACGCCTTGATCTGGAGACTGACTGGCTGCTGAGAGGTGCGGGGAGAGAGAGAAACCGAATAAAGAGCAGAAATAGCCCGTGGTGATCACTTTCAAATCAAGCAATTTAAAAATACCCGTTAAACATTACAGACCAAACTGGTATCCCAAGATAGATGCACGGTGAGTGTTCAGCATGGATTAGGGTTTGAGCTGCTGGCTCTGCTAGAAGGGAACACCACTGGGGTGGGGACAGGAAAGAGATGGAAAAGGCTTATGGAGAAATTCTGCCTGGCTGGGTAGCAGGCTTGATGGCCTTGCTTTTACATTGCTGCTCTCCAACCTCCTTTTTTTGGGGGGGGGGGCAG
>NW_017729013.1:1257904-1266538 GCF_001723915.1 Gavialis gangeticus | reverse complement strand
GTGGGGGGAGGGGGATGTTGTACCCCTGAGACAAGAAACCATCCTCCACACTTTACACGTTAAGGATCTCAGTACTCATTAAGATCACAGGAGCCAATGCACCTAGCAGCACTTAGCTACTGCCGCCTGAGGCCCCAACTCTCCGCCGTCCAAAGGAATGCACCCTGCGCCGTCTATCTTCGCCCTGCACGGGGTTAGACCCAAACGGCCCCTTTGAAGACAGCAGTGCAAATGCTTCCCTTTCCCATGAATCACACATGGATGATGCAGGGATCATTCAAGGCCACATGTGAGAATCGGGCCCCGTTTCAAAAGATACCATTCCAAACGTGATCCTGGCATCAAGCATGCGTGGTCGTCACACGCTCCTTGGTACATGTTGTACCTTTGGTCTGCATAACTCCCTGATCTTGTTTGTGCTGTTCATTAAAATCTCTTCCAGGAAAAATGAGTAATTCGGGGGATCTGAATGGCTGACACGCTCTGTAACATATGGCAGTATTTTCGAGTTTGAGCTCTTCCACTTCTGGTTTGCGTTCTGCTTTTCAGCTTACCATCCCTTGAGCGTATGGGAGGAGGGTTAAAACTGCCCGTGATAAGAGACAAAGCAGCCAAGTGATCAAGAACGCAAACACTAAGGAAGCAAAGAAGTGGGCTGCCACTGTTACAAAAGTCATCTGGGAGGGGGACCCCAGACGTCACATCCCCATAACAAAGAATGCAAACAGAGCCAGGGCTCAAAAAAGCGAGAGAGAAACAACAGCAGAAAGTTTTTTAGTGATGGATAACGTTGCACAAGACCAAATTAGAGCAAGGGCAAAGAAATGGCTGATGCAAGTCAGTGACATCTGAGGCACAGATGGAGCCAATACAATCTTTAATTTGATGCTGCTGGTTGCAGATGCAGTAGGAAGACTGTGCACAGCTTTTCAAAATGCCCACGTGCTAAAGCAGGGGGAGTTTTTAAAGTCCTGATTTGAAACAGAAAAATGTTGTAAATGGACCAGTGTTTCCCTCTCCCCTAGTCTTGCGTCAAAGGCGGTTTCAGAAACAAAAATATAAAAGCTGCGTGATGCTTTTGTCATCTGAAAATACTGTACAAGAGCTTTTGGGCTCCCCTCTGATGCCGTACTCTTCAAGGCATGGTCATAAGGGAAAGCAAAGTGAAGTCAAAAATACGTGAAAGAAAACAACTTGTATTTGCTTGGAGTTACTCTATGGTCAAGCCCCTGGGGACGTGGGACCGCTGGAAAGCTACTTGAATAGAGTCTGCTGGCCCCGAGGTTCGACAGCCGCACGAAGATTGTGGAGGCCATGCCTCTTCAGAATTGTAATATATGTAACTCTGGATGAAAGTGCGTCCTTCGCCAAGTTACCTTTGCCGTTGCGAAGCAATAATTCAGGACTCCTGTATTTTTATTGCATTAGGAAACAAAACCATTAAAGCATTAAGACAGCCCTTTTATGTTCCTGCCAAGAGACGTATCACACTGCTGGCCTCGGGTTCCTTGTCCAGTGTTTCTTTATCTTCCTGCTCGCCTCTTTTCTTTCCCTTTTCAGAGTTGATTGAGGAAAAAGTTCACCCGTTGGCATGCGCATGCATGGTTAGTTTGGTTCACAGTGTTATGGTGAGTGGCTACTCCATGCCGCTTCGGAGGATCTGATTGGCTGCAATCAGCATGACGCTTATAATAAAGGCCATGGCGAAGGCGCATATAAGGCTCTTCCGTACGCAGGTCTGTCTGTTCTGTTTCTGGGAGTGCACTAGAGCAGGAAGAGAGAGAGAGCAATGGTTAAGGTGAGATGCTTGTACAAAGATGTCTTTTGCAAGTTCCCATTGCAACTTAAAAGCATCCCAGCCTTAGGGGAACACCTCGGCTTCAATGCAAGGTGAACTTTCCCCCAGCGCCAACTTCTTCCATGTCTAGAATGGTTAAACTTCCGACTTGCTTCTCCAGGAATCCTTCACCCCCAATAGCGCCAAACGTGCTTTTGTCTTTTTTATTATGGACATGCATTTCTTTCTCAGAGGTTCCACACTGGTAACTTAAATACTTAACAGCCTGTCTTTAATGGTGGGGAAAGCGGGCTGTTTTGACCCAGGGTGGCACAGTGTACTGAGAGTGCAGACAACAAATGAAAGGTCTCATTTTGCATGTGGACTGGTCAAGCGCTGTATCCTGCCAGGACCCTGGGCTACAGTTCACTTCCTTTCAAGCTTTCAATCCCTTAACAGATGCTGACCACCTGTTAGATAGTATAGTCCAACACTAGCCACTCCAGATTTTGCTTTCCTTCAAGTGGGTTTTCTTGTGGTGCTTTTTTAAATCCCTCACTTCCCACTGGTGGCTACTAAAATAGGAAGCTTGCACATATTAGATCGAAATTGTAATCAACTTCAGTCCACTTCTCCTACTTGAAAACCTCTTGCACCTTGTAAAGCACTTTTTGTTTTCTCTCTCCCCATCCTCTTGGTACTTAAACCCACCAAATAATTGTAACCAGTGATTCAATTGGTTTAGGTGAACCACACCTAGTTAGTTCTCTTAATATTTCATTATGAAACACTCTGGTCCACCTTTTAAAATCATTAGAGGTGCCTCTGAATTCCTTTCCCCTTGCCTGCATCTGGTCAGTAATGAGGTGCTCTGAACCAAACACCATATTCTAGGTTCAATCTAATCACACATCACACTGTGTGACCAATTCCCATAGCTAAGTATAGCACCTAATTGCTTCACTGAACTCCCTGCAGAGTTTTCAGTGGACAAGGAAAAAGAGACATATTTAAAATGCATGTTAACAGAATAATTGGGAAGCCTTCAAGATCCTCTAAAAGTGCCAGGACTCTTTTCTAGTAAGAAAAATGCATTATCATGGGGGAAGAGTTTTGATTTCTGTGTTTTCTTTTCATTCTACTGCTGCCTTGCCTTGTGACCTTGCAGACGACAATTTACTACTTTGTCTGCTTCTCTCCGTCCGTCGAAGGCGTGTTAGAATAATGTGGTGTTGCAGGGCCATAGTAAGGGCCTTCTCTTGTATCAAGATGTGCTAGGCAGCCAGTAATCCTCTTCTTTTGGTACGTGCAAGGGAAATTGTGTAGCTGATCTCTGATAGAAAACACTGACTTATTGTTAGCAATGGTTATCCTTGTCCCACAACAGCCATAGCAGTGGCAAAGGGTTTTACAAATGTTTTTGTAGTAGATCTGCACCCCTCCCCTCCAATCCATGGACAATACAACTGCCCTTTCTGTGAGCTGACTCCTCCAGCTGGCACTAATGGCCCATGGTGAACTGCCCTGCAATTCTGTCACGGTGCCCAGCATTTCTGGTTCTGGTCCTACTGGAAATCTAGACATGCAGTCAGGGAAAAGGAAGCTATCCATTAATATTCAAGAAATTCCTGATGCCAACATTGAAGACTTGTCTCTTTTCTCACCCCATGTTTTGTTAGGGGTAGGTAAGGAAGTTTCTGATTTGTAACTCTGAACATCAGCTCTTCCGCCTCACTATCTCAGCCCCTTCTTATGGCATCTCAGCACTTTGATCGATATGACTTTCTTTTCCCTTTTCTTAGGCGAGAGAAATAGTATGCTTTTTTTTTTTTTTAAATCACAATTGTAGTAATGCTCTTAAAAAGAAAATTTACTAGCCTGTTCCTTGTGCTGCTTTCCTATCCTAGCCTCTCTTTACTGAAAAGATGAATACTGGACATCCTGTTTGCCCCCCTGGTCCCCATCTTGTTTGATGTAGTGGCATTTCTGAAATCCTAAAGAAAAGGCCTTCAGTTCTCAGTATTTCCCTGCTCCTGAAATCTCCCTCCAATGAAAAACAAAATGCAAAAGGTTAAATATAAAGCTTTAATGACTTAACACTACTTCTAGACAAGAGGCTACTTGCCGGTGACTGCAGAGGGAGGGTTTTTTTTGGAGTTGGAGGATATTTCTCTATATCTAGCATCATATTTCTATGACAACACTGCTCGCTCGCTCTCCTTTGGAAACACAGAAAAGAAGAATGAAATGAAAGAGAATAAATATCTGCTATTAGAGTGTTAAAGTAAATCCAGATCTCTAGTTCATTTGGTCATCAGTGCTCGGTTATTTAGAAGCTGCCCTTTAGAGCAGAAGTTGTTAGATACAACAAGGTCTATGTAATTCGTTGCTGCTATAACATTCATACAATTATGGGAGGAAGGGGAAAGGGATGCAATGAAACTTTAATTATGGGTACACCTTGGGTGTTGCAGTTGCCACGCAACTACTATCTCCGCACAGGCTGCATCAGTTGTAAACACAGGGGACCCGCTAGTCCAGGGGTGGGCAACATGGCAGATCTAGCCAGCAGCTGGACTTCAATTCCCAGCAGCCCCTGCCCGCACTGCTGCAGCAGGTTTCCATGGAGACCCCAGTAGCAGAAGCATCCTAACAGCATAGGCCCGGGATTTCCACGGAGACTGGTCCCAGCAGTGCTGGAGAGGTGCACAGCTGGGCAAGGAGCTGCTCCGGGGCCAGAGCTCGGATCTTGCAGTGGTGACAGCGTGGTCCAGAGCAGGGGCAGAGCTATGGTCCACTGCCTGCATGCCCCTGCCCAATCCATGCGGGCAGCGGAGCGCAGCTCTGGCCCAGCTCCGGACCCCACTGTCACCGCCACGAGAACGCAGCCCCAGAGCAGCTGCCTGCCCTGCTGCACACGCTGCCAGCATGGCTGGGGCCAGTCTCCATGGAAACCCTGGCCCTGTGTTGTCATGGCACCACCACTCCTGGGGTCGCCATGGAAACCAGCTGCAGCAACGTGGGCAGAGGCTGCTGGGAAATTAGTCCACCACAGGATGAATCCAGACTTTGCCTGCCCCTGCACTAGTCTAATCTCACTCGGTGTAAAGCCAGGAGCAGTCTGATGCAGACCCGTGTGGTCTCCTTTCTTGATGTTTATATCATGCCCATCACTGCATTTTGCCTGACAAATGCATGAGCTGACGCCAGGACATAAAGTTCTGTGTCCTGGGCCCCTCTACATTTCATGCTTCCCGCCAATGTGATGAAGCAATGTTTGAGCTGAGGTCGGTGGTTGCAAAGAAGAAATAGCGTACCTCAGGAGTTGGATGCTTGAATATCTCCCATGCTAGATAGATGCAGAAGGGGAAAACGAGGACCGTAATGCACTAGGTAATTGGTGGCTTTATTATACAGGGGTGGTCTTCATCGATCTCGGAAATGCTTAAGTTTAGTTGTTTTTTTGCGTTTTTAAACTTGGCTTGTATGCCCTAATGGAGTTTAAAACCGATCCTCTGTTTCCTTGTCTAAATAACAACTCCCATTGTGGTCCCAAATTGATTCCTGGCAGGTTCATTCTGCGCTGAGTGCTGAATAGTGGGGAGGGGAGAAGGGAAAGAAGGATGGAAGTAGACGTCTGAAGCATGCTTCATAAGAAGCCCCCCCACTGATCACTATGGGTTTGCTCCTGGTGTGTTTGTCATTTAAGGAAAGCTGTCATCATACAGCAAACTCGTGTGTGCAACTTGTCCCTGTTCTCTGCTGGTATGGTAATAAATTGGTCTTTCTTAATTGCCCTTGGGGTCTTCAGTTTTCCAGATAAATGGAATCCTTTAAGCATAATGCTGCATGTTCTGCTTGTATGGCTTATATGACTTCTAGCCCTTAGATCAGGGGCCGGTAACATTTCTAGACAGAGTGCCAAAAGCACCCACAATTGCAACTTGTAAGATGTTGGCATGCCAAGGGCGGATGGTGGGGGAACCATGAAGAGCCTGATCCTTGTTGTAGCGATGTAGCCCCGGCCCCTTCCCTGCAATCCGCCCAGAGGCACGTGCGCCAAATGTCTTTTGAGTGCCACACTCTGGCACCTGTGCTGGGGGTTGCCTACCCCTCCCCTAGATGCTTTACTATTTTCTCTTTAGTTTATAACCATGATGTTTATTGAACATGGGACAGGCTAGCTGTGAGCGTTCTTCTGTGTGTAGAGTCATTAGTCCCTCTGGAATCAGTGAGTGGCTAGTAACAGCCTATCCTGCTTATTAAAATACGTCAGCTCGTAAGGTAAACCTGCCTACAGGAAATCCTGGGAAGCGAGGCTATGCATAACAAGAGTGTCCTGCTTTGATGTGACAATCTTCCTGAGGCAGAGAGGAGTGGTCTGCCAGGTGGGAATAGGCCTTGGTGTTCACTCAGCAAGTGTCTTTCTTCTGTGGGAGCTAAGTAGATGCAAAGGGTTAGTCCCTGTAGGCTCATCAGAAGAAACTCAGTAGCCTATGTGGCAACTTCAGGCATGTAGCAACATCCTAAGAATGATATGTGGGTAAAGGTGAATGTTAAGGGAAACGTGTGCTTGTATATCAGATGCTGGGCAAGGTGTGGCTTGAAGGTCTCTGCTGAGCCTCTCGGGAGGGAAATCTGCAGGAGGAGGATGCAAAGACTGCAAATTCTCTGCTGGGCTGAAGGGCTAACGTTATCCCAAAGACGCCATATCTGAGCCGGTGGATCTAGGGGTATGTCAGGATATCGAGCACTATGACTGGCAAGCCCTTACTCATTGATAAATACCGTGGGGCGAGGTCAGCATTTGGGTAGTTGAAATAAATGGGTCTACTGAAGTCGAGGCGACCGACTTCATGGGCCAATACCTGGGCAGGCAGCTGTTTTTGCAGGTGAAGCATAGCAGCCCCACCCATGCCTCTGGCCAAGGGGCCCCAGTGGTCCCGCCCCTTGCTGCTGATTGGTGGTGAGGGGTGGGACTGTATGATGGACAGCCTTCACAGCCAATCCATCAATGCGGGGTGTGGGTGCCAGCAGCCCAGCTTCCACCCACTGGCGGGCCATGCAATTGGGCCGCGGAAGCCACAAGGACTGTTGGCTCCCTAGAGGAAACCAGCATTTTATTTTGGGTGGGTTGGTTGAGTTTTTTTTTTAGGGAGCCCGCCAAAAGCACAGACCCCACGCTGTTTCATGGGGCGTGTCCAACATTGTGATTTCCACGAAAAATACAATTTTGGTAGATCACTGCAAATAAAGTATCGCAATGTATTTACAGGAAACCCTGTCATAACTCCTACGTGCCGTGCCTGATACTCAGTTCTCTGTTTGAGGATAGGGTTATTTTCCTCCAGGGGAATGGGGGGGGTTGCATCCTTGTTTTTGCAGCCGATACAAGGGTAGAGACCTGTAGCGTTTGGTGGGAAGAAAGCTGCAGCTACTCTTGGATAACTTATCAATTCGTATGGCATTGGCGGATGAAATGCTTGAGGTGTGTGCTGTGCAGTCAGCTGTAAGCTTATCAGCATTCTAGTTTCATGCATGTTAGTATAATGTCATGAGCATTTCGATTTTGGGAACTGCTGGGCAAATGACATTAGTGTAACAAGACCTCAGCCTGCTTTCCTTTGCTCTTGTTTTTCTTGCCATAAAAGCATACATGCTTCCTTGTCACTATTCTCCTGAACATAAATGAAAGAATAGTGACAAGCAGCAGAAGAAACAGCAACTTATATTTTTTTCTTTGATTGGACTAGGCGTGGGGATTTGTACTGACAGCTCAGTTCTCTTCCTGTCCTTTGTTTGTCAATGCGGAACTGCCGGTCAAAGGAAGGAGAAGGGGAGGGCACATGCACACTAATTGCTCTGGTAGAGAGAAATTTGCAACATACCCCCAGGATCTCTGGGTGCCTAATAGAAGGCTGCTTCAACGCAGTGTAATTACAGCCGACTCGCATTAATTGCACGCCAGCAGATTTTAGTGTTGCGTGTACTGGTGTCCCCACTCAGAAAAATGATGGCAGGGGCACTTTAACTAAAGCTCATTTGATAAGTTTCAGTTAAAGTGCCCCCTGCTGCCATTTTTTCAGGCCATGTTTTGCCCACCCCTGGTGTAGATGCTGTTCTACCAGTATAACTTATTCCCCTTTTTTAGTAGGAACAAGCTACAGCCTATCTGCATCTTTTAAATATCTATATACTGTAATTGCATCTACCCTGGGGGCAGACGGGAGGTGGTGGCTTTTAAGGGGCCTGGTACAGGGAGAGAGACACCTTGCATGTGTATGGAATCTGTGTTTGTGTTAAACCCAGGCTGAATATTTCCAGGGGCAAAACCACCTACTTTTTCCAGGGAGTGATTAATGAGACTTAATAATTCCATGGCGTGCTGTGTTCCCTGTACCGCACGTCTACGCACGAATTAAAGGCACTCTTGAGACCTCTCCCCCGCTGCTGCTAGTCTACCTGGGAACATCCTACTGCTCTTGGAGCCCTGGTGCTTGTGAAATGTTCACCTGCATGTAGATCCCTCCTTTGGCAGAGCTCGGGTGCAGTGTTAATAGCTGTGTATCACAGTGGTATAATATAGAAACACTTCTTTTCACCTGATTTTTACTTTGAAAAAGAAGCTTGCTGGACCTGCAACGCACCTGAATCTCCCCCCCCTCACCCCTACACCTGTTTCTCACCCGTTGTCTGCCAAAATTTGCATTTTCACTGACTGGCATTCTTGCATACCGGCTTCTTGCTCCTATTCTATCACATCCAGGAAGAGCACAAAATAACTGCAGATGCTTCCTCTGCCTGAAGAAGGGTGCTTGCACCCAAAAGTTTGCTGAGAAGAGTTTTTCTAAGTATTT
>NW_017729013.1:1250559-1252904 GCF_001723915.1 Gavialis gangeticus | reverse complement strand
TTCAGCGTGTGTCATGAGCCTGTTTGCTTCTGAATCCTGGGCAACATCTTCAGGGCCGGTGCCCCAAGTTCAGGAGCAGGGAATACCAAAACTCGAGATGCGTGATGTTTTCAGCCCAATTGTAGAAAATCCTAGCTGATGTTGGAGTGAAGGCTGAACCTCTTGCAGTTCACCCATCTAACTGTAGCATGGCTAATTTCCCCTTCTCCAATTTATGCAACTTTACAACAAAACAAAAAAGTTACTTTGTTTTGTTTGAAGAACGTCCCTGCCTGACTGTATTTAAATTTAGGGTATTTACTTTAACCGCTGCATTCTTCCATCTCAGCATTGTATTATTCAATGGAGATTTGACATGCTGGATACTTTGCCTGCCTGTTTATCAACAAACAATGATACAAAACAGGAAAATCTGAACAAACGCCAAAAAAGTGAATCTTCTTCAAACCTCCAGCTGTTTACAATTTCAGCAATCCCTTTGTTTTATCTGGATCCTGAGCCTCGACCAACTTAATGCTCCTGCTGATGCAATGGGAGAAAATTACATAGCATACAAACGCCCCAAAGCTCTTCCTCTAAACCAGTTCTCTGGTGGTGACTGTGGAGGCAGACTTTATTCTGTGGTAAGCAGGTTACATTAAACGACATTTAAGTTGAGCCGTTCCCTGGTTTTTAGGGAAAAAAGCACAACCTCAGGTTTAGAGTGTAAGGTGCCATCAATCTGTGTCAGGGAGATCCAGTGGGGCAATGCTCAGTTCAAATTGATTGTAATAATCCGTGATTGGTACGCGGATTAAAAACCACCCTTTTGCAAGGGTATGTGCTAGCTAAGGCAATTCCCGTCTCCCTGGGGAGTTTCCGGGCCTTTTTGTTGTAGTTTGATATCACAAATTGCGAAATCACAGTGGAAACTGTCACGGAGAACTAGCTACACTTGAGAAAACCGCCTTCCGTCTTTTGACCTCCTACTGAGCTTCCTAAGAGCAATCTTGTTTTCCTTAGAAGTGGAAAATATTATTAATTTGATATCAAAGAGACTTTCAGGAGAGAATCTCAAAGTAGCTATTGTTAGTCTGTTCTGCTTTTCATGGGTGGTATTCAAGCTGGTTCAAGATAGTGAACACCTTTGATTCTCGTCGCATCTCTGACCAACACAGGGGGTGCATGCTTAGTGTCCAGGAATTGATTTTTCATGACCCTTCCAGGCACAGAACCTGTTCCCAGCCAAGGATGAAAATCCCCAAATTTGCTTGGGCATGGAAAAACTGAGCACACAAAAGCTCACGCTTGCAGATTTGCAGAGAAAGTAGTGGAACAGCGGGTTCTGGCAGTAGCCCTAAAGTCCTATGGACTAGTAGATTAAAGGCTCAGCTATAAATTGGGAGATCCTGAATTCTATGCCCACATGAATTTTCACTTACTTTTACTCTATCCTAGACAGGGGGAAATCCCTTTTGATGTCACTGGGGTATGGCCCGACTGAAACCTTGCAACAGGGTCCAGGATTCAGCCGCAGCTTCATAAGGGAGGGAAAGAGAACTATATACAAGAAGTATTAAAAGCTCTCACTACCTTCAAACTCTGTTTGGCAGTTGCCAGAGTTTTCGTTTAGACTCTCCTCTTCATTGATGATGATGTTTTCAATGTCCTTCATTGTTAAATGATCCCGAAATGCATGATACAGGATGTGTTTGAGCTCCTCCAGTGTTATCCTCTGCATGTCAAACTGTGGGAACAGGAGACTGAGTTAGTCTGGGTGAGTGGTAACAGACCTTGACGCTGCGGGAGACTACGTGTAGGGACGTCCTGGTTGCAGGATATCGTTCGTCTAAGCTTAAAAGAAAAGGCATGAAAGCTCCCTGTGCACACTCTTGGCATTCTGTCACAGTGCAAACAGTATAGAAATCATTAAATGAATGTAACAAATGTCCTCCTATGTCACGTCACCCAGAACTTGCGTGTTGCCCGTGGACGTCCAGAGCCATACACGGCACAGAAAAGACTCCTAGGGGCATGTCTGCACAAGACGCTTACTGTGCAGTAGCCTAATGACACGGCATAATAGCGTGCCGGTCAAAAACCATGCTAATACACTACTGTGCCATGTTATTAGGCTACCGCGCAGTTAACATCACCAAAAAAACCATGCGCCAGCGCAGTAAACGTAGTTACTGCACATTCAGTTAGAACGTCATTAAGGAAGTACTAAACTAAACACGCAGTAACTACGGCAGGTTAATGAATGTGTAGACGCACCCTACGATGAACAACTCTAGTACAACACACGTCAGCTCCCAGCAAAGCTCAGTCATTGTAGGACTTTCATCCTGAGCTGTCTGCCGTAT
>NW_017729013.1:1243520-1245559 GCF_001723915.1 Gavialis gangeticus | reverse complement strand
TACGGCAGGGTAATGAATGTGTAGACGCACCCTACGATGAACAACTCTAGTACAACACACGTCAGCTCCCAGCAAAGCTCAGTCATTGTAGGACTTTCATCCTGAGCTGTCTGCCGTATTTTGCAGCGGGGCACTAGCTCTTCCTATTTCTTATTTGTGACGTGCGCGGTGGGAGGAAAGAGACTTTCACTCTTCATTCTGCGCTGGGTGTTTTTATGTTTCAGTTACTCCAAGTTGGCTTTGACTGGGCCGGGAGATGCTGCTCCTGCCCAACTCGGAGCCCGAGCTGAAAATATGTGACTACACGGGAGCACACCAAGACCTACAAGTCTCTTTAGAATGGTCTTCTGGTCTGAATCCATCCTTGCTCTTAGGTGCCCTTCATTTAATTCATAGTCTGCTTCTCTGTAGGTTTAAATTTCCAGTCTCTCTTGCTCAAAGCCATGACTTGACTTCTGTAAACAATAAGTACTAGAAAAAGGTCACTTGCCATTTATACCCAACCTACATTCTCTCCCCTAATCCCTCAAGACATGCCCACCTGCCCTATACAAACAAAATCAAAATACTGCTGTAGCTCAACTTGGTCATGGTGGGAAAGAAATTAGCACTTGTGTCTGGTGCTTCCATTAAAACGTGCTGACAGTAAGTAATTAGATTTCTTATCCAACAATTTCACAAACCATAGGAGCAAAAAACAAACCCCTCCCCTCCCCACCCCAGAAAGCAATTAGATAAGTTTTAACTGGCAAACAAAGGAGTAAGCTTATCGCTTCCTTGCCGTTTTCCACGTTATCTAAAGTCCTCTTCCCTGACCACCACCTCCTTCACTTTTGGACGCAGAGGAAAAAAATCATTAAGCTGCAAAGCGAATGTGACAAAACAAGAAGAGCTTCCTAAATCTGGCCACCTTTTAAAAAAAAATGCCTTTGCATATAAATAACCGTGGAGGCATTGATCTATAAAATTCTAATTAGAATCATTTCTTTCTCTTATGACCTGGAAAATCTGATGCCAGCCGTGTTATCGAACAGGGAGCAGCAGGCAAGGAAGAGCAAAAGCTGCTCCTCTAGCCTCCAACGAATCACTGACCTGTTGGGGTCACTTGCTTTTCGCTGGACTGGTTCTTCAGGGATAATAGTACTCCTGTGCTGCCCTACTAAAAAATAGCACAACCGCTACTGGCTCGCTCTCTTCCAGTGCAATGCAAAGCCTGCGCTCCCCCCGCCCCCGGTTCTAGTGACGAATACCGAGCTCACCGTGCTAAAAGCAAGGAAATTTGTGCTCACTTTTTGTGACGTCCCAAATTAAAAATCCAGCAATTTTGTGCCCCACCACCACCACTGGACTTGATAGGCATAGGAATAGCGTTTCTCCTGGCAACAACGCAAGCTCAGTAACAGAAAGATAGTACGTAGCTGCCTGTTGGGGGGGATGCACGTGTGGACGTTTGCAGAGTGCCCTGGATACACACCTGCCCTCACATCAGTGCTAAGGAGCTGTCTAGTATTTGCCCGGGTGTACGGCAGAGTGCTCTTGGGTTGATGCAAGGCAGAGGTGCAGGGTGTGATCTGGGACTTCCCCAGTCTAACAGGTTGCCATTTGGCTCCTATTTTTTTTCACAGAGGCGCTCACAGCGCAAAAGGGCAGGGAATTGGGCCTAGTTAACATTAGCAAGTGTTGCAGGCAAACTGCTGGGGGGGATGTGTGTCCCCAGCAACAGGCCCCCTCCTTCAGGCAGCAGTTTCCCCATCTCTGGAGTGGGGAAATGCTGCTGCTGCCATGAGCCAGCCAGCTGTGCCAGCCCTTTGGCACTGGGTGCCTTCTCGAGGCACACTTGCAATACAGCTGCTGTCTGCTGCCAGAGGTGGGGGAGTACAAACAGGGCCTCAGCCTGGTGCTGTGAAAGACCTTGCCCCTGTCCATAAGATATGGAGAAGGAAGCAAGGGAGGGCAGTGCACCCATGTTTGCCAGAGGTTAAAAATCAGTGCCTGCCGGAACTGCAGTGGGACCAGAACTATCCCCCCCCCCCCCACAC
>NW_017729013.1:1213231-1243252 GCF_001723915.1 Gavialis gangeticus | reverse complement strand
ACACACACCCCCTTCTGCCCTCCATGCAGCACAGTCAGAGAGCCCAGGGCAGGACATGCTAGATCAGCAGCACCGGCTGTTAGTGGTAGGGAAAGTCAAGAAATGTGACATTAGAGAACTGTTCCACTATGTGTAGCTGCTTGGGTGCCTGGGAGACCTGTGCCCCTCACCAGGGGCACAGGTCCCACCTGCTTGCTAGGCCTTCTGTTTCCAGGATTATTCCCCTCCAAATCCACCCTTTTCAGCATCGTCTTCTTGTCCCTGTTCTTGGGGAGAGAGAGGGAGGACATAATGCCCTCCCCCCTAAACACACACACCCCCCCCCCATCCAGGAGCCCTCTGGCCCCCCAGAAGTAAGTGTGTGTGTGGTGGGGGAGAATTAGCCAATGTTTACGTGTGGGTAGTGGGGGTTTTACGGGACGTGGGGTGGGGACGGGAGACCAGAGGCACTGCTTCTGCTTTTATATACATGGCCGATGGCTGCCGGGGGTGGGGAAGACGTGCACGTGCAGCCCCGTGTGTTGAAGTGGGGAGGGAGGTTATAGGCATGTGGTTGCCTGCCTGCAAAACTAGAACCTTAACTTTGCAAGGTTATGGTGCTGAGTTTATAACTAACCAGGGTGTCTTTGGAAGCTAAAGGTGGCTCAAGTCATCAGCCACAGCAGCCAAATACATTTTCTTTTGTTTGGGGGGTTCCCTCTAGAGTTGGGGTGCTCTAGGCTTGCTGGGAAGGCTGCTTCACTCTTGGCGGTGGGGGCAGAGAACCTTTGACTGCTTGGTTGGTGTTTGGGCATTCAGGTTGCGCTTGCTCTTCCCAACAGAAGGTGAAGTCCCTCTCTCAGGAGCAGAACTGGCAGCTTGCTCCTTGATTCAGGGTGCCAGAGAACTAGGAGTGGTGAGGGACCAAAAGCTAGGGTCTCAGAGGCAGGGAGCCAAGGCTCATCCCCCCTGCTTTGCTGGGTGGCTGTGGGAGAGGTCAGTCTCAGTGACCAGACAAAACTATGGTACGCACCCCCCGGCCAGGGTGGGGTAAGGGGAGAAGCCTGTGACAACTGGACTTCACTGTGCCCAGGTTGGAGGTGCTGGGCACCTCACCTGATTGGGCTTGCAGTGACTAGCTTCATGGTGTGCTGCCCTTTCCCTCTGTATGGCTGCGAGGACTTTTTGTGCATGACCTGGACTCTGCGCCTGCATTCTCACCTACTGCTAGATGCTCTCTACCTTCCAACTTCATCTCCACTGATTTGACAAACCCTGTCCCTCAACATAATGGAAAATGGTCAAAACGTGGCAGGTACAACACTGGCACTATGGGCCATGCTCCCTCACCTGTGGGATTAAATAGTTCAGGAAATGTGAACTTGTTAAATTGATGCAAAAATGACCTGGGAGAGGCCTCAAACTTCCCGCAGGCTCCTCAGCCAATTGCCTCAGCGAGAGGAGTTGCGCTTTGACTTTTACATCAGGCACGCTCATCACAGCAAGTACAAGAGTAACAACTTGGGGCCAATAAGAATTTAATTAGTGCCTTTAATTAGTCAGGGTCTGAACAAATATACCACTGGTAGGGACCTTAGAGAGAGAAATCACACAGAGGGAGCACACGCCATGCAAATGTTGCGAATCTATCAAGATCACCACTGGATTGTGGCAGGGAACTGCAGCAGGTGAACTCTTCAAGCTAGCACCAGCCTGTTGTTTGGTACTAAGGGGAGGCACCATGAAAGAAGGTGATGACCAAACTTGGGCTGTAACTTGTGCAAAATAAACACAGTTAGGCTCTTGGCCAACCTGAGACATGGCTGTGGCTTTATGGGCAGGAAAAGAAACCAAACCTGACATAATTTGAAGCAGCTAAGGGAAAACCATCATAACCACTTTAGATTTAGATGTAAAAATATGCCCCTTTCCTGTTTTCCTAAGAGCATATACTATCAAAATAATAATCATCACAGTGACAGTATCCCCATGTACATGATCAGTCATTACCTTCTGAGTTTCAAAGGGCTAATGAATTTGATTGTAGAGCTCTGCCTGCAAACTGCCAGCCAAGTACTGAGTGAGAAAGACAAGTCAGAAGCATGTGGCTTAATGATTCATCTGTACTGCACTGTACTGCTCCTTCCCATTCGGAGCTAACAAACTGAGGTTGATGTGAAAGAGACCATTTACTTTACTTTTCCAAGACAAGTAAGTTCACCAACTGCACAGAGCTACATAACAGCCCTGAGAGCTGGTGAAGCACCAGGATAGCATCCAAGTGTTGTAGAGGGCTCATTATATCTGCGGCATGCAGGCATCCCTTCCCAGAATACCAAAGCACTCCTGCAGTCAGAGATGGGGGCACTTAAGACATGCCAAGCCAACACTGAACTCTCCTCTGAAGCAGGCACAAGGGGAGAGTGATGATGACTGAATGCGCCTTGGCCCAGCAGTCACGGTCTCCATCACGTGGGGAAAGCAAGGGTCTATCTATTGCCGTACTACTACTACCACCAAACTCATGAAGAGGCTGCAGTGATTGCACCTGGTAGCCCTGGTTGCATTTGCAATGAAAGCAGCTGATAACAATATACTTTCTAGTCTGCTTAGTAATGGGGAGCCAGTAGCATCAGGTAAGTGGGACTGTGGGGTTTGCATTCCTGCAACTGTTCAGTATGTCGGTGCAAGGTTGTGGCTCGCCCTAGGAGTGCGACTGGGGCTGGCTCTGAAGTGCAGGTGCAGTCTAATCTGAGTAAGTTGTCTCTGCTTTTGGGCTCTGGGGGAAAAAAACCCAAACTGAACAGGATGCATTTGAACAGTACACATTTAGTAACCTATAGATTCATGTGAGTATTGCTGCCTGTCATAATCCTTACCACAAGTCACCCCGGGCTGGCCGAGCAGAGGAGCTGACATTAGGTTGACCTCAGCTTGACATTAAGTTTGCTTTCACTGCCCAGCTCCTTTTCCACTTTGGAGATCATTTATTAGCTACTGCCAAATGGATATCGTACTGTGAATTTGGCTCCCGAGTAAACTGTGTTCAGAGCGGCTGTGAACCTACTCTCAGAAGTCAATGGCATGAAGCTGAGGCAGAGTTAGGCTCTGATTCAATTTTCCCATCATCCTCCAAGCCTCCAAGAATGCCTTCAAATCAAATAGCATCTCTGATTCGCTTCTCAATTGAATAAGCTTTACAATTCTGCAGTGGCTCTGAAAGAGGGGAGCTCTTCCTAACTTGTTTAAACCAGCACAAATGAGAAGCGACTTGGAACCAGGGTGTATAAATGCCCTCTTCGAAGCTGGAAAATAAATTTGCAGAACTCAATCATGGCCTTTCTGAAGATATGCTGTTGAAACCCCCCTAATCCATTCCACGAGCACATGCAGTGTGGCCGACTCGGAGGTCAGAGCCAGGCGTTGAAGGTATTTAGCACTACTCTACTTGTGGTCTAGCGGAGTACAAGTGTGGAGCTGTCTCAGCGACCCTGTATTCCACTCTCAGTCACTGTT
The DNA here is from genome assembly GCF_001723915.1 of Gavialis gangeticus. NCBI lineage: Eukaryota > Metazoa > Chordata > Crocodylia > Gavialidae > Gavialis > Gavialis gangeticus. Next base: position 1,239,757 of record NW_017729013.1, on the reverse strand, counting down.
CAGCTCAACAGATCAGGGTGGAAAGCAGTAATTATTACTTACCAGTTTTAAACGCTGCATGCTAAGCTTGCCCAAGGATGGTAACAGGTCAGTGGGGAATTCCTGATGCTTTCTTCCACAAGTCTCAAGACAACACCTAGCTTCTAATGCTTTCTCCCCCTACAAATGCAGGTGTGTGATGGCTATTGGAACCCTTAACCTAAATTTATGCCCTGTGCAGCAACCTCTCCCCGCTCCCATTTCACACTGGAAATGATCCTAAAAGAAAAGTTTATTTCTCTGAAAGTGTCAGATGCACACTTATTATTTCTGATGCTTTCCTTTAATGTCATCTTGTCTTTTTAAATATAGTGGGAGGACATTTTCCATGAGTCATACATTGGCTTCACTGTATTAGAAATTAAGAAATGTCAGGATAACACCCCTGACGGCTCTGTGAAGGTTTAGGCATTGTCAGCATTCTCATTATACATTTAGAAATGCTAAAGGGTCATGAATAGTAAATGAAGGAGTGTTAGCATTCAGTTTTATCAACACTACAAGACAAGGAAGGTGCCCACAGCTGGACATTAGTGCAGACAGAGACGGTATCAAAGAACAAACCCAGGAACTCCCACAGAATCTGTTTTAACAGAGGACCACAGTTTCAGGGCAGCTAACATAGTTGAAAAGAAAAATTCTGCCTTAACCTAGTGGAAGTGTTTGAAGATCTATTAGGAGGTTGATGACAGTGACTATATTGCATGGATACTGGACATCTATGAAAGCTCTTACCAAGTCCCTTGCAGGCTGGATTGGCTGAGGATGCAGCCTAGAATGGATTCCTGCAATAAAAGAGGCAGGCTCATGGTAAATGCTCCTGAACGTCATAGAAACAAGGATAGGGACAGTGGTTTGGAGGCTGCGTGTTGGTCAGCTGAAATGTGAGAGGATCAAAACCATTTCATGTGATCAGGCAGCGACCAGATGAGATAGAAGTGCAGACCATGTGGAACACAGCAGCAGATGGAAAATGAGGCTAATGAGAGCACTGTGCCACTTGGCATTAGAGCTGCTTTTGCAAAGTTGAGGCCAAGGTTGGGCCAGACTCTCCGAGCAGAAGCAACTAGCGCAGTTTGCTCAAAAACCACCCCCCAGCTTGTTCCAAATGGTCAGAAACACCATCTCCCGACCAACATCCTTAATAGCAAGAATGCCTTGTCCATGGCACAATTTCATCTGCCGGTCTGTGGCAAAGGAGAGGATTTAATCATTGTTCTGTTACTCCTGGTGAAGCAGATTGATTTCCTGCTTCAGGCAACACACACCAAACGTGGGTAAAGTTCTGATAAGCAAATTGAACCACCGGCTTTCATGTGGATTGCACTTTGCACAATGAAAGATAATAGAAAAGGAGTCACAGAATCCAAACTAAGAGCCTCCATAATCACTGGCTGTCAAGTGGAAGTCCATACAAAGCTTTTGAGGACAGGGAGATAGCAAAACCACAGATCAATAAACATTACTTAGGCAGGTCCAGTTCCAATGGTTAGGAAAGTTATTTTAGTCTGGTCTGGTCCAATGCTTTATAATTATTTTGCTGCTAAAATATATTTCTTGAAGGATGCTACACTGCTGAACAGTGACCTACAATCCAATCCCACATCCTCCTGCCGGCAGAACTGATCTAGTCTGTTCCACAGGCTGCGTGGCAGATTTAAAAGGTAAAGAAAAAAATAAAAGCAAAAGAGCTAAATCTACCAAGAACTAGCAAGGCCGGCTTTAATGCTGACTGCCCAATAATGAATGCATGGATACGGCATTGAAAACGAAATAATATGAAGTCAGATGATCTGAAATTCCATGGACAGGCAGGATAGTCAGAGAGAAAAATCTGGTTTCGTGTTTAAGGCATTCAATTGTGCCCTAGATTTCTGCAGCAGTATCCAAGCTCTTAGGCTGCCACCACTTCAGCTGTCATCTCTAAGGAGAGGAGGCAACAGGACACACTGCCGATGAACAACTGCTCTTGCCCTTTCAAAGGGTAATTGGACCTCCAGGGCCTAATTCCACCACCTGCAAAGCTCCCGGCAAAGCTCGTGTTGATGTGAAAGGTACAGAATAGGGCTCCATATGCTCCCTTTGGTTTAGAGCATTCTTTTTCTTCCTAGATTTAGTGGTTTGGAGTTGGACTGTCTTGTCACCCCGGGACAATAATGCCCTGTATACAGAACGCTAAGGGCGCCAATATGTGCAGGGAGGCTGCTCCGATGCACTGTAATTCCAGCGAATCAGAGCAGACCCAATTAATGCTAGGGGTGTGTGAAATGGGCCATATTCTATTCGGATTTAGCCCAAATCGGGGACAGTGATTCGATTTGTTGATTCGGATCACTGGTCAAATCCTAATCTGAAGATTCAATGCTTTCGGAGAACAGACGCAGCTTTTAAATGTTTTTTCTACATACCTCGAGGTACCAGGCGCGGCTCACGAATGCTGCAATGCTGGGACAAATGGAGTGTCCCACAGGAGCGCGGGGGGGCTCCCCGCGTGCTCGGCAGTGAACCGGGAAGTGGACCGGAATTACCCAGAAGTGAATCAGCTGCAGGGGACCCCAGGTGCCCCCCCCCCCAGACTCAGGAGGCACCAGTCACAGCTGGGGGTGGGGTCCCGCACGCGGGCCCTGGCAGATCCAGAAGTGCTTCTGGTCCACTTCCGGGCCCACTGCCAAGCGCGCTGGGGACCGCCCCCCCGCGCTCCATGCGCCCCAGCATCTCAGCGTTCATGAGCCACCTGCAGCCTAGAGGTATGTAGGAAAAACATTTAAAACTGTGTCTATCTCCAAATCTCTCCGAATCGATTTGGAAGGTTCCGACATGATTCAGAGAGATTAAAGGGTCTCCTGATTTGATTCTGGATTTGGAAATTCGGCTGGCGAATTGAATCAGGGACCGGAGCTTCGTACAGCACCAATTAATACATAGTTATGGCAGCACACCCCACTGCCATTTTTCAGCGTGGGGACTCTGATCTACACGATGCTCAGGGCACTTTTAATTAGCATGGCTCTCGGAGCTTTGCTGATTAATGTGCCCCACCTCCACCTCCTGAAGCATGTCTATAAACACCCGAAGAACGCAAGCACCATTGCTGTAGGTTTCCACACCTCTGGACGATACCCACCTGAGTTGGGCAGGCTTTTTACCCACTCAGGAGGGCGTTCACAGAAATTTAGGGCTGGAAGAGACCTTGCAAGATCATTGAGTCCAGCCCCCCTGCTCTGGGCAGGAAAGGCTGCTGGCTTCAAATGGTCCCAGCAAGGTGTGCGTCCAGTCTCCTTGTGAAGACCTCCATGGTTTGTGTGACCAGACTCTGGAATAGACTCCCAGCAGGGTGGTGCAGGCACCTACCCTGAAGACGTTTTTCCTTGTATCCAGTCTGAAACCTTCTTCTAGGAGTTTATGACCATTGGTCCTGGTTTTCCCCTGGGGCGCTTGGGTGAACAGTTGTTAATTCCTGCCAGTTATATTCATGGGTCTGGTGCGCAGGGAAGGAATTGGCCATCCTCCTGGCCTGATTTGAACTAATGACCTGAGATTGAAGAGCTATGAAACCTTTCTACTTATTTAACATGTAATAGAGAACTGCGTAGTATGAAATTCAGTGTTAACAGGCTGCATCGTGGCTATACCTAAGGACTCTTTAATTTTCAGTGCCTTAGATCTGCACTATAGTTATTGCAACACTTACGCTGTAGCTGCTTAAGCTCATGAGCCTGTCAGGCTAGGTGTGCTTTTTGCATCAGACGTTAGCAGAGTCGCTGTAGTATTTCAGCACACCACCTGGCATTGCAGCCTCACCGCAATCCAGATATGAAACACGCAACTGTTTTTGCGGTTGCAAAATTTCATTCACGAACACACATCCCCGCTTTCTTGTTCAGCAAGGAAAGGAGCACTTAAAGGGCTATTTTGGGCCTCTCCAGCTGTGACCCGGCAGGGAGGAATTTTTAAGGCTCTGTTGAAAACCCTTGAAAACACGGCTTTGCAGCTGAACTGCTAAGAGACATTTCAGTTCACTGGCAAAACCCAATTAATACTTACAGGCGCACGTGCTTTGTTCAGCGTATTTCATACGCCATAGCAGAAGTCGGTATCAGTTAATTGTACACTGCATACAAATAGTATCATAGCTTGGATCCAGCAGAGACAGTTTAAACTGAGGCTGGCTAAAGTACCCGATCATTCTGCACCACTGAAGGTGTCAGCTAGTATTGATGAGGCAGTGCTTGTGCTAACAGATTGCTTGCAGCGCACATAAAGAAGCTCTGTGAATCAACAGAAATGGCAAAGGGACACCCCAGCACTACTCCAAATTGCAGCTCTCCCCAGACAGTACAGTATTGCCAGCCTCAGGGGTGCAACACAAAGGCGGTGTCTAGCAGCAGGCTAGATCCATGCCTATGAAAGCTTCTGTTTTCTCATGAAGAGCCTTAGAAAAGGCTGGAGCTTTAAAAATGCCAGCTCATTTTAGTTGGTGATACTGAAACTACGTTTAAAAAAAGCAATCGGGCCTTCCAATCACTATATCTTGCTCCCTTGCTGTAGACAGACTTTCATTTCCTAAAGGTGACTTGATCTGTGTGCTTGAACTGCTGTGGTGTTTACACATGATGCTCTTTACTCCTATTAGGCCTGCAGAGTTATGGAGGGAGGAGGTAAAGCCTATTACTGTCTGGGCAGGAATAAAACGGCTTTGAATACCCCTCTCTTTGAACACCCCATGTGCACACACTTTAGACAAATGTGTGGTAAAAGCACAATGCTCAGGCTGTCCCCGTTTCCTAACCAACAACGGTTGCACACCAATCAATTAAAGACCTATTCACACAGGGCACTGGCAGAAGTGATGTTTTGTCTGCAATCGGCCACTGAAAGTGCTCTACAGCCATGCACTGACAGAACTGCATGGCTGCAGAGCACTTTAAAAAGTACCCAATCGCGTGACAAATGAATCCTCGTTACATGAAGGTTTAGATGAAGGTGCTCGCTCCAAAGCGGAGCACCTTCATTAACTTCTCCTAGTGCAGGCCAGCAGCAGGGGAGGGGAGAAAGCAAGGGAGGGAGGGGGTTCCAGCTGGGGTTTGTCTAGCCTGCACTGGAGGGTAGGGGGTGGACTGGAGCCCCCCTCAAGTGAGGGACTCCAATGCACCTGCCCCTGACTCCAGTGCAGGCTGGGCAAGCCTAGCCTTCACCCCCTCCCATCCTGAGGCAGCACCAGAGCTGGGAGAGGGGAGCATAGGGCTAAGAGAAGAGGCTGCAGACACGCAGCCTCTCGCTGGATCAGCTTCAAAGTGGAGCTCAATCCTCCACCCTCCCCATCCTACAGGGAATGTCGGTTGGGTCGGGAGGATCCGTCTAACTCATGGCACTTTCTGTGACATGCCATGAGTTAGACCAGGGTGCTACACATCTGTCAGTGTCCACACTCTGAAACCCTGAAGGGGCAATGATGCATAGTACCTAGAACTGCCTCTGATGCTTTGGCCTCACCCTGTCTTGCAACTGGCAGAGGGTTCTCATTTGAGCAATTCGGGTTTGTTAGTCAGTGACATGTTTTGCTCCTCCTGCCTCTTTTAGCTACCATAGGAACAACTGGGTAAAGAGCCACCTGGATACTCACCAAGACACAGCTTTCTGGATCATCCCAAGAAGGAGTTGAACATCTGAGAATGTAAACTTTCTATCATATGACAGGCAGCACTCACAGCCAATCAATGCCAAGGGACAGGGCCAGCGGGACCCCACGGTCAATCAGAGGCATGGGGGGAGGGGTAGCACCACACTCTGCCTGCAAAATGACTGCCAACCCTGTGTTCTCCCCACAAATTCGGCAGGTCCCTACTAATCGTCCTCTCCTCTTCCACGTGCTTAAAGGACCTACGCCATGATTTTCCAGGGACTGAGGTGAGGCTGACTGGTCTGCAGTTCCCTAGATCCTCCTTTTTCCCTTTCTTAAAGATGGGCACTATATCTGCCCTTTTCCAATCATCTGGTTCCTCTCCCAACTGTCAGGTTTTCAAAGATAATAGCCAGCGGCTCTGCAGTCATATTAGGCAACTCCCTCAGGTGCATCACATCCAGGCCCATGGACTTCTACACATCCAGCTTTTCTAAATAGTCCCTAACCTGTTCTTTCGCCACTGTTGACTGCTCACCTCCTTCCGGAGCTGTGCTGCCACGTGCAATAGTCTGGGAGCTGACTGTGCGTGTGAAGACTGAAGTGAAAGAGGCATTGAGCACTTCAGCCTTCTCTGCATCCTCTGTCACTAAGTTGCCTTCCCCATTCAGTAAAGGACCAACACTTTTCTTGATCTCCTTGTTACCCTTCACATCCCTTGCTAGCTGCAACTCCACTTGCACTTTGGCCTTCCTGGTTTCCTCCCTGCATGCCCAAGAAATACTTTTTTTACTCCTCCCTAGTTGTTTGTCCAAGTTTTTACTTCATTGTAAGCTTCCTTTTCGTGTTTTAGCTCACTGAAGAGTTCCTTGTTAAGCCAGGGAACTGTGACAGAGAGAGGAGATCCAAGTTAAGTTAAAATCTCTCCCCTTCTGCAGCCCCTACCCCAAGCAAGCCTGCCGGGGCAGTAGGATTAATAGGAAAATATGGAATAATGTTAACTCTAGAGGGGCACCACCACTCTAATCAGGATTTATTCCTTCTAACAAAAGTGATACGTACATGGATCCAAACCTTGCTGTGCCTTATTGAGGCTCTTACTAAGGATAATTCAACTTCAAGGGGAAACTTGTCTCAGGAAGGAACGGCGGGATCTGGCTCCAAACTCACTTCAGTCACCTTCACAGACTGTGTTCCCATCTGCTTCCTTTCTTTTCTACCACCAGTAAGAGTCTGACTCTCATCCTTTCATTGTCTGCGTATTTTATTTAATAATACTAAGCGATGGAGTGTGAATTTGTTTCTGGTAGCCCTAGGCAAGGTCTCTGCACATTTTCATTCATTTTAATGTAGAGTAAACTGCTTAATTTACTGCTTCTGCTGAAGAATGGCCCAAGGAATTTTCTGTTCCTATGTGGGGGAAATAATTAAAAAAACAGGAGGGGGAAAAAAGTAACAAATATGAAAAGTAGCTTGTAAAATGGCTTCTTTGAGAACCATTGGCCATGGTTGAGTATTTTAGTAGAGCGATCTGGGCAGCCCTCAGTTGAGACCAGCTCAGCCAACAAGGATGGTTTTCACAGTCTTCGTCTCCAAGATGTACACTTTGCAGTACACGGACTGCATATGCCAAGATACACAACAACTATACTTAACAGGGCATACGGTAGTTCAAAAAAAAGAAAAATACAGCACACGTCAGGCTAATTGCTGCACCTCCTTTTCTATAAATATAACTATGGGATGAAGTCTAGACTGACCAGTCAATTTTAGATTCAAAACTCTGGCAGCAGCGGCAAGTTCCTGCAGGCAGCTGTGGCAGTCTTGGCAGTGTGGGGGAGGGCCGACCGGCAGTGGTGGCAACAAGGGGGGGTGGGGAGGGTGGCAAGTGGTGACCGCCCACGGGCACCACCATCAGTATCAACGGTAAGGAGTGCAATGACTCCAGTCAATTCCCATGGACTTGAAGACATTCAGCTGCTCTACGTGGTCCCTCAGCAGTTTGATGCTGACCACTGCTTGGCAATCGCACCTTCCCTTCCTCACCCACTGCATCCATCCAGTATCTGACTAGACAGGCAACCACCATTTGTATGCAGGAACACAGACACAAAGTATTGATTAAAGAGTTCAGCTTTCTCCTGACTGTCTGTTATCAGCTGTCCCATCCCATTCTGCAAGGGCCCCACATTTCCCTTGGTCTTCCTCCTGCTCCCTGTGTACCTAAAGAAGGACTTTTTATTGTCCTTGATCTTGGTCACCACCCCTGCCTTCCTTATCCTCTCTCTACAAATACAGGCTATAATTGTGTATTCCTCCTTGGTGACTATCCCTTGTTTCCACTGCCTGTAAGCCTCCTTTTTCTTTTTTTAAGCACTCCTTGATGACTCTGGTAATCCAAGAGGGCTTCCTGGCCCCTTTACCACCTTTCCTGCATACAGGAATAGGCCTTTTCTGCGTTCTGAGGATCGCTCTTTTGAGGAATGACCACCCTTCCTGAAATCCATTCCCCTCTAGGCCCGCTTCTCATAGGATCCCTCCCACTATTTTCCTAAGATCATTGAAGTCAGCCTTCCTGAAGTCAAGCACCTCTTCCCTACTGGCTGACATCCCTGGATAGTGAATTCTATCATCTCATGATCACCATCTCTCAGATTACCCTCAATCCTCAGATCTCCCACCCCTTTGGACAGAAGTGAATCCAGCAAAGTCTTCTCGGTGGTTGGCCCGTTCACCTCCTGTACTAAATAAAGGTAAAAAAAACCTATGCAACTGGTCAGATCTGGCCAAGTGCTCCTCCCAGCAGCTGTCAGGGTAACTGAGGTCACCTGGGACAACCATGTCCCTTGCACATACAGCCTCCATCAGTTCGCTGGAAAATTCCAGGTCTGGCTCCTCCTTGGGTGTGATAGTCTGTAGACAATGCCTACCATCAAGTCCCCTTCTCCTTATCCCCTCCCCCCATATCTTGACCCACAGGGTCTCAAGTCACCCTTCTCTTGAACCCATGTGGGTCTCCAAGGAGGCATACCACTCCTTTACATCCTGTTTTAATATTTATTTATATAGCTGGTCACCAGTTGAAGAGGAAAAAATAAGGGTGTCTAAGCTGTGCTTCAAGCTTTCCAGACTCCTCCCTGTTTTATATTCAACCATTTTTTACTATTATGCCTGACACCAAAGTCTGTGGGTGCTGTAGAATATACAAAGCCTACTCATTGAATCTTCAATTAAAGCCTGAAATCAATGGGTCTTACAACATGCTTTGGATAAGCAGATGCTGAACTGTCTTCTCTACTTACTTTTATATCTATGTCCACTTCATTGGCTTTGAGAGGGCCAAAAGGAAAAGGAACTTCAAACTCGCCTACTTCTTTCTCGCTCTGTCTAACCTTAGCTAGGCCATGCAATTTAGACTCATACAGCTACATCTCCAGAAATAAAAGGAACAGAGAACAATCCTGCATGCAATAATTTGCATGGCCTGACCTCAGGAAAATAAGGGTATAGGTATGTCAACTGAGTCACCAATCCCTGGCCTTCTGCTGCAAAACAAAGATCCCACTGCCACATTCCCCATCAGTGTGTGCTTTGATTAGTTAAACTGCACAAGCCCCAAGATACAGACCCTGTCATCTACTTCACTAAAATAAGACTTTTTAAATGTTGGAATGAGTTTGTTCTTTAATTGCTTCTGAACTAAAATGAGCCAGAAAAACCAAACAGGATGCCAAAAAAAAATCTATGGATCTTTAAATGAATGTGTTTGTGTACTATTAATGCTGTACTCTCCCACATTAATGAACACATAAATGTAGTACCTAATGATTGTTGCAGCTAAAGTCTGCCATTTGTAATAACTGAGAGAGCAGCGATTTCAGAACCTTGTGTCTTTCAGCGTACACTACAGAGTCTTAGCAAAATAGCTCATTAACAATAGGCCATGCATAAATAGAGGGAGGCTGTGTATGGATGATCACTAATATCTTCAAGTGAATATACTACACATTTATTTTGTCAGAACACCAGTCAGCTTTCCCTCCCCGCCCACTTCCTTAATAATCATCTAGTGCTTTGCATCTCAAAGCATTTAACTAATTATACCGTCACATCATGAGGGAGTAACAGAGTGTTCCTCACGTGAGGAACCCAACACGGATCGGTTGTACTTATTAGCGAAACACAAACATGTACGTGTGGTACAGAGAATTTTTTTTTCTTCATTCACACTTTAATACTCATGACACATTAAGGCCTTGACCCATGCAGGACAAATCTCCCAACTCTGCTGGAATTGTCTGGGTTTGTATGGATGCCAGGAGTCTCTCCATATAGGGTACAATGGGATTTAACAACCAAGTCCAGGTAGAAAAAAAACCTATCTAAAAAGACCATGTTTCGTCCTTTGTGCTACCTGCAGTTTTTGAGCCTTCCACAGTTGGTCCCCTCAAGATTTGTCCATAACGACTCTTTCTGATGCATGCATAAGAGGGCAAGGCTGTGCAGCGGCTTTCCACATACATGGGACCATTATGGAATTATGGATTTAGGTCTGGTGAAGTGTGTGACATTCTTGCCTTCTGCTAAACAGAATTATAAACACGCAGCCCTGGAGCACTGACTGGTAGAGCACTGATCTCTTTCACATCACGTTACTGACAGAGCGATGATCTCTTTCACGTCACGTTACTGAGAGAGAGCATCGGTCTCTTTCAGGTCAGTCGGCGTGGGCCTCCACAGGCCATCATTAAAGCATGAGTGCCCATGGTGTGAAGCATAATAACAAATGATTAGCTAGCCTTGTCTTTGTTATGTAATGCAATGTAGTTTTATAATCATTTTTATTCCATAACTGACCCGTTCATCTCCTGAAGGTCTCAGAGCCATTAGAGTCTTGAACTTAGCTTGACATATGGCATACTGAGCCATCAAAGAGGCCTTGGTGATTTTTCTCTCCTAACTTTTTTCTGTCTGCCTCCACTTCCATGTATTCTCCGTTTTGACAAGAAACTGAAAAGCAGCTCACAAATCAGTCAGGAGCCAGTAAAGAGTAATGATCACATTTCCATAGTAACAGGCTCCTTATTATGCCGGCTGCTGACTCTGGATACAAGATTGCCTGATTCTTTCCAGCGGCCTTGTCTGCAGGAAATAGTACACACTTTTATAAATTAAAATTATTTATGAATATATTTAAATGCATATGCACTGTGCCTAGCTTTACCTTAGGCACGTTACCAAGTATTATGTGAAGCGCACAGTGTTCAAAAACAAAATGAGGTTCCCCAGATGCAGCGACTTCAGCTTCTCTCCGACCACTCCTGTTAATCAAGTCACCAGATACTGGATTTTGGCAGCATTCTGGACGTGCTCGTTATGGGGAAAGCTGGCTGAATTGGGTAAGTTTAAATGGATATGACAGTTGGTACCCTTAACCCATCATGCAATGAGCTTTGCTGGCTGCTTTACCTTAACTCCAAAGGTCAGCTGGTTCATAATGGTTGTTAAAAGCCTAATATCTTCAAGGGCAATCAAAACAATGTCTAAATTCAGAAAGCACCGACGACTGCCAGAGCTACATCGATTAAGAAAAGTTGTCAACTAGAATGAGTCTGGCAAATATTCCTGCAGGCAACTCCACCTTTAAAAGAAACAGGAACAAAATCTCCTGTTAAAGTGATCACCAATTAATACTTGTGAGGAAACTGGTGTGGCTGGAGACTTTCCTGAAAATTTTCCGTGGCACTTGGAGCCTGCGGAGGCTTCCAAAACCTGTACAACTGTTCCCAAATTTAGATTTGGATTGAAGCCTGAAGGAATTAGATGAAGACCCTTTTTGTTACTGCCTTTGTGGCAGACAAGTCAACGGTATCCCTGACCAGATCAATCATTATACAACCTAAGTGAGGGTTGCAGAATCAAGCCCCCAACTCCAGACTTCAAAAGCACAACAGACCACATTTGCCACAGGGCCACATTTTTAGGGCCAACGTTAAGCTCTGTGCAGACTCTGACACGGAGTTTGGCCAGGCCTGGGGAAGGGTGACAGAGGGCATCTATGAGAGGCCTCTGAAGCAACACAGAAGGGTGTCTCCATACACAGCAGCTCCCCACCTCCCCCTCCAGATTCAGCAACTCCTCCATCTCCTCCAGGAGAGCATGTTAAAAAGGAAAATAAAAAGCAATCATTAAAGCTGGCCAGAAATAGCAATTCCCATTGTTCAGGGATTCATTCTGAGAAACCCTATTTCTTGTGTGGATGATTGCAAGGGACTCTTCTGGCCTTATCTATTAGAAACAAAACCAAACCCTGAAATGGAACAAAAAAATCCACCGTTTCCAACATTCGGACCTGTAGAAACACCCAAGCTTCTGTTGGCCCTGGGAATGTGCCAGGCCGGTGAGAAGCCAGGCGGCTTGTGGACCTGGGGAGCCCAGAAGCCAGGAACCACCAGGAAGCTTGGCTTCAGCTCTCATCACTGACTAGAAGCCTGTCTAGTTTCCACCAGCATTTCATCAAAATTCATTCACTTCCATGGATAACTCCCATTCTGATGGATGGACAAGGTGGTGCTGGGGTAATGGTGTTAGCCACCATTCTTGGGGGCTCTGTGATGGACTGAGTATAGCCCATACAACGTTGTTGCTAAACTCGCTGTAGGATGGGATGTCATTTTGATTCTCGACACGTAACCGGGATAGAGCAGACATGCCACTGGGTTTCTGAAATGAAATCATCTCCTCTGAGGAGTCCAAAGAATATAACCTAAAATGCTATTCTGGGTTAGCCAGAGAGTAAACTGTAGGCAGCAGGTCTGCAATGGAATATGCTTGTGATGCCACTGCCATATGACAGTGAGCTTGGCTATTTTAATTTCATCTGCTGCCCACTGCTAGATCTGTTCACCTGATGCTTCACTGCTCTGCATCACACTTTAAATCTGTGAGACAGTATTTTAAGTAGCAGACTGGATCAGAGACTTTTACTCCAACACTGAACTCTTTAGTTCATGGCTGGGGCATAATCATTATTGAACCAGGTTAAACGAAAGAGGCCCCTGGACACATTAAGACTCAGTAATGCTGCTGAAGAGAAAACAGTAATAATTTCAATCTTACGTGAAATCAATTAACCTGAAATAACGTAACTAAACAAGACCAGAAGCGAGAGAGCGTGCGTCTGCACGCATGCATGTTGAGAGAGACAAAACACAATAAAGATGACTTGCTTAAATATTACTGAATCTCAACTGGAGGTGAATCCAGATTTGATTCATATCATACCAATATCATGAATATATAACATCTTTATGCAGACTCCAGACTTCTCAGAGGAATTAATTTGAAAGGTTTATTAAAAAAGTCAAGTTGGAAATTCCTATCTGGTGCCAAAGCATCCTCAGGCAATGTGGGCTTCTTCCCAGATTCTAACTTTCCAATGTATTCATATCTTAAGCACAAATCATTTGTCTAGTGTACCCTATTTTATATCTGAATCACTCTAGATATATGAAGACCAGAGCATTTCAAAGCTACCCTAAAATCCAGGAGAAGAAACCTAATCATGAAGAAGCTGGGCTGCCAACAGACTTATCTAAAACACACACTAACACTCAGTGAAGGATCAGAAGCTAGCAACTGCTGGCTGTAACACTAAAAAAGGTACTAGGCATTCCCATGAGATACACAGCAGCACAGTTCAGTAGTAAGAAAGCGGGTTGAAACAATAGTTAAAAACAGAATAATTAAAACTCACAGTGAGCATGATTGGATAGTTACAAACTAGAAAGGCTTCTACGGAAGAAAATTATGGTTCTCTAACCCACCGGAATCTGAGTGCCGCAGCAAAATCATGGAAACAGTCAACAATGTATCTGGACTTTCAGAAGGCCTCCCAAAAATTCCCTCACCAGAAATTAAGAAGGGAGGTATGATGCAAGAGGCAACATGCTATCACGAACTGAAAACTGGCTAGGAGGAATTGAAGAGTAAGAATAAGCAGTCAGTTTGTAGTGCTGCCCAAAATTGCGTGGATTTGTTATAGGCTCATTTGTCGGCTATGAAATGGATCCAGCATTATTTAATCTTCGGGCATATATGTATCCTGCAATCAAAGGTGTGATTGCAGTGCAGGGATACATAAGCTGGCTTTAAACCGGTTCATCTCGGGTACTGGAGAGCAGTGTAGGTGAAGCTACACAAAGCCCAGAGAAGGCTAGCTGACTCAGCATTTATCCAGTTTCTCAGAAGGGCTTTACCAGCCCATGCTGAGCTCCACGTCACCACAGCTGTAGTGTTGTTGGTACCTAGTTAAAGCTACTTCAGATATGTCTCCACTAGCAGCAGTCGCACCTTGGGCAGCGGCATAGATATCCAAGGATGGCATGAGACATAGGCTTACAAAATGCTTTGATATGCTGGGGAAAGAACCCCTCAACGCTGATCCTCTGATATCTTTGGGCAAACAATGCTTTAAAAAATGACCAACACCACTGCTGAAATGCTGCAGAGAAGTGCACTGGAAATGTACCACACTGCTACCACCTCCTGTCTATTGCAAAAAAACAGATGATAATCGCTAACTGAAATTTTCATTGTCAGGAATCACTGCAGACTGAATTCCAGATGCGCCGACACTGGCTTGTTGGTCAGAAAGCAGGGCAGGTGCCTGATGGCTGGCTTCTTCAGTAAACCTCAATATTGGGATACTGCAAAACACTATCATGAAATGCTAAATTATGTGAGATGTCCCCCTTGTAGCCAGAAATCAACTGGATGACAGAAAATAGTTTGTAGCACCAGGAAGTGGCTTTAAAAGATTATTGTGGGTGACAGATCCCTTTCCTCCCAACAAACACGAACCCTTACAGAATTCCTGCCTAGAGTATACAGCTACATAATTAAAATAGAGCAGCGGGACCCCGTGTGAATAAAATTAACTGTTTGATCAGTTCTGCTGCTGAATCTTGAAAGCCTTTGGCAAGAGAGGACCAATTTTTATAAAATAATGTTACAAGCAACGGAGGGATGGTGAGATATCACAGTGACACGTGCTAAGGGCAGCATGGACACCACTAATAATTAATACATCTTTAACAGTTCAGAGATCTGAGAGCGAGACAAAAATATTGGCAGCTTCAACGGACCTCCCAGAGCTGGCACAATGAGGTTAAAATCCCGCAAGAACAGGCTCTCTCGCAACCGTCGGGCACTTTCACTAGAAAGCACCGCCAGGAGCTCAAAGAACAACAAAGCCGAGAAATTCCGATAACCTCTCGCTCCTTTTTTATTTGGCCAAACAAGGTCCATTTCCTAAGACTTGGACAAAGCTTCTGGCCACTTCCATTTACTGTAGTCCATTGGCCTGCTCCCTAAGAAAGAGTCCAAGTCTTTAAATGTAAGTTGGACTTCTGGAAATCACGGAGACAAAATTAGGCAGATGCGCAAGCTCAATGACATATCTAGACTAGTTTACGCTGAACACGCCAGTGCTAGCTGCTCCTTGAGCTGCTATATTCAGCACACTTCATAATACAAGTTGGGTTCTTTGAGGTGACTTTGTAGAATCGAGATATAAATACTCTCTGTTGCAAGGCAAGCTGCAGAATAAAATGATCAAATAAAGAAGTCGGGTTTGCTGGCTGAGGTGAAGGTTGCTGAATATAAAGAGAAGCAAAGGCAAAAATATGGCTGTGAAATGTGACACTAGACACTCCAGTCACTTCTAGCTTTTGTACATAAACTGCATACGTTCAGATGTGTTAGTTAGGAATTCTGCTCTCACCTAGTCATCGGGGGGGACACGGAAAAAAAGATCTTTTGTCCCGCTCACTGACATTACCAAGTATTAAAAAAATTCTTTACTGAAAATCAGAGGCAGGGAGGTGCACAGGAGGAAGAGAGAAATATGGACATTAAGATCATTGCACGTTTCCATTACAGCAGGGTGTCAAAGTCCCTGATAACTCCCACCCAACCTTTGACACAAACTACTGTAATTAGAGTCCCTGGCCTCTCTTCTAAAGATTCCTAATTAAAAAAATCTCATTGTGTTGATGATTTTTCCAATAGCACTGCTGCCCCAGCTCTGCAAAACTTCTGCACACATGCTGACTGAATACAAGGAAAAACTTCAGGGTTCGTGTGACCAGACTCTGGAATAGACTCCCAGCAGGGTGGTGCACTTCAGCAGGAGACTGGGTGCACACCTTGCTGGGGTTACTTGACCCCAGCGGTCTTTCCTGCCCAGAGCAGGGGGGCTGGACTTGATGATCTCCCTTCCAGCCCTTAACTTCTGTGAATCTGTATGCTTCGCTTCCAGTTCAGCAAAACATCCCAGGACATGCTCAGGGATTACTGAAGACTGCCAAGTTGTGGCTTGAAAACTGAACCAAATGTCACCGAGACCGGCAAACCAAACAGCCAACAACTGGTGGCCGCTCCCAAAGAGCCCTGCAGAAGAGCCTCTGACATGGAGGTGAAGAGAGCTTGTAACCAATGATCTTGTATGATCCAACAACTCTGTCCTACTTCCACTGATTTATCTGTAAAAAGTTTTACCAGGAAAAACCCAGGAAAAACAGTGGCCGTTCAGAAACAACAGAGGACACAACACCCTACACCTAGAACAACGCTAAAACAAGTTATAACTTCATAACATTCATTCCTTGTAATTTTTAACAGTCCAAACCTGGGAGACATTATTAAAGAGGCAGTGGGTGCAGCTACACGAGATGCTAACTGTGCAGTAACCTAACACACCTAAACATGGCGCAGTAGCATCCCAGGCAAAAACCATGCAGGTTTCTGCACAGTTAGCATCTCGTGTAGCTGCACCCACTGCCTCTTTAATAATGCCTCCCAGGTTTGGACTGTTAAAAATTACAAGGAATGAATGTTATGAAGTTATAACTTGTTTTAGCGTTGTTCTAGGTATAGGGTGTTGTGTCCTCTGTTGTTTCTAAACGGCCACTGTTTTTCCTGGGTTTTTCCTGGTAAAACTATTTACCGATATATGCTACTGCACAGAGTATTAGGCTACTGTGCAGCAAGCATCACTAAAAACCCATGTGCCAGCACTACTGCGCAGTAACTGCACACTGAGTTAGTATGTGGTTAACCAAGTACTAAACTTAATGCGCCATAACTAAACATGTAGACATGCCCAGTAGGTACCAAACTCCTCGTTGGTGCCTTTGAAAATCCTTGTCCTTTCCTTAAAAGGCCTTTTAACCAAGAGCACGATGCCCAAAGTGAAAGATCTGTGCTTCCACAACTGACCCCACTGCCCACTGGGCTGACCAACACGGTACCACTGTTTCCTTGGGTGCCCTTGCCTGTCCCCTTGCCACCACCTTTTTGCTGCTGTACAATACTTATCCAATCTAGGAAGATTAAAACTAGTGCAAGTCAGTCGACATGGGCTGCAGTCACAACTCCTGACCACAGCCCACCAACACAGCCGGGGGGATTGAACAGTGAAGAGAACAAAGGTGAATCCACCACTGACGGATACTAACTGCCTATGTGAAGGGTCAGTGTTTTCATTTCAGTTGCTCTTCTGAAGGCGAGCAGAAGGTAAGGAGAAATCTATTATATTTGATGCATTGATACCTGACTCCTGTGTTGATGTCTGTGTAGTTGTAGCACATGTGAGAGTTTGAAAAATTAAAATTGCACAACATCAGGTTTTTCCTGGAATTTCTAGCGATTGATTTTTTTCTGCCATTACAGTCATCTCAGCTGGCAAACAACTGTGTATAAACCTAGCCACAGATGTAGGAAACGACTCTAGCATTCACGGGTGAACATTTTTGGAATCAGCTGACCCGAGAGCCCGAAGGTTTTTCTTACCTGTGTAAAGCTAAAACATGGGCTCCAAACAGAAGAAGATTTTGCTAATTCCTTTCAAACTGGATGCTGCACAACTACAGAGCCCCAGTAACAGAAACGGGTCGACTTTGGTGTGCTTGCTACGTTCCATTCACAGAAAAGTATCTGAGCTGCGTGTCAAAAAAGAATCCAGTAGGTGCAATTCATATGCAGGTTATACATCCTTTTTACTCGACAGGCTGCAATTTGAAACATTATTATTTATAGTCAGCTGAGAATTATCACCATTAAATGGGGCCTTTAAATAATACATTGGGATGGAGGCCAAAAAAAAAATCCCTCCTTGTTAGAAGTTCCTATTATTATTTTAATTGATTTCTAGAGCTCTTGTTCAAAATACCTAGAGGCTCTACACTCTTTCCTAATAGAAAAAGTCCAAACAGGAGCACAGGATCGCATAAAAAAAGAACAGGGAAAAGGAAGACTTCAGCTTAAACCTGACTTAGCAAACAGGAAGGTGGACGTAAAGACCAGTTATAAAGTCAGTACAGAACCAGGAGGGTAAAAAACTATTAGGAGGCAGAAACTTTCACGTAGTTATATCAATGGTTCTTGACCTTTTTGGCCTCGAGGCACTCTCCACTGGACTTGAGGCACCCTCCATAACTTTCGTGAATTGAGTGGCACTCAGTTTCAAAAACTAGTTTATACTTCACAGTACTAACGTCCTTGTAGGTGGGCTGGGCAGTGGGGATGGAGAACAATCCAGGCAGGGATAAATCTAAACCCATGGTTATCTGCTTCGATTACCTGCTTATCTCGTCACACCTCAAAGCACCTTTCAAAGGATCGGGCAACATCCCGACTGAGAATCACTGTTACACATCTGCAGACAGCCTGGCACATTAGGTCTTTAATCTGGTTGAGGCCCCTAGGAGCTACTACTATGCAAGTATTTACTTTTAATAATCTTAATATAAAGCTGTGTGTAAAAAGGCAATGGCATATAAATGGGCCGGTAGACAGAAAATAGTAGCAAGTGTAGTAAGCACAAGCAGGCACTTAAAGCTGGAGCAAACCACATTACTAAGATGAAATCTGGTAATGAAGAATTTATTACTGGAAATGGGTTAGAGCTGTAATAACTGACTTCCAGAATACCTGAATCTCTGGGTTTGAATCCCATTATAAAAGATAAGAGCCACTTGTTCAGAGGTAGCCTCAATATATTCCCTCGGCCGAGAACAGCGGCATTTTCTTCCAAGGTTGAGCTTCAGCTTTGGATCGTAATATTTACCGAGCTGTTGGCCATTATTACAAAGCAATTGCATTTGTAGAGAAAACAATGCTAAGTGCAGCTCAGCTTGTACTCAACTGCAGCAGGTGGCAGCATGTTGAAACGTGGATCGCTTTTAGTGTGAAAAAGACACTTCCATGGTTGCAGTCCCAGCTTAAAATACTGCCTAAGATAAAAAGGTCATGCTGTGCAACACAGCAAGATCAGTGACTCACAACTCAGCTCTCCACTCGGTAATGGCTAAGGTACCTCGTCTAAGATGATCATGAAAGAGCTGCTTACATTGACCTGGAGAATTATTTTTAAATGTGGCACAGAGTAATGAATCCTCCTCATGAGTCAAAGGCAAATGAGCCTGGCAGAAGGTCGAGCCCATCAGCCACGTAACCTGGAGCATGAAGCCAGCCAGGAAGACAATCAGATACCCATGTGCTACTGCTGATCAGTAACGAATGGCTGCAGCAGATTCCTGCCAGTTACATAATCCCACAAGCAGATGCTGCCTAAATAATTGGCTTTGCTGGTAGATGAAAGACCCTGCACTGCATTACACAGACTGTCTGCTTCTTTGGGCATAACTGCTTAAATAGCACACCAAACTGAAAGCCTACACTATTATTTTTGAGAGACTTACAGCTTCTTCCCGAATTGCTCGGGTGCATAGCAAAGTTATGCAATGACATTAATTATAATTAATGGTTTTATAATATGGCCCTCTCGTAGCGCAAAAGGGGCTCTGCAGAGACAGGTTTTTCTGATGGGGGAACTGAGGCACAGAGCAGTTAAGCTACTTTCCCCTGATAACACAACGGGCCAGTGGCAGAGCTGGGAATACAGTTCAAGTCTCCTAATTTTCAGTCCAGCACGCTTTTCAAAAAACTGCTGCACCGTTTTTTTGGTGAAGTGACATTTCCCGCACGATCGAAGGAATGCTCCAGCAGGTAGCTGGTTGGCACAACCGCCTTTATACCGTGTTCTCAAGAGTACGTGGCCGTGTCCAGGATACCTATGCTGCTGTGGGGAGATGGCGGGCTTCCAAGCAAGATCCTACACGACGGTGATCCAGCTTTCTCCTTGGTACTCCTTGTCCTGGATTGCAAAATGCCTGTGGCTGTGATCTACCAGGGAGCACTGGTGTTCCCAAAAGCAGCCTGTGGCCCTGAATACCATATATACCACTCTTGCAATTCCTGCTATTTCATTTAGCTTCGTGGTACACCAGGGAACCAGTTTTAGTGTCACAGTTTCTATGTCTTTAAGTGTATGCAGTAAGCAAGAAGTTAACATTTCCTCAAGCAATCTCTGTGTAATAAGGTACCTTGGGAATACAACTTCTGAAACTCCAATAACTAATCGTATCATACAGACACAACTGGCAAGTGTTTTTAATATAGGTTGTGGAGATAAACTTTTAATTAGATTATGATTATTCTTATTTTTAATATGTACTTTAAAGCTAATAGTTTGTTATAATTAACTGCATGAGCAATAAGCAGCTTTGATGCCCTAAATACAGAAATTGGTTCTCTTGAGTACATGGCTGTTTCTCCCTGACCTCAGAGTAAACACAATTGCATTAGAAAGATAGGGCTGGTGCTCAGTGGGTGCTATAAATTTAATCCAAAGTGATTAACTAAGAAAATCATCCACTCCCTGACCACGGGAGCAGTCATGCAGCAATTTTGCCTCGGTTTGCTGGAAATCACACATACCAAACACACACACAGACACACAAAACCCCCAGCATTCATCAACTAGAGTAATACTTAGATGAGTGGATGGTCTGAGGAGATGAACAGAGAAAAGGGAAATTAGAGAAGGGTCACGTAAACAAACATTGCATAACTTCGCCCCCAAAATTTGTACGCGCCAATTGAGACGGGCCTGAAAGCAGAACTGAGTTATGCAGCTAGCAACTACCCCGCAGATAAGCCAAGATATCATGGCTTTGGCAGCATTACAAGAAAATGAGTTTGGCAGACAGTGGACCTCTTCCTGCAACACTAGATTTTTGCATCGTGTGAAGCACAAGAACATCAGCTCTTTGGTTTCTAATCCCCTACCAGCTATCCCTAAACAGCTTGTATTCGCTCGCACAATCCAAAAATATTATGCTGTCCCAAAGCATGCTTGGGCTCATGAATTTTGCTCGACTCAGGAACTCTGAGACAAAGCACCCTTTTGTTCGAAGATGTATTAGCCACATATGTTTTCCTTTTCCACCTGCCTTTATTGAATACAACACACTTTGGATGAAATCCTGGCGTCAATGAAAGCAATGGCAAAGTTCCTACTGAATTAGTGGGGCCACCACTTGCTACCTCACTGAAAACTCCACGGCGTTCTTCCCGTATGTGATTCCACGGCTTGGACGTTTCTATTTTTGTTTGTTTGCAGATTCCTTTTCTGGACTTGAGTTATACCAAACGCCTGGATCCCAAAACAGGTCATTTATGCTGTGCACTCTTTTTCCCCATCCTGGCTTCTGAAGATAAAACTGTCCTCTAGGCCAGGGGTGCCAAACAGATGACTCAATCTGGCCCCTGGATCTTGGAGCAACCCCATGTGCTCCATGCCAGGTCTCCTTCCCCTGCCTGATTTGCTGCTCTGCTTTCTGCTTCCTACTCTGTGCTCCCTGCCCAGTCGGCTGCTCTGCTTTCTGCTTCCTGGGCTACCTACCACCTTTTCCTGTCCCCCTCCCCAATCTGCGAAATGCCACACACAAAGGCTGCCCCTGCCGCTTGTGGCACGCATGCTGCAGGTTGGCCACCCCCGCTCTAGACCTGTTGTCTGTCAGCCTCGACAGGACTATAAGCAGCAGGAGATGGCAAAAGCACCAGCAGTGAGGTCATCAGAAGTGATGACATCAAAAGAAACAACTGTTACAGAAGCCTCACACACAACAGTGCAAGTCTGCTTCTGACACCTCCGTGCTAGAGAAGCACTTGGACCAACCCCTCGTGCAAACTGCAGACAGTACACACACACATATATACCCACATGTACATACGTGCACATTTTATAATTATGTTATATATATTTGATCTTTATAAAACACAGCTTTAACCCAATTAAAATAGTGTTAAGAACATTTTTTCTGTCTCAAATTTCACCTGTTACTAAGCCAGGACAGTTCCAAAGACAACATGGGCAAATGTATTTTCCTGGCCACCCAACACCAGTTGCATAGACCTAAGAGGCGTAGGTATTTGGGGTAGCTCTCCGAACCAAAATTACCGTATTTATCTGAATCCAAGACAACGCTGAATTTAAGACGACCACCTCCCCAATAATTAGGTTCTATACCTGGAAAATATATAACACTGTTATAATTTTTCATGTACAGAATCTAATTATTGAAGGGATGCCTTAGGTTTGCCCCTCCCAGTAGGGAAAGCAGGAGCAGGGGGCAGGCAGAGGGAGCAGGTAATGGGGAGTAATAGGGGCATGGGCAGTGGGGGAGCATAGTAGAGGAGTCAAGCAGCCTGCCCCTGCTTCTTGGTCTCCCACAACTTGCCCCCTGCCACCTGTTTCCCCCACCACCTGTCCCCCGTGCTGCCCATCTCTCCCCTTCCCTTCCCTCCCCTCCCCTGTGCCCCCCCAACACTTACCCTCCACTCCTGGCAGGGACATGGATCATGGGGTTGCTCTACCCCAACCCCAGCCCAGCCCCCAATACTAGGGTGGGCTGGGGCTGGGCTGTGATTACTACGAGGCCAGGCTGGGGCTGGATGAAGCTTGTGCTCCATGCCCCAGGCTGCGTCAGGGCTAGAACCATGGCAGAGCCGGCGGGTAAGTGGTGGCAGCAGGGGGTAAGGTAGACACAGTGGGAGAGGGAGGGCAGGTAGGGGAGCCGGGGATGCAGACAGGGAGCAAGCAACAGCTGCAGTTCTGACCCCAAGCCCAGGTTGGGCCAGAGTCGGAGCCACAGCTGCTGCCCACTCCCCCACAGCTTTGTACTCAAATCCAAGCTGAGGGGCTTCCCTGCCTCATGTTAAATGGGGGGGAAAAAACCTCACCTTGGATTCAAGGAAACACAGGATCATGTCCCCTATCACTGTTGCCCCTTCCCCTTTGGATTATGTCCAACAAGAATCATTAAAGCATTTTTGTGCACACGCAGAATGGTAGCACCTTGAAGTCATGATTTTTATGGCTGACTTTTATATAAGGAATATGCCACAACTGTCTTATCAATGAAAATTCATTTCACATTCTGTTCCTAATTGATTATGGCCTGTTGCCGGTCTGATTGAAGTCACTGACAAAACAACAATCTATTTAAATGGCAGCCTGATCAGCCCCTAAATCTGCATGTTTAAATTTGTATAGGAAGTTTTAGACCTAATTTACTATACTTTTCGTATGGCACTTTAAAATTATATCTGAATGTTGTCAATCAAATGATCCAAAATGCATAGTGCCAGCATTAAGCTGAACAACAAAGCTGTCCTCCCCTCCCACCTTAAATTCTAGGTAGACAGTTTTGCATGTTATCAAATGAGCAGTCACACAGGAGGCACAGCAGGTCTAGAAATGCAATTGCACTTGAATCCCGCAAAAGCTCAAGATCATCTGGCCAAAGTGCTTATTCAGTTAAGAATCTCTCGCAGTATAATGCAATGTGACATGCTGAAAATTTCAGGTCAATGATCTATATTATTTATTCACACAGGAGGCAACCAATCCACATGCTAGTGGATAATTAACAAGAGAAGCAGGTGGTGTGGGGTTTTCTTGTTACTTGTCAGCAACAGAAATAATTTTCACTGGCCACTAAAATGAGTTTGCACTCCATCGAGCAGAAAAAGGGGCAGAGCTCTCTAAAATCTTAACTCAGCCACCAAACTTCCAGATAAAATAAATTAAACAAACAGCTCACCACACAGAGGAGATCTGAATAAAACATCAATACAGCTTGAAACCTGAGGCCTGGCTGTGAGGGCTGTCAGTCAAGCTGCTCTGGCACCTTTCCTAAGTATCACATTTATGTGAACATGTATTTTAAAAGGCTGCTCTCTGCTTCTATCTGCTGTGATCAAAGTTCCCACGTGGAAATCACGAACCAAAGTCAGAGCTGCGTGTGAGTCAGAGCATAACCCCTGGGAGGCTCTGGCCAGGTTCGGCAGTAATGTAAACAGCATCGCTTGTTATACGTCTGCAATGAAATGATTAGGCTTTGCCGAAGCTGCAAATAGGGAGACTCGGGCTTAGGTCGTCATTCTAATTTGGACCCCTCTGTGACCCTCCTCTGAGCTAGTCAAGTAGGCCAAAATTTTCAGAAATGGACTGTTATATTGAGTGCCTACTGTAGGATCTCTCAGGCCTGATTTTCAGCCATCCCAAATTACAAGTGCTATCAGATAGGAGCTTGCACAATTTTGAAAGTCAGGCCCAATGAGTGTCAGCATGCGTAATCCTAAAAAGCTAACCACCTTGGAAAATACTGGGTTGTGTTCATACTGAAGCTGAAAGTAAAATGCCCACGCAATTATGCCAACACACGGTCCTCATCGGTTTCACTCTCTGATTGAAGATGGTAATAATCTCCTCTTTACTAAAACACTTTAGGATAACTGAATAAAAATCACAATAAGAGACAGCATACTCCAGTAAGTTTCATTTTGTTGTGAATCAATCCTCCAGCACACAGTCATTGTACCTGCAAACCAAAGCCCATGTGAAACCTGCATCCTGACTTATGACTTAAGTAGCTTAGATCACACTTGAAATAGCTTTCTTGTGCTACACCAATTAGTGCCTTAAATGCAGGACATCTTCTAGAGATGTTCTTACTACATTTCTGCTTCCACTATCCCCCTAGGTGCGGAATCCCATTGATCTTACTTGGGCCAGTATTCAGCAGTGTGTCAACCCATTGATTTGTACTTAAAGCTAAGCTTTTGTCATACTAAGTACAGGTGTACCATTGTATTTGCTGCTTAAGTATGCCAAGAATTAACGTTCAAGTCTGAAAACCAAAATGCTATATAGATTTCAACCCCTTCCACTGCTAGAGAACCCTGGTTACCATGCGCAGAAGACAGTGCTGGGCAAGCCTCCAGTGGTCACCATGTTCTGATCCTTATCCAAAGTTTGAACAAGCTGGACCAAATCCTCCTCCCAATTGCACCAAATAAAGCAAGGGAGTTCCCTTGACTTCAGTGAATTTGCATGGGAGTAACTCACAGCAAATCTGGTTCTGTTCTGAATACTACAGTTGGTGCAGTTCAAGCACACTGCATGTTTTAACCTTCCCCAATAGGTAAGTCTCAAAACCATTCACCCTGCTGCTCAGTATAACCAAGAAACTTTCACGAATTATGTTCATGTTTATACCAAGTCAAAACGTTTTCCTTAGGTGCGACACCTTGACCATGTCAGTGCTTAGGAGCAGCCATTTGACATACATATTTTAAAAGTAAACTTAATGCTCATGAAAAATGCCGAACTGATGGTCCTGGGGCCTGGACACCTCCCAGACAATAGTGGCATGAGTTTCCTCTGTGCTGCCTAGTCAATGAATGACAACCTGACCCAAGGAATATTCCCCACAAGACAGGGAGAAGAACGCACTCCACTCTGCACTTCATTTGATCTTGGGGACTCTGCCACCAAGAGTTCTTCTCTGCACTCTTGGGATGGATTCTGGGGGGCAGCTACCTGTACACTAGGATCTATCATGAGACCACTAAGTTCACAAGCATGTGAACAGTTCTGTTCAAGATCAGAGGGGCAAGTTCAAACCAGTGATTCCCAACCTTTCCCCTACCTGGAGCTCTGTTGGCACTCTTGTCTTACATGGTTGGAGTATCCTTCTGTCCAGAAGTGTGGGAAGTCCTGACCATCTTGACCCCTGTTTGCCATCTCTTTTGGGTTACTGCCCTTCAAACAGAAACCAGTGCTCTAAACCAAGTCTTGCAAGCTAGGATAGAGTTAAGGAAAGCAATTCTATGATTTACCACAATAGTGCCTTTACATCATCCTATGGACAGCAGTGCTGTCTAGGGGTTGAAACAGGAAACGGGAAGTGAAGAATCCTGGTTTCTACTCCCAGTTCTACTACACAGGACTGTAAACGTCTCCCTTAATATTTGTCTCCAACTTTCCAAAGGGTTTTGAGATCAAACGTGTTGAGGGCCTGGTTTCTAGCAGTACTCCCACTGATGCCAACTGCACTTGTGACCATTAGCATAGCTTGCTCTCTCTCTTTTTTTTTTTTTTTTTTTTAATTATTAGCAATTAATCAAATATAGATCTCCACCAAAATGTCATCAACACACTTTTGATCATTCGTGACCTGGGTTGGCAGCATGAAGATGAAAAACCATAATTAACATTTTAATGGGGGGAGAAGGAAACAATGAATCTTTTACAAGACAGCACACAACTGTCTTTTAAAGCATTTTCTGTATGTTTGAACACTAAAGGTGTGTAAACAAGTTTACACAAAGTGCCGTGAGTTAGAGTGCCACTGAACCAAACAGGTGCTTGCCTGTTGGGTGGGGAGGCTCAGAGCCTTCCTGTAGCAGAGGGGCAGGCAATTATTTTGGGTGAAGGGCCACTTACCGAGTTTTGGCAAACTGTTGAGGGCCGCATTTCCCTTTCTAGCACATGGAAGCAGAAACAGCCCCATGGTCTCAGGCCAGAAGCCTCTGCTAGGCAGGGTTTTCTGGTGGGGGGGGGGGGGCAAGGGCTGGGGAGAACTTGCTGCTGGGGCCAGCCCCTAGCTTCCTCT
>NW_017729013.1:1201392-1213128 GCF_001723915.1 Gavialis gangeticus | reverse complement strand
GGGGGGGGGGGGCAAGGGCTGGGTAGAACTTGCTGCTGGGTCCAGCCACTAGCTTCCTCTGGGTCCTACTGCCCCTGGCTCCTGTCATCTTTGACAGGCAGCTAGCTGTAAATAAATATTAATTTTCTAATTTTTTAGGGGCCCCACGGACTGGATGGAATGACCTGGTGGGCCACATCTGGCCCCGGGCCGTATTTTTCCCACCCCTGCGTAGCATCTCTGGCCAGAAGGCAGGGGCACTCCAGCAGCCTCCCAGACTGCACCTCTGCCCCCCCACCAGCTGGCAACTGTCAGCAGTGGCTGGAGATAGTGTTGCCAACTCTGGCTGAAGCTATTCCAGGAGATTTTTTTTTTTTTCCTGAAGCTATTCCGGGGAAAAAAAAAATCTTCCAGATTGCTCAATAGTCACCAGGAGATTGATGCTGATTCCAACAGACTCCTGGCCAATCCAGGAGGGTTGGCAACCCTAGCTGGGTGCCGGAGGGGGTGGGGGATGCCGCCACAGTGCTGTGTGTGACGCCTCCCAGCTACCCCTGCTGAGGTCTTGGAGGGAGCCAAGCCAGGACCATGAAGCAGGGGGGCCCATTTCTCCGACCCCCAGCTCCAGGCACAGCAGCCTCACAGGGAACCTACACATAGGTTCCCTAAGGTGCTCTGCCTTAGAGTGCCCCTGTCTGATATATTATCAGAGGATGACATTTTCACACGATTGGCCATTTTAAATGTGGCCTGCAGCCACGAATGTTTGTAGAGTGCTTTCAGGGGCCTCACTGCATGAAAAATGTAACTTTTGTATGTGCCCTAAATTACAAATCAGGACTATAAACATACTGGGATTTCTTATACTTCCCCCGCTTTCTATATTTTAGCAAAGTCTGCATCTCTTTAGCTTCTTGTCATAAACTATTGGTCTGGAACAAATCTTCAGCCAAGATTGAAGTATAATAAAAACAGAATATCATTAAAAATGAAAAATAAAGAGGAATTTAATGGCCAGAACAGTTGCTGTGAGCGTCACTCCCCAAGATCCAGGACGTCAGTCCCAGTAGGGGCAAATGTGAACTGCATACTTAAGCAGAGACAATGGGGTGGGGCGGGGGGGTGGACAAGTGGTACAGATGCCAGTCTGTTAACTCTTTGGAATCTGCTTCATTCACTGCTCATAAAATCCAAGTGTTCAAAGGATTAAATAGCTCAGTTATCAAGCCACTGTTTCCACAGAACTGGAACATTTTTAACAGTATCCATCTTGGGGCGCAATATGGACATGTAGTATTTCCTACACCTATCAAGTTAGACAGGCACGGTGCTATTTCCTCTGGTGCTATTCCCAATGCCATTGGCTACTTCTCAGCAAACTAAAAGGAAAAAAAATGGTATCTAGGCTGACTTTCGACTCGAGAACCCCAGTGTTATCATTCAAAACCAACTGCAATTTTCTCCAAACAAGTAAGAAGACTCAAAGCTACTTTGAAGGTATTATTCAGTACTCAAAGCAGGAGAGGTTTTTTGAAAAAAGGTCTTCCATTTCAGTGTTTAGATCTCTCTCTCTCTAGGAAACTCCAGAGAACTTGCATCTGAGGCCGGGTTTGGCCCACGTGCATCCAAATTCATATCTAATAACTTATGTAGGACTAATAAGAACTAACCAAGGAACAGACACAGAAGTCTAATTTAGACAACTAGATTGATCTTTTCCCACCATTCTACCTTGACCGGGGATTTCAGCTTCAAATAAAATAAGGAAGGTTTCCTTTCAAAGTTCCATATATTGCTTCTGGAGAGGCCTTTATACTTAATCCATATGGCCCCTTTAATTCCAATCAGTATTTTATTGATTAGAGTTCTGGTTTAGCAGGGACAACAAGAACACATTGATTCAGAAGTCTCAGGAGACCTTGAAAATGAAACCCAGAGTTAGAGAAAGACTACGCGTAACTTCATCTCAGAAGCTGTGAAATGCAGTACAAGACCCAGTGGATGAATAAATCTAGGCAGAGACTTTCATGAAGATATTGGCTGCATCACCCTTGGAAGTGGGAGCATTTGAAGATCAAAAAGCATTTCTGATTAAATGCAGAACAAACAAGTTAGATTTCTGGCACTGTCAATCTTCTTGCTTTCTGCCTCTAAGATTACAACAGGTGACTCAGAAGGGGGGAGAAATGGATTACTGAATGGCTGCATGCATATGTGAAGCAAAGCAACAGGCTCCCCTTTCCAAAGACATACTATGTCTGCTCTTCAGGAATAAAATCTATTATAAGCTCTGTAGTGTGTATGTGCCTGTACACACACACACACACACACACACACACACACACACACACATACAATTTATATGCGAGACCAAAAAACAAACAAACCACTCACCTGGTTCACATGAGAAGCTATCAACAACATTGCTATAACCTGAGTCACAACCAGTTTAGCAGCATGAATATGATTTTTTTTAAATGAAAAAATGGGGGTTGTTTGAAGTTCTAGTGAAAACATTTGCCAGATGTCACCCATTCTACTCGTATAATGTGGAGGAAGACAGCAGTGCATGGTAAAAGCATTCACCGCAAGTGCCAAGTCTCAGGAAGTGTGGGGGCCAGGTGTGTGGCGGGGGAGAATTCTCACTGAAGTCACGAGTAGTGGTGTCTGGAGTAAATCTCACGCTCACATGCATGAGCATGCACACATTATTAGATTCCAAATAGCTGGTTGAATGTTGGGCCTGCAATACACTGCAGAAAAAGGAAAGCTGCCTCTTATCAGAGGTTTTAGGTTACAGTTGGGCAACCGAACAGCATTATAAACTCCCAATTGTCTGGAATACATTATAAGCCGTGGGAAGGGAAGGGAGGGAATTTTGAGATAATATGCTGGTACAAAATCTAGAGAGACAGGCTAGCTAGCCACTGGAATTTGAAATCAAACTGCAGCACAATTGCACTCACCACGCCTATGTATTTGGTTTATGTGAACACTTGAACTCTGAAGCTTTACTCGCGCAAATACTTCCGATTACCTAATTTTGAGCTTAAACATTCCAGTTCTGTCAAAAGGACATTTCAGTTCTTGAATTATTCACCAGTACAATTTGCAGTTTGCAACATGAATTGTGTTAGGTAGTTATAGAAGTCAACCAGCCAGGGGTCATACCCACCCATTTGACTTTTGTAGCTAAGCAAGCACAAATTGAGAGTTGTGGGTATTTCCGATCACTCAACCAAGGATTGTTTATTGTCAGCAATGAATAAATGTGAGAATTTACCAATATGTGTTTGTGGGATAACTTGCAAGTCAGAATTAAAAAAAAGCCAAAACACATTAAATAAATTATGATGGACAAATTATGCACAAACTTCCAATTACAACATTATATTGGCCTCTGATATCAATAGAAATGTGACTTCCCAAATGCTGTTGGTGGACAGCATGTAACTGATTCCAGTGGCTACCAGTAACTGCAAACACATGGTTCAGTAGCATTCATTCCCCTTCACCTTTTAATAAATTTTTCCTTGGTAGAATTAGCAAGCATGACAAATTGCTTAAAACCAGACCTCTACAGTATGTATTCAACATGGCTTTTTCTGTGAACTTTTGGCTGGCTAAAGCTAAAAAACATACGGCAAGTTTTATCCAATAAATGATAGCTACAAAATTAATAAAAGACACTGCTCACAAACCAGCTTCAAATATAATTTTACTGCTGTAAATTGCTTCATTAAATGAAACCCATTCATCGCCAGCTCAAACACGTTCCTGCAGACGCACTGAAGCGGGAATGATGGGATTATTTAAGTTTCAAACAAAAACTTACTCACTGTTCTTTCCTGTATAGGGAAAATAATAACAACAGTGGTCTTTCCCCTGGATCTAATGATCTGAGTTTAAGAAATCAAGGGGGAGATAGGCAATGTGAGCTAATGTCTGACACCTGCACCTGATGAGGTTTCCAAAAACGAGTGCAGGGAAGAGGATCAGCAAGTAACAATTTCCCTCTAAGTAACTGATGCAAAAAGAAAAGGCATAATTAGAAGCCAAACCAAACCAAACTTTAGCGCATCCATCAGCTACTAACCTGGTGTAAGTTTTGGTCTGGAACTGGATATGGTTGCAAACGTTGCAACTAAGCTTTTTCTCTGGTTCTCATTTCACACACACTTGCAAGGCTCAAACTTAATCCAAGTCCTTTAGAAGTCTCTTCCACCCTTACTCACTTGGTGCATAACGGATGGATATGGCTGGATCCTAGGACTTCTAAATTGTGCTCTTTATTCTGCTACTGATATCTTCATAGACACTGGGCATGTCTATATGTGCAAATAATGCAGGACCAATTTACTCTAGAATAAAGTACTCTAGAGTAAACTGTCCCAGGCACGTGTCGGAATGCAGGACCAGATTTGCTGCTCCTACTCCCTGCACCAAGCCCCTGCAGCAGCCAAGGGGAGCTCTGGGATCACCCTGGGTGCTAGCCCAGGGGATGGCAGGGAGCATGGGGCCAGGAGACAGCTGTCTCCTGGCAGGGGCTGGGACATTGCTCCCTGCCCCCGGGAGCTGCCTACTGCTAGGGCAGGCTCCACCATTGGAGCCCGAGTGGGTACAAGATCCCCTTGCCCCAGCAACAGAGAGTTCCCAGCCCCTTTTCCATGATCACAGGGCTGGGAATGGGAGATTCTTTTCTCCTAGCCCCAGCCCTGCACTCACAGGCCCCAGGCTGTGAGATTCTTATCTCCTAGTGCTGGCCCTGCAATCTCCCAGCCTGGGCCCCTGAGATACGAATCTCCCAGCCCCCGCTCCCCGATTGTGATCAGGAAGCGGCGACTGGGAGCTCCCTGCTGCTGGGGCAGGGGGACATTGTCCCTGCCTGGGCTCTGGTGGTGGAGCTCCTGCCCCCTCTTGCCCAGCTGACCAGGAGCACATTTGCTCCCAGTCGGCCATCTACATGTGCCATACTGTGCAGTAAGTGATCAAGAGTAAATCTGCTACTTGTATTTACAGGTAACAAATTTACTCGTGATTAAAGCAAAATACTGTGCAGTAAGCACCTGCACGTATAGACAGTGATACTTACTGTGCAGTAATTAGCTCTAATCTCAAGTAACGCATCTCATGTAGATGTGCTCACTGGGTATTTAACCTTGTGCCAGGGTCCCACGGTTTGAATGCTAGCCTACCTGGAACTTGGAAGATCTGAGTTCAATTCCCTACTCAGCCACAAATTTCCTTCAAGACCTTGCACTATCTGTTAAGGCTAGCTGTGCAAAAGAACTCAGGCTAGTGGTTCTCAACTCTTTCATGGTTCTGTGGTGTGGATGCTGCTGCAGCAGCCACAGCCACGTGACTGCTCTGCATGGCCCTGTTTCCAGGAGGTATGTATGGAGCTGGTTTGGAGAACAGAAGCAGGAGCCACTGCCTGGATTAGGTTTACCTAATGTGTGTGTTCCTTCTTCCA
Source organism: Gavialis gangeticus (assembly GCF_001723915.1). Taxonomy (NCBI): domain Eukaryota; kingdom Metazoa; phylum Chordata; order Crocodylia; family Gavialidae; genus Gavialis; species Gavialis gangeticus. Next base: position 1,207,676 of record NW_017729013.1, on the reverse strand, counting down.
CCCAGCTCGTTGCCCTCTCCCAGACACAGCCACAGCCTTCATGCATGTGTGTAAAATATCACTGGCAAGTCCAAGGGCAAAGCAGAGACACCAGTGATGAGGTCTGCCAAGGCAAGTAACAAGACCTGTATCTCCCCACCCCACCCCTACTACACCCTGCAAGCTTAAGCCCAGTTGTCCCAGTTCCAGTTCCCCAAGCACATTTGCAGTTGTATGGGGCTTCAGACTATATCACCACTGAGGTATAGTCCAGTGAAGGGCTTAACATATGTTTATGCCTTAAAGAACACACTTAGATCTCATTACTATTCATGAAAATTTTACGTTTGCTTAAAATTCAGGACATAATTATATGCTCTGCTGAACAGAAATCGTGAGCGTCAGGTTAAGTGTATATTTAGCAGTTTTACTGAATCAGGACCAAAATATACCAGGCCTCAAAAGTTAGAGTATATAAACTTTCAGGTTGCCTTTGTGAGCTTAATGCACTTGAAGGAACAATGTCTGATGGTCTGTTTATAAACGGGCTTTTTGTGCTAAGTTGGTATATAGGTGTAGAAACTGCTGTGCTTAAATTGATGCAGCCACTAGTGTAAACACAGTTATGCTGGTATAAAACTAGATTCTTCCTAGAGCGTATTTTGGTGCATAAACTAGACCAATGCAAGCACTTTTATAGCAGTGTAACTGCATTCACACTAGGGAGCATCATTAATTCAATTATATTGATTTTTAAACCGATACAGTTAAATCACTGCAAACGCTGTGCGTCTTCCGGCCCCAAGAAGAAAACCCTTATGCAGCAGGCCACTGTCAACCTGGAGGTTTGCTAGTATCTCAATAACCAAGTCTGCAATATTGTAAAGGGAAAGGGGGAATTATGTATTAACAAGCCAAAGCGCTCTCATCTTTTTTCATCTGTTTCACTTGGGGATGATTCAGTAAAATAAAAAACAGCTCATATTTTTTGATGTTAGGCCCAGGGGCACAATTAAATCTAAGTGCTGAAGTGGAAGCATAGGTCTCTTCTGAGAGGCTGTCTTTCCAAAGTTGATTAGAAGTCTAGGATAACTGCTGCCGCAGCAGCTCTGAAAACACTTCGCCAGGTCTCGTGCAGCCAACAGACCTCTAGATCAGTGGTCCTCAACTACTTGGGACTCAAGGCAGCCCTCTTCGGACTCGAGGCATGGCTTACATAACTCCTGTGACTGAAGTGGCACCCAACTTCAAAAACTAATTTATATATTAGCATGCTTACCTCCTTGTAAAGGGGCAGGCAGAGGGGGTGGGAGAACTGGCCAGGAGGAACAAGCTTGAGCCTGTGCTTCTCTCCTCACACCTCACAGTATCCTTTAAAGGATCTGGTGACACCTCAGGTGCTGGGACAACCTGGCTGAGAAACACTGCTCTAGATGTCCCAAAACCTCTGGTCCACGGGAGCATGGGAAGGTTATATAAGAATAAGAATTCATGCACACCCACCACCCAAATTCCCTTACTAGGCTGTCTTCTGAGAAGGACAAGTGACTCTCACATCCTGACCCTCTCCCAAAGGCATGTTTTAGCATGGAAACTGAGAGTCCCACACACTTCCCTAAAGGTCAAGTGCTGCTCCTCTCTCAGCTCCAAAACTCTCTATACTTACCTGAACATGGAGCTTCTCCACTGCATGCTGGCTTGAGGGCAACGCAGCATCTCAAGACTCACTACAGCCAACATTTTAAACAGCTCCAGGATTTGAGAAGCCTCTGAAAACCACTGAATTTACAGCGGTGTGGTGGCAGTAGTCCAGAGATCAAGCCACAGCTGGACAGGAAAAGGGCCCCTTAAGCACAGCCTCAAGCAGAAGATGGGACCATGGAGTCACTTGGCCTTCCCCGGACAAGTCCCACAGGCAGAACTTGGGAAGGAAGAAAACCATCTGGTCTCACTCCAGCAAGCTGCCATCTTCCCTCCAATATGTTTATGTGGAGATATAGAGAAGAACCTGGTACAAAAAAGATTTGCAGTCGTTTTGGTGGATGAGTAAAAGTTACAGAGAAATCCTGTATTGTTCCCAACCACTTCATCCACCTTTTGAATATGCTTTACACGTGCAAGCGCGCACACAGTGTGCACCCGCACATGTACGCAGGCCAAATTCAACTTTTCAGGGTTGGTTTGTGGTTAGTACTGTTGATAGGCTGAGGCCACAAAGGCTGAACTCAGCTCTCTCAAAAGAAAGCAGGGAACTCGGGTTCTGGTTCATCTTTGACTATCATCAATGATCCGCACTGCGATGTGGACACAATGGTCTTTTTCTGTTTCCTCTTATTCTCTGGCCTGCAGCCTTTGAAAACAACTGTTTCCTTGTTACGGTATTTTTTAGCCTCTCCAGTCTGCAGGGGAACTCAATAATCCAAGTCATAGCTAAGAGTACTGGTGCTTATAATAAGGTTTAAATGAGAAAAGGAGCAGACAGTGTCTGATCTTGAGAGGAATCAAGCAGCTGGAATTCTTCCAGGAGAAATCCCATTTGACTAGTGGACTTTATCAAATGTTTTATTCTATTCAAATGTAGAGACAAAGACATTTACATACAAAGACAGAATAAAAAGAAGACGAGGGTAGCTTGGCTTTTCAAGTCACAGCATGTTCCCTCTAGTGGCCAAGAGCCAGAATATAGATTTTAGTTTCTCTGTGAACTGTCTCATTCTTTTACCTTGGATGAGAAGCCAGTTCTACAGAATGGACAAGATAATAATACTATAATTAACCTAAATCTCTTGGGTGAAGAATAAATGTTAAATAACCTTCTTTAATGAAACTAGATACAAACACTAATGTGACTAAGGTGAAAAGCGGTAATTCACTCTTGTGCAGAGGGTCAATCCAAGTTCTGTGACTTTCCTTCTGCCCCATTTAAGCCCTCCTACCCTGGAAGCAGATCTGTTGAATAAGTAGAAAACATTTTTACATAATCCTTTTTCAGGGGCAAACTTCACTGGAGGATTATACTGTATGATGGATACAGAAAGGGTCTAAAAAGCAGAACCAAAAACCAAGTCCATCCTGCCTTCTCATTACCATGCTTTCCAATTAATGACTTAACGAGATAAAAATGCATTTATTCCCTTAACAAGGACTGTGTAGGGATGACACTTTCTTACTCAACAGTCCTGATCCCTGTGTAACCACAGAAGTTGCGTCTGCTGATTTACAATCATTAGAGATGGGCTTAAAGCCAAAGCAGGGATCCAAATCCCTTAACAGTGGAGAAATATCACTGAGCACTTTGCGGCTCAGGTTCTTCTCTAGCCATCCCCGTAACGGGAACTGGAGCGTGATCTGCCTTATGTAATGATCAGCTTTGCAAGCACCGTTTTCATGCTTGATAAAAGGCAGGTCTATTTTATGATTTGTGGTGACCGTTGGGCTGATGGTTGGATAAAGTCACATTTTGTCTGTACAAAGAACAAAATGTTTAGGGCAAGTGGCCATACACAAAGCCATAAAATGTCACTACTTTCTTTCTAGTGCAATAAACACACACACATGTACATTAGATGGGACCAAACTGATCAGATTCCTGGGCTGCCTTTATCATGAGCTTAAAACAGTCACAAACATAAATCCTATTAAAGAAGCCTATACGAAAGAGTTGTCATTTCAGCAGTGCTTCGAGCAAGAGTAATATTAAAATCTCAATTATTAATACTCATGAGTTAATATTAAAAGGACTAAAGTGAGCCAGCAAAACTGCTCTGCATCTCCCAGCAGTCACTCTCACAAAGTTACTGCTTTGTTTTCTTAGATGTCTTCACTTTGAGGAGAAAGAGCCAGTAGGACACGTGACATATTCACATCACCATTTCCTGACTTTCAATGAAGACTTTCTTGCAATTCTCCATGTGTACTGGAATTATTCAAACCATCCACCAATCAAAGCTAAAACTGAATGGCTACCTCCCCTGCTGTAATCAGGGATTTCAGACTATATAGCAGCTCTGCTGCTTTTTCATACATTTTATTTTTGTTAGATTATTGTTGCCTGTCCCTGTGAATCCCAAATATGCCATTCAATTGCAAACCCACTGGCTGGAGTCATAAGATGCTAATCAAGGACAACAAAATACCCCTAGCGAAATAAGAGTTTCTGGCCGAACTGATAAGCAGCAGCACCAACAGCACATCGCTATCACCTGGGTCAGTGAACTCATCTACCACCACTCTGTGCTTTGTATTGCAAAAATTCACTAGCATCACTCAGCTTGCTTTGCAATCCGTGTACAACTTGCATGTAATTAACTGGCGCCAATACAATAGTTGGCTCAAATACTTTCAGTAACCCTTGTGTTATCAATGGGTACTGGGGTGACCACCTTAAATGGGCAGGACAGTCCCAAAATGTAAAGGTTGAGTCCCAGTCCGAATGACTCTGGGACAACATTTGTCCCAGATTCCCTTGACATAGTCAAACCGCAGAAACTATTGTCCCGATATCATGTGCAAGGATCTGGGTTTTCCGTCTGCTGCTTGGGGCTGGGGATAGTGGGATGCAGGGGGCACCGTGTGCATGCACGTGGCCAGCAATACAGACAGGCAGCAGTGGAAAGCAGCTTCCCCAGCGTAGGCAGGTAAGTCTATGGGGTGTGGGGGGAGAGAGAAGGTATAGGCAATGTGGTGGGGGGGGTGGGAAGGGCAGATTGAGGAAGGGAAGGAGTAGGGTAGGGTTGGCAGCTGGGGCTGGGGCTGAGGGCACTGCTCAGCCAGGGTGGTGCATGGGGCCTGGGACTGGAATGTGCAGCCACGGGGCCCAGCCAGGGAGCAGAATGGACCCATTTACAGGGGGTGCTCATCTGGGGGGCAGCAGGGGGCCTGGCTCCCTGCTACTGTGTGCATTTCCAGGGAGGGAAGCATCGGGGGGCATGTGTCCCCCCCAGATTTGTACTCAGAGCAGGGGTGGATGCGGGCTGCCTGCTGCAGGCTTGGGGGTCCCCACCCTGCTGCCCCTCCAGGCCTTCCACAACCCAGCGGGCCAGACCCAGTGTGGGAGGGTGGAGAGGCTTGGTGTCCTGCTTTTGTATTTTGAAAAGGTAGTCACCCTAATGGGTAGTTTTAGCTTAAATATTGCAAGATCAGACAACTCTGTCCTACAGAGTTTGAGCCACACACTTCCTGCAACTGTACTGAAAGCTATGGGTGTGTACTGAAGTTGCTTTTTTCCACCATATAAAGTGCTTTATTGCCATGACTTAACAAGTGTGCACGGCTTTATAGCGCTTTAAAATTAACCCTTGTTAAATTAGGTATTCAATTTGAAATCCTATAATTTACAGTACTTTAGCAATCCAGAGTGCTTTAAATAACTTCTGTACGCTGGTCAAATTTCTGGCCAGTGGAGAAGCACTAGGAAGCTGCAGAGCACCCCTTGCTTCCTAGCCTAGAAAGTGCACAGAGGCTTAGAGGCCCCCCCTGCCAAACACTGAACTTCTGTCATGTTTAAAAGTGCTGTAACTTTATAGTGCTATAAAATGTGCTCTAAGTTACAGTGCTATAAACCATGCACGGAGCACTTCTGTACACACCCATATGTGCACGAGTGCTCAGAATCTTCTCAGCATTAGCTTTCAGGGACCAGGGCTAGGAACCATTACTATACCAATTTCAAGAAAAGGTTGTGCATGCAAAAACAAATGCCCCATAAGATGCACAGAGATCGAAAGTGTCCTAGATCATGGATTCCACAATATTCAAAAAAGTCTAGTTCTATTCTCAGTTATACTTGTTCATTTCCCATGTACTTCAACAAGCTGTAAAGAGCTTCATTGTCTTGGAGTTGCAGAACAACATGACCTGCAGCTTCCTTTCACATTGTTGTATCATGGCATGGCACATAATGCCTAATACAGAATGACTCTGGGCACTGCAACTGCATCATACCTCCTTGGATGTCATGGGGGCTCAGCACCAGTCAGTTTCAACCCATATGTCATGATATTTTATTCCCACTGGAAGAAGTGTTGGACCTATTGCTTGAGCTGTCTTGCAGTGGATGTAGTAGTCTCATATGGAGTGTAAGTGAAGGCCATTCTGATTTGGTTGTGGTTAAACACAGCTTGTATGGACTCTCCACAGTGTAAATGGCAACACAAATGCAAGGCAGTGGAGAGTTGGGCCCATATTTCTTTCTGCAATAGGCAATCCAAATCTGATGCTACTTGAAAGAAAGCCAGCAGTTAAGCATGCCTTCTTTTAAAAGGACATCCCCACCTATGGGAAAAACAACCAGGGTTTTCTCAGTC
>NW_017729013.1:1195635-1196392 GCF_001723915.1 Gavialis gangeticus | reverse complement strand
CCCCCCCCCCAAGAAGAGATGAGAGCCCTCTGTAAGATTTGAAAATCATAAGCTGGGGGGGGTCTCTGGTTTTATTAGGGCATCATGATGGGCAGCCCAATTTCTTTTGCAGACCCCCCCACCCAAGAGTCAAAGTGTAATTCAAACCCTGTTAAAGATTAAGTATTTTAAACAATTAAGATTTCTGCACCCAACCTATTAAAGCACATACGCTCTGTGAACTCAAGGTACATGTCTGTCCTACATCATATGAGTGAAGAAGTAAACCAGTTGTGGGGCCTTAAGACTAGAACTCACGAGATAAAAAGGTCAAGGAAAAAGCTGGACTATTTGAGAGTTTCTCTGCTGTTGTTCCCAAGTTGTAAGGAGCCTGAGAAGGAAATTGTAACGCCCCAGTCACCAAAACACACAATCTATTGTAGCCCCATCCCTGATCTTATAAGCCTGTTATGACTAAGTGAGCTGTTGTCATTCAATCTCGCCTAAGCAATTATGTGCTTCCTTCTTATGCTGCTGTATGTTTTATAGACAAGGCATTGACACCACCTTAGAAATCAGAGCTAGTGTATATACACACTGCTTTCTCCAGGGGCCTCAAGAACTTTATTGCTCTATGATACCAGGTAACAGTAAAGAAACTAATTTTCCCTTGGTCCTAAAATGCAAAACCTCCCTGCCTACCTGTTTGTCACTGTCTGACTGCTCTGACTCAGGCCTTCAAATTACTTTTCTGAATTTTTTTTTTTTTTTTTTTTTT
>NW_017729013.1:1174538-1195453 GCF_001723915.1 Gavialis gangeticus | reverse complement strand
TTTTTTTTTTTTTTTTTTTTTGCTGTGACAGCTGATTTGTGCTTCCCTTCCTCTCCACTCTGGAGTATTGGTAGCTGGCAAGAGCTAGGAAATGCTAAGTAAATTGCTGGAGGGAACTTGAGAATTGATCACTTTGTTTTTTACCACAGAAAAAAAAACAACTTACAGCAATGGAATAACTCAGCAGTTGTTTGAAGCTTTAATTGAACTTGCCATCTCATGGTCTAACATAAAATTAGTCTTAAAACTTTATTTGAAGATACTAAATGATACACAGAAGTAAGAGCAACATGGAAATTGAAAGAGAGAGAGTTCATAGTAAAATATAGTAGGCCTAACCAAATTAACCAGAGAAAACTGAAGTCACTAAAATCTTTTATTCACACATTGCATCTTCTGATCTTTTCTGTCAAACCCATATCACTGTCTTTTATGCAATCTGCTCTTGAAGTGCTAAACTGAAATAGAAAAGTGGGGAAGAGGTGAAGATTCGTTATAGATGCCTTGTTTCCTTGTCTCCGGCTGAAGCTAAGTATCCATCAATTTTTTAAAAGCATGGATTTATCCTGGAAGTATCACTCACAAGTAGAACTGGAAGTCAGGAAAAGCACAATGGAGTTAATGAGGGCTTTAATTTGCAGAGCCAAGCAACCATCATCTCAGAACCAAGCAGCCATCAGCTTAGCTATCGATGTGTTTTTAACAGACAAAATTTTCAAGTCATTGCTGGATACACAGCTTGAAACACTTTTAAGAGTATGATTTCTGAACGTCAGGCTACTTCATACTTTTTTCAAGTGTGGGACCTAACCTAACAGATGCAAAATCACAAATCAGCTGATGTCAGCTAATGACTATACCCTTCTAACAGTGCATGAGAGTCACACTAAACTTCTAAGCTAAGTACAGACAGTCAAAAGGCCCGAGGCTGAATTGATTCAATCTTTGCAGGTTGGTCTAAGCTGCGTAGATTGAACCAATAAGCAAGTGAACAGACATTCACTTTTGATTCTCGGAATGCAGCCACCTGCCTGCAGTGGCCCAGCCCAGAAGCCTCCCTGCTTGCCTGGAGCAGACAGCTTGGGCCAAGGATAGCCTACCTACCTTGCAGGGGGGAGGACGTTGTGGGGGATGCTGGAGGACTGTGATTTAACTTGAATCTGGAGGGAATCTGGGACAGAAGTTCAATAAACTGATTTAACCTAAATCGGTTAATTATCCATCCAGGTTTATCTTAAACCAGTTTCAGCTAGTTTGTAAGTGATTTATGTGCACTGAACTTCTGTTGTGTTACAGACTGGAACCAGTTTCCAATCACTTATACCGGTTTGTGTGTCATTTCTGTCCCTAGCCCTAGAGCCGTTCTGGTATTTTTCTGAATATTTTTCATGAGACATTGTCAGTTTGTCAAAACCCAAACTGTTTTCATAAGAGTCAGCTTCAACAAATTGCCCACTTGGAAAAAATTCTGAGGGGGTTTACAAAAATGTAAAATTAAAATTTACAAAAATGGGCCTTTAGTTTTAAATCAAAAAGATTTAATTTCACCGTCTTTGGTGAGCTCAGCTGGTACCATGCTAAGGTTACATCTGCATTCCTTTAATGACAGAGATATAGGATCCCCCATTTCTCACGATCTCGAGCCTGGCTCAAATTGTATAAATGCCCTGTTGGACACTTGACCATCTAGGAAACCACACAACCAGCAGATGACGTGCTGCAACACAGCCTTTCAAAGCAATGTATCATAGGTTAGATTGGAAAATTAAAGCATGCACATCTGGACATTACATTCCATTACTCCATTCACACATTGATAATCCTTGATCTTTCAGATCAACCAATCTGCTGCCATGACTCCTACCCTCCCAGGAAAGAAATTAATTCTGTCAAGCCCCGCAGGTAACACAAACCATATTTTTCATAAATATTTATTTACCTTATTTTTCATAAAAGGAATGCTGGCATTTCCCAAGTTCTCCACACAGCCTTCTGTTAAATCAAGACTTTTTAGCCAGGGACCACCATGTTTTCCTCCCTGCTGGACACGACGCAGCACAGGGAAGCCATTTAGTAAATACTAGTTTACATATTAGCATTCTCCTCCATTTACAGGCAAGTAACAGGCTGGTTTAGAACTGAATTCTTCTCTCTGAACTACTACTGTATTTTTCTTTTCAAATATATTACAATACAAACTACATTGACTAAACTAAACTCACACATTTTTCATTAATTTACTCTACCCCCAAAGACGGGAGACAAAAAAAAAAAAAAGTGAAGGAACATACATGGCATTTAATTATGCAATGATCCCACTGAAGTCAGTAGGAGAGCAGGATGAACAGGCCTGTTTGCAAGACTGGTCCCTCAGTGCTAACTAGTGTAAGCCATCATTAGACATCACCAATAAGACTGAGACAATCAAGCCAGTTATTCATTTAGGGCCGGCTCAAACCCCGCTGCAGTCCCAACTGTGTGGATACCTTTAAAAGTGTTATGTATTAGACCATTTGTTACATTTGCCCAGGGATTGCAGGAGGGAACAGCAAAACTGTAGGCAAGCTTCTGCTCTCTGAATGAAGAAGCTTTGTCGTTCTATAAGCTTAAATCCTTGGTCTTTTGAGAGCAACGCAGCAACCAAGAGTCCTATGGAAAAAGTGTGAATATGATGAAGGAATTAAGAATTTATCATAATTCAAATGCACATAGTGGCCAAATTAAAGCTGTCCCCTGTGTGCGTTCAGTGCCTTAATACCAGCATTCCCTAACTTTTGAGTGCTTGACTTTGCAATCATGTTCTTTCAGCAGATTTTCTGCATTTGTGTGTATGAGAGAGAGAGAGAGAGAGAGAGAGAGAGAGTGCACATGCGGGTCTGTGAATAGCTGCCTGTTTTACCCTTCTCCTGGAGAAATTACCTGTACATATAAATGCGCAAGATTTTGCCCAATAAAAGCAGTGACAGCCTCAGAAGTAGACCACAGATGATCTAAGGCATTAGAAGAGATCAAAAAAGACTAGCTAAACAAGCATAAATAGCAAGTAAAACAGAAAACTACCATCCTGATCAGAAAAATGCAAACTGCATATTAGGTGAGGCACAGAGGTATATGGTGACGAACAGAAATTAGTAGCAAACCATGGAAGAGTCACAACATGACTGCATAACTGGACTTACAAGAGCCTTCCCTGAAAAGATACAATTAGCAAGATCACACCACCAGGAAAAACAGCATACAGAATTAAACCAGCAGCAAAGGAGAGGTCAATCAAACGTACCCTGCCCCTTTCCACATTGACATTAAAGCCACAAATGACAAACCACTGACAGGACGAGAGAGAAAAACAAGCTAGAATGGCATTAAACCACAATGGCTTAATTGGAATACTGTTATCCATTCATCTCTCTAACAACTACCCAGAAGGCAGGGAACAAGTTTATATATATGGTCAGCAATATATTATCTGAAAGCTAGAAAAGAATCTACTCCCAGTTATGTTATGTACTGTAGTTGAGAAAATGCTAATGTACATTTCTTTCAGAAACCCAAGAAATTCTGAAACTTATAGGAGCTATAGGTGCTTTTGTCATCCATAAGGAAAATCAGGCCATAAAGCATATATTTTAGAAGACGGTGCCTAACAACTTTGACTTTGACTTATTAATAGGCCTCAACCAAGATTCGGATTTTGCAGGTGTTAACTGGATCTTGAATTAATTCTGGGCGCAACTCCTAGCATGTAGACATCTAGCTATCAGACTGCACTTGCAATTCAAGCTGGTAAACTTTGGGCATGCTGTGCACCACAGTCCCTAATAATCATGCACACAATTCTTCGCAGGTTCAGTCACAGACATCACCATCAAGCCCATTACAATAAAGCACCAGTGACATCTGCATTGTTTCCGTATTTTACAGTGGTGTGACAGGACCAGATGCTGGGGGCGGCTGTGATGGCTCCTCCTCTGCTGTGGCCCCTCAGAATACCCTATTCTCCCTTTCTTCTTGCCTGCCATGCCTTGATGGAATACTTTGATTACAAAAAAAAGAGGCTGCCCCAACTTGGACTCAGCTGCTCAATCCGGCCCCTCAAACATTAAGTGGGGTCCTACTGGCCCCATCCATGCCCTTAGGGCACCAGGTGCCCTAAGGGCTAGTCATGCTCTCCATCTGCCCCTACAGCCATGCCCATGCCTCACAGATGTTTCTTTAATTTGTCCTTGGTGGCCCTATCCATTAATCAACAAAATCTACCTAGCCTAGACCTCCCCGACGAGGTCTTAGCCTTCTGTTTTCTGGACCCCTGGGCCTCGCAAGGCTGCTGGCTCCTGCAATAGTCCCTCCCCACAGGAGCAGCTCTTATCCCAGCTAATACTGCCTGCTTATTTTACCACACTGGCCCATATTCAGCTTCCAGTACCAACCAGAAAACTTAGCCTGCAGCAGCATCTCCTTTTAGAGTAACAAGACCTCTGGCTCCGTATTACAGGTGGCCATACACTTACTATTCTAAATCACTTTGATACCAAAACAACGTTAGGATAGCATATCACAAAGGAGTATATTCTTGGGTCAAAGTCAGAACTGGCAGTCAGACAGCAAAATGACTGGCACTTCAGAAACAACATAGATAAAGTTAAGGGTTGGTCTCAGGGTATTTCTGAAATGATGGAGTTCTGCCACTCCTGGATCTTCAACCCCTTGTTAATTTTTTAAGTTTCATAATAGATTTGAAGACATGCAATGCTCTGGGACCTCTTTCAACTGATTCCAATGTTTGCAAGCTTTAAATTATACTGTTTCTAATTTTTCTGTCTCTTTGCTTCTCTAGCTAGATGCTTTGCCATAATATACACATGTACAATAGCATATCCTGACTATTAGGATGCCGTCAATAGTATGTCCATTTCTGGAGCACCGTTTTCACATATGATAAAGAAAGAGAGATGGAGTTCTCAAACAGGGAGACTGTAGGAAGGAGAGAAGTAGGAAGAGGAGTAGATTTTCAACTTGAGAATGTTAATGGACTTTAATCAGCCACTTCACATTGATTACCATAAACCATTTGCTTCCCTGTTTTCTATGCAAGTGTGCATGACTGTGATTGATACGGGTTTTTAGCTCACCTAATTTGATTCTTGTAGAGTAATCAACAGTCAGCTGTTTGAACCGCAATCAGAATAGACTGTTTGGGTAACTGAGAATAGTTCAGCTAGTTTCTATTCTCTCGTGCCCCTGTCTCAAAACCCAATGTCATTCTGATGGCCAACATGTTGGAGCAGGCAGTAGATACTACTATACGTTGTACAGTGTGGTTGTTCTGGATGTAGCAGTCATCACAGAACCGGGGGCCTAGATTAAGGCAGGACTCATCAGCCAGGTGTTCCAACCAAGCAGAGGAGGCTGGAGGGAAGATGATGGTAACACAAAAATGTGCGATTGGTATCTTAAGTGAGGAATAGATGGGGAAGACAGGCGCTTCTCACAGTCAATGTAGAAATAAGCCTTTCAGCCAGAGATTTTGATACGGCCAGTACACCCACTGAAAGGTATGCACATAACATAAAATTCTGAGACAGCAGACAACATTGATGTTACCAGTAGACCTGAATAAAATAATGCACCAATTTCTGAGGGTGCTTGTGCATTCTGGTCTACAGTCAAGAGAATAACGCCCCATCAAGACTCTGTCTACCTAGTCTCTTCAGGCATTTTATCACAGCTGGAATTTGATGCAGCACAGAAAATTCTCCCAACTGTGGGCTAGATCCTCAGCTGCTCTCAAACGGTGCGTTAGGCTACTTTGTTACAGCATGTAAGGTGCCCCAACAGTTGCAGCAGCCTCAGGACTGGCTGGACTTGAAAACAGTGTAGCTCCATACTCTGCTGAAACACACCTTCTGATGAGGCTGTCTTATAGTTGTAGGGAGTGATTAATAGATGTATACCCTTCCTTCTCTCAGCCCTTTGCCCACCTCTCGCACACTAAAATCATTTATCCACTCACTTCACTGTATTCTAAAAAGATTTCTCTCTTTTGCCGACTGCCACAGCCAATGTTTTCCTTTCATGTGGAATCAATGCTCAGATCCACCCCTGGATTAAAATACCACATGCATTAGTAATGGTCAAAGCCTGTGTGATGATTGCTGACCTTATCATCTGCTCTCCTACACTGATGCAAGAATTTCGTGTATTAGAACATTTGTCCTGTAAGTAAAAAAAAAAAAAACAAAAAAAAAAAACCCTGGATTTTTTTTAAACACAGGAGGAACAAGCAAAAACAGTAATAAAAATAAAAACAAAATCCTTCTCCCCGGCTTGGAAGCTCGTTCATATTTGTTAAGTGTGGGTTCAGGACTCCTAACATTTCACTGAATTGCTAGTTTTTAAAAGAGTTCAGAACTGCTAGTCCCACTGCATTCTCCACCCTGTGCGGTTCCTCAACAGTTGAAAAGACTGGAGATGGGTTGAAATGAAACTATCCTTTGAAACCAATACTGTCTCAAATTTCTGTTCACCCTAACACCCTCTGTGTTTTCATCTTGCCTGCCCAAGTAAACCAAGGCAACCAGCCTAAAAGACAAAAAATAGAAATGGCCTTGGTTGAAATAGTTTACAATCACAATAGTAATAATGCAACAACCATAACTGTAATAATACAGTGCTTTCCAACCGCAGATTTCCATGCAATTTACAAAGGAGATCAGTAGCTTTATTCTCATTTTACAGATGGGGAAACTGAGGTACAGAGTGACGAAAGGACTTGTCCAAGGTAATTCAGCAGACTGCGACACAGCTGGGGTAGAACCCGAGTCCCAGCTCAGTACAGCTACCCTCAGACATCACTACCTCCCTAGATGCACAACTTTATTAACATCTATAATATAATACCATAGATAACCTTTGTTGCAAGACTGTTCTGCTCCTAATTTAAGATTGTGGGAGGAAATTTTGTCTCTCCCCTCCACTCCCTCCCCCCAGCTCATTGCATAAAGGAAAAGAAATCCTTTTGCCCATGCACTTCCTGAGCAAAAGTATTTTCCATGGAAGATTCCACCATCATTTGATTCTATGATCATTACATGCTCTACCCTTGCACTAAAGCTGTCCTTGAGATTCAAGCATTTTTGAATGTCAGAATAAAGTACAGTCTGTTGAAAGCTATTTGAATAAACTGCAAGAGCATTTCAGAGCCAGAAAATTCAGTGGTTTTCATATGGGGAGCTGTTAGAGAGATGTGGCATTGTGACAAAATAAGCGGTTTTAAGTTTGACTTGAAGTGAGAGGTGAAGAAAAGAATTTCTAGGACTGGGGAAAAAGATACACTGTAATACACTTTAGGAGTATGAAAACATGGCGCCCTCTAGCTCCCAGCCCCACATCAGTACATCCCCGTCAGTAATACTGGAAGTGCTGTTCTTTAGCACGATGGATGGACCTGTACTTTTCTAAATAAGTTACCCCAGCTCTGTCTTATCTAAGGATGACAACCCTGAATACAATACTGGACTTCATTGAAAACCAATATATCTGCCATTGTGATATTTCCTTTTTATCTCAAATTCTGTTCCTTTTAAAAGCATGCCTTCATTTCATTTTCCCCCTCTTTGTTTCTCAGACCCAAAAGTTTAAGCAACTTGTGAGTCCAGTTAAAGTTGAAGGACTGATGCAGAAAAACGCTGGAACAACAAGCCCCTAGAGCCCATCAGCAATCCCCTGTGCTGGTCAATCCTGAGTGCCAAAGCATCTAAAACAAAGCACACAGAAGGAGAGAAAGAGATCAAACATGCAAATAAACTTCCTAAGACTACTTCCCCATATGCATCTTGAATGCTGCCTTCCATGAACTTATACCATAGTAGGTGGGGCCCCAATCTGAACTAACCTATTTCTTCAGTCCTACTTATACCTTACATGTATTTAAAAAAAATCACCACTTCAAAATGCCCTCTAGAATTCAATTACACATAGTAACAAATCTCTATTTTAACACAGAAAACACAATAAGACAATCCATTCTAGAGAGCCCTGTGCATTTCAGAGTATAACATTTCTTCCCCAGCTGGCACAGAAATATATTTATAGCTCCATAGATCATAAAATGAAATGGGGGAGGGGGACATGCAAGGAGAGAAGTCTGAATAGCACTGGATTTGGTTAAAATAATAGCATAAAACATAACTCTATAACATTTCATCTGTTTTTTCTTCCAAGTTCAGCATCTTTCCACTCACTAAGAAATGGTAAATCAGGTCTCTGCTGGAAATTTTTATCCAAAAAAATAAAACTCTTTTTTGAAGGAGGGAGGACAAATGTCAGGTTCCTCTCCGTCAATGCAGAAGAACAGAGTTTGCCGTGGATAAAGCAAAGTTCATGGTTATATGTCCAAGCACACCAAACAGAGAGACAGGTTTTATTCTTGCCAGACAATACAAATCAATCCTGCACTTTGCAGGTAGGATTCATCTTAAAAGCACTTGAAAACAGAAAACAAAACAAAAACAGAAGGCCCATTTCCAAGTACCAGCTCTCCGGAAACAACAGGCTCAATTTCAGAGCGGGAATAAAGTCATCTCAACAAAAGGGTGGTCTGTGGTGGAAGAGAAGTGGATATAAAATCGTTAACCCTGAAAGAGACTGGTGGAGAGGCTGAGAAGGACGCTGAGAAAGCGAATTAGAGAATTCAAGGCGGCCGCAGAGCAGAAGAGACTGTCATGAAATGCAAACAGTGGTCTAACATCGTTAAAATGGTCTGTCCAAGGCCAAATGCTGGCATTTCCAGAGAAGAGGAGGTAAAACCAATGGGCTTTCTGTGGGAACTGGGTGCCTAACACCAGGAGGATCCTTTGGAAAGCCTGGCCTATTTCCCTACATAAAGAAGGGTTGGGAAGAGGGAGATTTGTAGGCGGGGGCAAAAATGTATGATGGAAATCAAACAAGGTAGCCAATAGAAACAATGGCCACTTTTACATATGCTCTGGGTGGCTGAGGTGACACTTTAAGTCGAGTGCTCCAATTGAAGTGCCGCTGTGTCTCCTGTATCAGCATCCCTGCACTTAAAAATGGGGTGGGGGTGCTTGAACTAAAGCTCGTTTTATGAACTTTAGTTCAAGCACCCCCACCACCATTTTTAAGTGCAGGGATGCTGATACACGAGACTCGGGAGGCTGCTGGAATGCGGCAACTGCCACACTCCAGCGGACTCGATTCATCAAGTATGTCAAAGCAGCTTCTTTGCTCATGTATCTGCACCCAGTAGGGCTACTGGACTGCAAGCTGTGGAACATTCGGGACAGGATTCCTCCCTGTTCTCCGAGTCAAGACGTACAGCACCCAACGTGGTTACTCAACCTGCTACCAGGGCTGCTCAAATGAGAACAAGGTGAAGCACAGCACTTGTTGCAGCAGTCAGTGAGTGCAGGTGCATCACAGCACTGTCAGAGAAAAACAACAGAGATGCTTTCTAAACATTGGGTGAGCATGTGTCCTTGGGGATGACGCACAGTCTTACCTGTTTCAGCCCAAAAGCCATAATACGGCGCAGCCGTGCACATCGTGGCTAGAAAGTTAAAGGTGCATTAGTTCTCATCTGCAAACCTGATATTTCCTGCAGGAGCCGCCCACTTTGGAGGTTACTCACAAATCCTTTAACACTGATAATTTGCTTACATTCTTTGGATGCACAACCAATATGTCATGTAGGGCCTCATTCACAGCCCACGGAATCAGTCACCTTCCACTGGCTTTAGGTGATTTTGGATCCACTGGAAAATGCCGGTTCAACCCCAGGGCACCACAATATGACTAGACTTGTTTCATATGCATAGGAACTAGAGCTCAGATTAATCATATTTGTCCCACTTGAGTGAAATAACATGTCCTATCAGGCTTTACAACCTTGCGTGGTCCCAAAGGAATCCAGCCCCAAATGTTTTTTAAAACATCCGGACCGTACTGTGCTGTTATTTGAGTGTGGCGAACGTGAAACAAGTCATTTGATTTCAGCTCAGTCACTCCAGACTCGCACTGAAATCTTGCCCCTATGTATCTGCCTTTTCACAATCATTAATGCTGGGTCAGATTTTCCAAACAAAAAAAGTTTTGGGGTTTTTTTTTTAAATCAAAAACAGCTGCTTTTCAAAAATGGGTCTCTCAAAACAAGGGTCAGCACTTGATTTTTTGTGGAAAATGTGCCTTTCTTTTACCTTTTCCCTCCAACTTTTTTCAAAAGGTTAATAAAATATTAGCAACAATTTAACATCCCCCAAAAATTAAGTCAATTGCTGCATGAAAAAACAACATGTAATATTTTCAATAAAGAAAACTGGGTGAGAAACCTTGAAAAAAAATATATCAATGACCCATTTTAAATAACTTCAACAACATTTTTTCTTCTGTGATGTCTCAACCAGCTGTTGTGTCCACATATTCCATTAGGAAACTTGTGAACAGAACAATAACAATGTAGAAAAAATAGAAAGGCATGAACTTATTACAAATGTGCAATAATAATCACAGTGACAGAAGGAAGATGGTGTTGGGGAGGTCTGCCCTTTATTGAAGGCTTGCAGATTTCCAGACCCCTAAAGCCAATTCTTTGATAGAGAGCAGAAATTAAATGACTGTTTCAGGACCTGATTCACAGCACCGCTGGACATGCATGACTCCTATCAACATAGAAGAGTTTTGGGGTGAACTCAGACATTATGCAGCCTATTACGTGTCTAAGCTTAAGGCTGTTTAATCATGCTTTGAGTTCCTGCAAAACTGGTGATGGGTGGGTATTCCTTCTTCCTGATGCTTTTTGTAAGAACGAAGACACTTTAGAAAAGTCAATGCATTAATGGTTTTGCAGGGACCTGGGAAGAGTGGATAAGGATCTCATTTAGGTATTTAAGCCACATCTATGTCATCTTCCTTCTGAATACAACACTGCCACTTCGCTTCCACTCTGGGCACATCCAAGTGTGGCAATGAGGCAGAACAGGGATCCTGTGGGTGCCCACATCCCACTCTCAGACTCCCATTGCCTGACCTAAGTTGCAAACGCAACCACAACAAAGTAGGACTTTTAAAGAAAAAATACTCCTCGAAACAAAACGAAACAAAAAATAGCCAAGAAACTTAAAGACATGAAGCACCAGGCATTAAAATTTGCTGCGCAGTCTGAACCTTTGGCACTGGCTCCAGAGACAGCAAGGGAACCCACTCGTGTTTGAAACTCAGATACCCACCAACACACAGAGAAGTAGATAGGTGTAGTTACTTTGGCACACAGTGCTCCATTCATTTTTAAGTGGAGCATTAAACCCTCTATGCACCGAGAATAGTTGGTGTGTACATGTGTGTTTCCAAGCGTGTCATGCAAAATCACCACCTGGTATGCTGATAATACAGCATGCTCCAGCATACAGGATGCCTCTTTGTATAAAGGCTAACTGCTTTTTATAAAGGGCTTGGTGTATTTTTAGAAGGAGAAAGGTATAAATAAGCCTTTTGAGCTATACAGTACAATAAGACTGCAGGCTGTTTCCCCCCCCGCACCACTACTGTTAGCTACAGCAGAGGCCCAGTCTCTGACTTTCCTCCATAAACGTGTTGACTAAGATTTTCAAAACTAGTGAAGTGTCTCCATTTTTTAATATCCTATGTCAGGTGATTTGAAGAGTCCAACTTTCAAGGGTCAGTATTTCATGCCAAAAATCAGACTCCTTTGAGATGTCTCAAATCAGGCACCCAAAAAAATCACCAACCACTCTTGAAAATCCTGGCGTTTAAAATGTTTACATGACAGCAGAAGGAGTTAAGAGAACAGAGGCGCTTGCTACAAGACAGACAGCAGCCAAGCTGATGGCGTATAATTAATGAACCCGCACCTTTATGTATAGTTTAGCAGGTTGTCAAAATGCTTCTTGTGCACGATACCTGCTCTCTTGTTGATTGGGCTGTCAATTCTTCACTTTCCACAAACACTCAGATTTAGAAATGTAACGACAAAAAACTTGAATGCAACACACTTCCTGGGAATACCTATGCCAACAAAGGTGGTTTAACAAGGAAAACACAACCCTTCTCCTTGTATTACTAATGATAACGCTTGAGCCCTTTATGTACAGCTCTCATCCAGACAAATCCCCAAATCATTAACCAATCACCTGTACAAACCACGTGGAACAAATAGCTTCGCTTGTCAATGCAATGCTGCCACCCCTTGCCTGAAAGAGAGCATCTGTTAAACTACGTAAAGCAAACGTCCACAACACTAAGGACAGGAAGTAAAGGACAATACGGCATCCAGTTAAAAACACGGGCAAATATTTGAGGATAAGACATTTTTGAGGACATGAAACGTCCCAAATAGACTTTGGCTCGGGTGCTAAAATTAATACTCACAGTCCTCCCACTTCGATTGACTAAGTGAGCTGAACTCCCTGAGATTTCAGCTGAAGGATGGTTGCTGGATCATAAGAGATGCCAGCCTGATGGGTCAGCCTACTAAGAGCCAATCTTAAGACCAAGATTCTTAAAAGCAACTAGAATATGATCGTGCCTGATCTGAGACACCCTAAGCAAGGCCAATTTTGGGAAAGTCCTGGAGAGCTGTGGTCTATAAAATCAGCCCTCCTTAAAGCTATTCTCAAGATGGCCACCCAAAAACGAAGCCACTTAATGCTGGTCATTTTTAAAAACATTGGCTTATGGGTGTGCAGCTGACTCATTTGCCTGTTCCCATACTGCAAAGCATATGCGTGGAACAGTCCAGCTGCAGGATCTTGAGTCTTTGGCTCGAGATAAAGCAGACCATGATTTTCAGGTCTAGAGGTTCTCAGTTGGGTATCCACATTAAGGACGAAAATGATGGTTGTTACCTATGCACTAGCCCTATAGATATTACTAGACTTTTCTCCTTGGCCCACAGCACATGCTGCAGTCTCTCAACACCAGCTGCCTTATAGCCATCATTATCTGCTTGGATATTTCCTTATGATGATCCGATTCTGACAGGGAAACCTAAGCATTGTGTATCATCTAGCATTCTGACACTCCAACTGAGTGTTTCCATATTTCTGAGCACCTGTCACCATTTTGAACCACAGATAGTTTTGAGTGGAGTTTGCAGGAAAAGCAATGACTTCCCCCATACGTCCAAAAGCTGGAACAAGAGTTCCACGGGCTAACTGGAGAAGGAATTTAGGGCGTTTATAGACGTGCGCCGGGAGCGGAGGGGGGGGTCACTTTAATTAAAGTGGCTCTCAGAGTTGCTCTAATTAAAGCACTCAGAATGTCACATGTATCAGCATCCCCGGGCTGAAAAATGATGGCGGGGGTGCTTTACCCAAAGCTTGTCGAATGAGCCTTAGTTAAAGCGCCCCTGCCTCCATCTTTCAGTATGGGGATGCTGAAACACGTGACACTGGAGTCTGCTGGAGTACGGTAATTACCACACTTCAGCAGACTCAATTAATTGAGTCAGCTCCAATGCGCAGGAGCAGCCTTGCTGTATGTCTATAGGTGCCTATATATGCCAAGGTGGTTTGCTGTGGCCATCTGCAGACATTCAGCTTCTCTTGAGAGAGAGACTGCTCTCCCAGGAGAAACCATGAGTGTACACATGCTTAGGATATTTTCCCCAGAGCAAAACTGGCCACATTAGGACAAAAATAACCCAGGAAATCATTCCCAGGAGAGTTTATCCTGGAAGAGTGAGCATCTGTACATGTCTTCTGAGAGACGCCACAGCACAATCTTCCAGCATCGTAGGGCATGTTACTCCTGGTCCCCCCCTCCAAATTCTGCCAGAACCTTTGAACATGTGTACACAGCTTGTGACAGCATCCCAGTGTAACTGTGCTGGATTGTAAAACAGCACTTATTGTCACTTCACTCCATATTACCCTAATGCAGTGCATCTGCCTTGAGAGTTTGTATTGGCATAGTTACACTGGTCTAAATACTCCCTATGTACATTGGTCCAAGATGAGTTAGATTTGTTTTATAATTGCTTGGCTTAGCAGCTGTTTGCTAGAGTAAGAGGAGCTGGACCAAATATTCATTCAGGATTAGCCCAAACAAAATGGGATGCCCAGCATTGGAGCAGAACAAAATAAACGGAGGGGAGAAATCCATTTTACTCCCAAGCTCTTTCTAGGCTAACCTAGTTAAGGAGGAAGGAAATCTCTTATTTTAAGGATGCAATTTTCTAGCATTGGTGAAGAAGTGTAGGGTTTCCTATCTCACTAAACTGCATGTTATTTTAGGAGAGACAAAATACACCCTTACTGACTATGACAATGCTAAGAAATTTGTAGACTCCAAATTAACTCCTCCTCAGGGACAAAAACTAACTGTATCAGAAGGAAAAATTTTGTTAAAAATATCTACTGGACTTAAAAAAACCCAAAAAACCCACCCCCAGAAAAACTCTCCCTCACACATCTTGTATTTAGCACATAATCTTTTCCCCGGTGCTTGGCGTTGCTGTTCATAGTGCTGATGTGGTTACCACGTATTTCCTTTCCTGTTTCATTCTATTAAGCCAGTAATTGATTGAATAGTTTAATATAGCACAGCCCTCTCCCATGGGAGAGCTATTCCATTTGTAATGACAACTGGAAATAGATTATAGACGGGCAGCTTCTCATGTAAAATCATTAAAGTATCAGCAACAGGAGCCACGCTGTGAATGTGCAACTGTGCTATATCCTTCCCCGCGGCATCCTTACTCCGTGTCGCACAACAGGTCTAAATCTTGACCCGCAGCTAGCAAGTGGGATTCATGTGGGAATTCTCTGCAGAGGCCAGCAGGGACAAACTTCCTTTCCCCAGTTCACATAATCATCATCATAAGCCAAGGGAGGAGGCTGCTTTTATATTCACAAATCCACTGGCAAGGTCTTAACCCTAACGCCTGACAGCACAGAGAAAAGACCCTTTCCCTATGTAGCCTGTACAATCTTGCTGCCCCCCTCACACGGTAAAGCATCCAAGTTAACAAAGCAGGCTTGACTGGCTTGATGGTCCAGCTGTGGTAATACTCAGACTGCAGCTCCCAAGCCAGAAGTGGCTCTAACTCATCATCTGCCGCTTTTGGAGTTTTTAATTACATCTATTAGCTGCAGCTTTTCTGCAATCCTGCATCGTGCAGTGCATGCACTCTCCCTCTCTTGTCAATCGTGGTGCATGTACTTGCATGCTGGATATCTCCCTACTGTACTTTGTGCTTCTATACTGAAGCGTGTTCACTATTGGTCACCTAGAGGGGAGTATGCCTGTGGCCCTTTAATTAGCACTGACTGCTCATATATATTCTGTGCTGGTCAAAACTTAATATCACCTATCCAGTGGTTGCACAGTTCCTTGGAGCACAATATAGTAGAGTGTACTGGTAAGCCTGCTAGGCTCTGGGACTCAAGGAAGCAAGTACTTGCCTGTTCCTTGCCTGTCCTAGTGTTTGTACCAATCTACTGCATGGAAGTGCCTCCAAACGGTAGCAGGAACCATAATCCTTTGCATTTATATAGGGGCAAGTATCTCAATGCACTTTGTAAAGAAGAATTCTCCCAACACACCTAGGGTAAGAATTGTTATCTCCCTATTACAAGTATGTATACAAGGGCCCAGAAAGAGTAGATGACTTGCCCAAGTCTACACAGCAAGTCAGTGGCAAAGCTGGTAGAACTGAGTCCTGCTTCGCAGCCCTTGACACTCAGGACATGAAGGTAATTCAGGGAGAAAGCTGAAGAATCCCCTCAAAGCAGCATCTCCTCCTTGCTGGTTTATCAGTATTTGTGCTTCGAACATAGCCTCCATATTTATTCAACAGCAAAACATGCCTCCTGCTGAAAGCCAGCACATTGGACTAAGCCTGACGCGATTCAGTCAGCAAAATGGCTGAAGAGTGATACAGAGCTAGCCTGAAAAAGCCTCCAGGATAGACTTGCCCAGCTATTTTATTTGCACCGACTGAAATGACATTTCCTACAGCCTTTAGGTGCACTTCATATGGTGGGGGAAGCCACAGCTTTTTCATCTAACTGATCATCATGCAAAAGTATTGGCTTCTCAAAGTCATCTCATTAGTGGTTCTGGGTACAGAATGTATTTTGGATCAGTTATAGACTCAGCTCCATCATCTAACCACCCAAATGCAAGGCAACCCTGCTGCAACTTCAGTAAGCAATCTACTCAGGACAGAACAGTTCATTTTAATTCAAGGCTTACAATTTCACACTGTTATCACCTTATTTGTTCTGTTACCTACTAATGGACCAGGGCCCCACTGTGCTAGCCCCTGCACAAACAATTTAGCATGCATTCCTAGTGGTCACTGCACTTATTCTGGGCAAAAACTGCATGTGGAAAAGAAAGTCCTGAGCCTTCTTTTCTCTCTCCCTGGAGTAGAATAGCACAACATGGCTGGATGGATTTGTTTTTTACCTGCAAATAAGAGCAAATACTTGCCAGCAGTAATATTCTTCTCTTCTACAGTGCCCTTCACTGATGAAGCTCAAAGTGCTTTACAAATATTAACAGACATTTTTAAGGGTCTCCAAAAACACTGACACAAAATGCAGCCTTCTGTGTGAACAACTAGAAAGACCGCTTGGCAATTTCAATCCTCGTTAATTAAACCTAAAATACCTCTGTGAGGCAAGTTCCTCTTATTCTGCCAACTTTACAGATGAACTAGGTTCATCAGAAAGATTAAGTAGGTCAAGTTCATGCCTAGAGTCCTAACTCCAAAATCTTTGCTCTGAACAATACACCGCTATTTCCCAGACTCTTGAAAGCTGAACCCCCATTCAAGAAGATTCATCTTAATCTGCACATCATCAGCTAGTCCTTTTTGCCCATTCACCCTGTTCTGGAATATGCCGGCACAGATCTTCAGAAAGTGATCGCTCCTTTCCTTTGTGTGTGCCCTTTTTTAACCAGGCTGACATTTAAAGAAGCGCTACTGGCTTTTGAATTAACCCCCATGGAAATGAATGTGTTAGTTCAAACCCCAGCAGTATTACTCCAGGCTCTCTACAAACTCAGATGGGCTTCTCTCCATTGGCCATGCTCATTTCTGAATAATTTTTTGTTATATATAACAGCTGGAGATTTAGGTTAAATTCCATATTTCCTAAGTGGTTTAGGAGCATACAGCCCATTTTTGCAAAAGGATTTATATACTGAGGAGCCTGACTTCTAATGACTTTCAATTAGACTTATGGACTAGACAATGCTAAGTGCCTAGGTTACGTAAAAATGCAACTTCAAAGTCACTTAGGCAGAGGTGGGATGTTTTTCAGAGCAGCTCAACTAGTTCTTCATCCCTAGCTAAAGGTAACTGTCCTACAGTATTGAAATCCGCCAGACTAGACAATGCCAACAACCATACAGCTGTACCTATACAGCAGTTACTCAAGCAAAGTGCTCAAGAGAAGCTGATGGTTACCAGGGATCCTTATAGTTAAGGGAAATAAATTCAGGAAACGTTGAATGCGTCTCCTCAAATTAACATTTTATATTCACTTCCAAGCATCCAGCGTCAGTAAAACTCATTCTCAATAAGCAGCGTTGTGATGGAGCACTATGAACTGAAATATTTAAAGGACAAAGTTCTCTCTTCAATTTTACTCCCATTATGCAGAATCTAGCTAGAAATCTGAAGCAGAGGGAGAGAATGAGATCTCTAGAGATAAAAATTAACGTTTTTCAGCTTTGCTGATACTACTGTTCAATACTGAGTTGATTTCAAATGCTCTCCACAGAATTAAATCCCAACCTGCCCCTCACTTCCCCCCAAAACAACCTTTTCAACCATCCTGAGAGCCCATACAGAGCCATTCTATTTGATCTTTACTACCTAAGAGAAAGCCTCCATTTCCTGTAAAGGTGGCTGATACGACTCAATTTAAAGCTTGCATGGGAAGTAAAGGAGGAAAAAATATAGCTGAGATAATCTTTCACATCTCTGATACGTGCCACTGCCAAGTCAACAGCAGAGCAGAAGGCTTTTCTGAATGACCCTTGCCCTTTACCTAAAATTCGCTATAGGGAGAACACACCAGTTTCACGTTTTTTCAGCTCCAGCTCTCACACACACTAAAGTCCTCCTTGCTCATTCTTCTCTTCTCCCCCTACCACCCTCCCTCCAACTTCCTGCAGTCCTGTTGTTGCAAGATCCAACCCCTCTGCAGCTCCTGCCATCTGGACCAGCCTTCCTGTATCACACCAACTCACTCCCAATCTCATCTGAAAATGCGTCTCCAATCCCTCGCCTGTTCCTTTGAATTCCTCGCTCCTTCTGCTGCTGTTTATTATTTAACTCTGTCATTGCATTATTTAAACTGTTATTAAAGCATGCCGGGAACAGAGTCTGCATAAAAGTGTTGTTAATATAAGATGCTAGGCCCTCAGCAAAATGATCACAAAAGCCAAAATCGTGACAGTCAGAGAAAGCACGTTTGGATTGCGGGTGGAAATGCAGCAACTGGAAGCCAACTTTTTTCTTCTGCCTCCGCACCGAGTACAGCACCTTCTGTGACGTACCTATTGCTGAACTCACAGTCTCTCTTGTAGCATCCAGGGCATCCTTCAGCCAGCTATATATTCAGGACCAAACCGGACTCTGGTGTAGCCATGTCACCACCTTTGACTGCCTGGGCCCACTTACCCTATCAAAAGTAATATGGCAGGACTGCAATTGCTGATGATTTTCCTTAAATACTTGAAGGGATAAACCACAAAGTTACAAGCAGCACTTCTTTGCAGGTAAAACTTACTATGCATCTTCAAGCCTTTCCTCTTCTTGCCAAAGTTAAAAGCCTGCACGAGTGAGATTTGGAGACCGTATTTAGGCTGTATTTCAGCAAGACACTTCAACATGTGCCTAACTTCAAGCAGGTGCTCCAAGTCCCACCAAAGTTTAGCATATTCTCATGAGCTTTGCTGAACGCTCGTGGAAATTAAGCATCTGCTTAAAAGCTATGATAAATCAAGACAGGTAAAATAAGCAAATGCATTTCCCTGCATGTCCCTCTCCTGAGGTAAGCGAAGTCCAGAGGGGCATTTCAAATGAGTTTCAACTGCTCTGGAAGAACAGATCTCTCTACAGCTATTGTGGGTGTGTGTTATATGCAGGCCAATACACAGGGCAAAGGGGCTGGTACTCAGGAGATACACGTGCAAGGTCTGGGAGAGCCACAGATTTGTCGAGTTATCTTGGGCAACTCATTTCCCCTCTCCAAGGCTCAATTTCCCCATCTCTAAACAGGGATGATAACACCAACCTTTCTTGCAAATTAGTTGGAAATCTATGGATGAAACACACTAGAAGAGCCAGGAATTAGTTCTTGTGTAAATTTTAGAACCAAGTATGCATGCTCCACGGCCTAAATGCAATTCAGTCATATAGTGGTGGCCCAAAAAGGGAACCCCCAAAACTATTTCTCAGAGTTTTTGCACCGTCTGGCATCTGTGCATCATAAAACTCTTCTCATTAATTCTCACAAGAATCCTGTGAGGAAGATGCACATGAACCATGACACAAAGGAGCACGTGGGTAGAAGGAAGAGTCCGTCTGAGCACCAAAAGCAGAACCTAGGGCCGTGTCCAGGCATGCAGTGGTGCACAAATTTGTGCTGCTACTTTGTACTGCTGCAGGTGCACACCCCAGCGCATGTGCTTTGCTGCAGGAGACACTGTGTCCCGCTTTGGGCAAACTGCCCTGGTCCAGATTCTCCCAGTTCCCAGCGTACTGGAGCAGATAGGGCACAAATGGAGGAGTGGAGACACTCTGACTGACAGCCAGTGTCTCCCTGGAGGGTTTATACTGGTGCTCGCTATTGTAGCATTTGCTGTGCCGCTTTTTTCCCATTTTTTTTGGGGGGGGGGGATGCGACCAGAAAATCCCAGTAGCAAATTTTGCCCCCGCACTGCAAGCTTGCATTATGGGGCACACGTGCCTGCATGTGGGGACACAGCCTAGAAATCCCACTTCCTGAGCCACTTACCACCATTGTCTTTCCTCTTCAGAACTCGCACACAGCTAGGTAGGGCTGTTTCCATCATTTAAAAAGGGTGAAATATGTCTAACGGCCTGTTCACTTGTGAGCTACAGGAGCCGAGGTTTAAGAGGAGCTTTAACTTTCGCCGCTTCACCATCAAAGGGCTGATTTCAGTAACATGATTTTCCTTTAGGGGCATTTCTGCTTTTTGAACCTCTCTCGTAAAGTAAGCCTATCCATGGGTTATTGACTATATATATTGTTTATTAAGGAAAGCATCTGTCGTTTCCTCTTCGTACTA
The DNA here is from genome assembly GCF_001723915.1 of Gavialis gangeticus. Classification (NCBI taxonomy): domain Eukaryota; kingdom Metazoa; phylum Chordata; order Crocodylia; family Gavialidae; genus Gavialis; species Gavialis gangeticus. The sequence continues at coordinate 1,175,149 of NW_017729013.1, read as the reverse complement.
GTCACGCTCTGTACTATGACTCGTAAGACGTGATGGAGACAATAGAAAAACAATAAGGATTGTTCGCAAAGTCCTAGTGCTGCTTACTGTTTGGTTCCAACACTATTTTCTGCTAAATATGTCATAATTCACCGCTGCTTCATCAATGCTAAACATGTACTCTGATGAATGAATAGTGGGACAACGGATCTTATGTTTTCAGCCTTGTTTATGATACATGGGCAGGACAGGGACAAATTTTAAAGGACTTTAACTCAACACACACACACATATATATGGCAGCCTGAACAGCTCCAGGGAATACTAATAGGAGGCAGAACCACTTATACCTAGGTTATCCATTTCAGTGTGGTCTTGCTTGATCATGATCAGATCTCAGTAACCAAAGTGTTTTCAGGCAGCCTATGTAAAATTCATAGATTCATAGATTTTTTCATAGATTAAGGGTCGGAAGGGACCTAGTAGATCTTCTAGCCCGACCCCCCGCCAGGGCGGGAGAACAACAAAAACCCCAAAAAGAGAAATGGGACTCAAACGAGTCCAGCTAGGTGGGCATCCAGCCTCTTCTTAAAGACCCCCAGGGTAGGGGCCAGCACCACTTCCCTTGGAAG
>NW_017729013.1:1167495-1174210 GCF_001723915.1 Gavialis gangeticus | reverse complement strand
TCCATCTGACTGTGTAGGCATCGATGCCACAGTCACCTAGTTTTTTAACTAGGATGGGGTGAGAGACGGTGTCAAAGGCCTTGCTGAAGTCCAGAAAGACTACATCCACCGCGACACCTGCATCCATGGCCTTTGTGACCTGATCATAGAAGGCAATCAGGTTGGTCTGACATGATCTCCCCCTAATAAATCCATGCTGATTGCCCCTGACTAACAATATTACAAAAAAATGCCCTTTTGGATACAACGGTCCATTAAGTCCAGTATCCTGCCTCCAATGACAGGTAAGGCCATCTCCACTGGGAAAGGTGCAAGGAAGTCGGCAGTGGGCGAGTTATGAAACAGGGAATGTTTCTTCCTAATTTTCAACAGAGACTTGCTCATGTCTTGAAACCCTAAGGCTCGTGAACCTTTTCAGTATTTTTGGAAATGCGGGCAGGGCATAATTCTTCCCTGCTGTAATTCTGATCAGTTTTGTCATAAAATGAATTCTGAAAAGCTTAGAACAGTGATTAAATGTATGTATACATATGTATGTATGCTGCAAAAACTCACCCCAGTTTTGGCAATGTGAGATTGCGATCCTCAACAAAGGATTCAATTTCCATGGAATCTGAACCACCGTAGTACAGTAACATCAGGGAAACATAGCATCTATCATTATTCCCCACTTGAAACTCAAAATGTGACTCACCTTCAGACCACCACACACAAACAAGTAACAATCTGATACATCCCACACACCATACATTTGATCATTTCAGTCTGCCTGGAGTTACCAAGCAGATAATGAAAGAGTGAAATCCAGTGTCTTGAGGAAGAAACAATGCAATAGACTGGTGAACAGTGCTAAAGAGCATGCTTCTGGTTTTTTGCCTCACGCTAATCTGACAATCTTTAAAATAGGTTTTTCCTTGAAAAGCCAAGGTCTGAAATTCCTGAAATGAGTTACAAAAGTATCCAAGTGTTTTCAAAAAGCAGTTCTATGGAAGTCACAAACTGGCAAATTCTCTCTCTTCTTCACATGCAGAATTCAGAAAGTGCTTCACACTCGCAGTAAGACACTCCACCAACTTGGTATGGTTTTCCACAATGTGGATTACAATGGAACGGAAAGATTTGCACAAGCGTTCATTGTGAGCAAAATATTTCCGCTGTCACATCACTCACTATTTTCTGAGATGGGCATGTTTTCCGGTTGATGCTGCTTTTAAAAGATTCTCACTTACCTGCCAAAATATACTGTCTATTGTATTTCCAAGAAAACCATCTCTCCCTTCTGACGACACCAGTTTAGGTCCAAGAATGGTCATAAATTCATCAAAATCAACCTGACCGTCCCCTGGAACGAAAGGGAAAACACCAATGAGTTTTAAATGGGCGGAGTAGTGCCAAAGTCTAATGCAGTTCCCTAGAAAGAAAATTGGTCACGAACCAGTGGATGTGTATAGAGGTACACACACACACACAAACGCACATACACACATCCCAATTACAGCACATCTATGATATACAAGGAAAAGAGCTCATTGCTGTTTTTATTAATGACTAATATTATAATGCTCTCCAAACGTCAAGTTAAGTTTGAGGTCCCATTGTGCTAGTTGCTGTACAAACTCAGATAAAAAGACTCCCACATCTTGCAGAGATTACACGTACATCAGTTCTGAAAACTACACATTCTCAAGCGCTTGAGCAAGATTATATCCTCCATTAGCAACATTAATGCTCGGGCTTGCTGCAAAAGGATCACTAGACAGTAAGATCTTCATAAGCTCTTCCTCAGCTCCAGAGGAGGATAACACACAGCTAAAGAACAGCCAGGCTATTATGAAGCCACAATGCTTTTCATTTGCATTCTCATCAGTGTATTTCTCCTGGAAGCCCTGTGCACTCGGAGCAGAGAGTGTGGATATAGTTCCAGGAGACTGTTTGTGCCACTAATGAACTTGGGCTCTGCAGCCCCAGCTCCTGCAGTATGTCGTGCATTTTGTAAATGAGCCACACGGCTGTTTGAAGCACATCTAAGTATTACATCAAACGTAATCACCATCTCAGAACCTACAGGACAACTGGCAAGGGAAAACCTGAACTTCTGCAGGAGTTAAGGCATTTCTTTTAAATATCCTTTACACACACACACACACACAAACACACACTCTCTTTTTTAACAGAACAATTCAATGCATGTTTACCCTTTTCTCTATCTGGTATATATGTAGTTGCCCCTCCATTACCATGGTGTGTAAACACTTCACAACATTTCTGGATCTATCCTCACAACACCCCTCCATGGTAGGAAAGTGGTACTGAGGCACAGAGAGTCTCAAAGACTTGCCCAGGCTCATCATCCTTACTACTGGAGCGCCTTGTGCACCCTTCCCAATTCCAGCTAATTCAATAGCAGGCTTGACGCAGACGGCTTTTATCTACGTAGCCTGCGTTTCTGTTGTTCTTAAACTATTGGACATGAACTGCTCCTACATCTTCAGGCAAGTGCGACACTACTACGGAGGAGTACTATAAGGGCACTGTTAACTGGAGTATCTGAGAAACTGTTGTGCGGTCACATTATTAGCATTATATATGCATATAAACAAGTGTGCTATAGGTTTTGGCCTTTTTTCAATGTGTTTTATATTTTTGATCAGTACATATGCCCCATTTATTGGAATTCATATAAACTGAGTTGTTATCTGAGCAGAAATACTCTGTTAAATAAGCTAATAAGAAATTCTCCCTTTTCCAGAAAGATGGTCTGTACTCATTCAAGGTTCAGGCAATCATTTCGGGAAGACAAGCAGAAATGGAGTAACCAGTGCAAAAACCACAGCTCCAAAAGAACACAGGAGGGGTTCTTAATGGCTGTGCAGCCGTCTCATCCAAAACCAGCAAAGTACATACTCAGGTAAATAGCCCCATTCAAGTCATTGAACTCTTCACAGGCGGAAAAGCTAAGCACATGGTTTGCTTGACCTGAGTGCTCAGAGCTTTGCAGGACTGAGCTCAATACTAGCGCCAAATAAGAGTTAATGCCTCACCCCAGGGCAGTCTGTTAAGGAGGAGTGGGGAGGGGGGAAGAGAGAACTGGGGGGACCCTACGCATCTGTGAGCAACTTTTTAAGACACTTATAAGCTATAAGAAAGGGTGTCCTTTCTGCCTCCCTGTGGGAGACAACACGATGTGACATCAAGTCAGATTGTATCAGTCACATCACAGTGGATCATGCTGTGGAACGTAATGCAAGGTGACAGTGAATTCAGGGTGATTTACATTGCAATGCATAACTTAAAGGGAAATGCAACAATAAAAACAACAGACATGACTATGCAAGCTACGTTACAGAAACGAGTCAAGATTATCAAGAAAGCCATTTTATTTTGAAAGGTGTCTAAGACCTGCCCACCCACATTTGGTTTATGATCTCCTGACCCCAAAATACTGAGTTATCTATATATCATTTTCTACAGGACAGAGACAAATCTCATTTTATTTACTCAGGAGGTAAGTAGGGAGTAAAGTACCTAAGTCAGGGGAAGAGAACAGGTGTTAGGCTTTCTGGGTCCAGTTTCTGCCTTTGGCCAAATCTTTCATAAACTATCCCTCTGTGCCTTGGTTGATAATACCAGTTACTCCAACAAGCTGTTGAAGAATTTAATTCATTGCATTTTTCAAAGCTCCTGAAGAAAATAAGATCAAAGATCTTTTAAACTCCTTTTCGCTGTATTTTCAATTAAAGCTGGTAACCAGCAAATAGCCTGAGCATAATGACTGTTTTGCCTAACAGGACACTCCTTTTAAGCATGAAAAAAATATATTGCTGCCATCAGGCTGAAAACATTCTGGACTATTTAGTAGTCATCAGAAAACCCCTTGAAATCTAGTCCATAAGTCATGGCAATACTAAAATAAGGGGCCAAATCAAATCCTGCACACCTCTGTTTTTCCTATGCCTAAAGAAATCCTCTTCAGCAGAGACCACCTGTCAGAGCAACCAATCCACAACTTCATTAGAAAGCAACTTTTCACAAATATGGGGTCTAAACATGCATCTCAGGCACACGGGGCCTCGGGTGTAATGCCACTCTTTAGCCATTATAAAGGCAGCCCTGGGTCACAAATTACAAAGCCATATTCCACTGCAGGTTGGGGTTTGGCTAGATTCAAGCCCCCTGTTCTGATCTAGGCCCATCTGCCAGTCTATTAGAATGCTTTTTCCTAGGTGATGCCCTGTTCCTGCGATTTTTCCTATGCCAAGAGACTTGTAACATGCACACTGTCCACATTCTGCACCCATCTCCCTGTCCTTGAGCTTACCGCTTTAATACTTACTACTTTACCACATCCTCATCACATTCCACAAAAACACTTCCCCATCAAGGGCAATTTAGGCAGTTGACCAATCTTGCACAAATTAAACAACAAAAATAGGGCACAAGAAGGTGAAAATCTGTTCCCAATTGAAAGCAGCATTTCCATTTCACTTTTAGCAATGTAGAACAGGTATTCTCTTTTCCCTGCTCTCATTAATTATAAATACAGAATAGGTTTATAAACCTGACCCATACTGTGCTCACTGCCCTGATTGATTAAGGCAATACAACATTAGTACAGCTTATTTACAAACTGGAGATAGATGGAAAACCTTTTACTACTGCTGTATGGAGCCCATGGTGCGCTATAGTCAAAGCATTTGTAGGCCAACAACTTCAAAGGTTCACTGTACCATGGGAAATACAGTAACATTTAAAATGGCAAATAGGTTTATCTACCCATAGCTAGCAATGAGACTGCAGGTGAGAAACAGAGTTGAAATAAGGTAATGCAGAACACAGAAGGTCAGCACTGCATGTTATTCATTCCTAGTGCATTTCACTGACTTCCTTTTGTCTACCTAAAAGATTACTTCTTAAAAAGGTGTCCTGAGATTTTTCTGCCCTGTTATAGAACAACTAAATTATCTTTCATGAAGGTTCAAAGGGAGGGGGGGCAAGCACAAGCAATCATATGGCTAAAATCTTGCATAATACTTAAACACAGCCTAGAACATCAGATGTTGCAGTGTGGCTTAATATCAAAATCAGGGATGAATTTGAACCTTTTATTATTAATCTATGTTAGTACTTGCCATACATGAGAGGCTTCCCAGATATTCAAAAGGAGTATTCTCTGTTCTAAACAGATCTCAATCTGGGTGCAGGCAAAGGGTAAAGAAATAAAAACAACAAATAGGAATAAAAGACAGGATATTCTGTCGACAGCCCTGCAAGGCAACATTACAGGACTTGCTGATCACTGCCGTTGCAGACCGGGGAATTTACCATGTGTGAGCATGTATGTGTGTTCTGCATTCCCTAACCTGAACTCTGAATATCTCCTGCTTACCTGGCACTCGGCACAATCCTGCAGGTGGATCCATTAGCTGGGATTTATTGCACACAAAATGTTATACTGTTCAAGGCTGCTGTATGCCTTGCAGACAGTCTTGCTGCCCAGAGCCTTCTTGTTACACCTTTGGACTTCACCTAGGTGAAGTATTCCTGTCTATATTCTATACAGACATCTTCCATGCATTTTCCATACAACCATGGCCCCCCCCTTGCTGCCCTTGGAGACGTATGTGCAGCTGCTGCCAATGAGTCAGGCTGGCGCTCAGTCTACCTCAGTGTAACTGTTTACAGCCTCCCTGCTGCTTACCACGAGCAGCCCAGGTTCCATGGAGGGTGGCAGGGGCCTGCCCAGAGCCCAGGCTAGCTGTGGCAGGTGGCTGGAAGGTTGCAAGTCACTGCAGTAGAGGTCTGCAGAGCCCCTGCCCAGCTCATTGCTGGCAGGGGAGAAGCTAAGGTTGCACTGCCCTGGCCACGGGTCACGGAAAGGAAGCAGGGCTCTGGACCCTGGTGCGGCTGTTTACAGCCTGTCCGTTGCTTGCTGCAAGCCCGGGCCCCATGGCCAGTGGCAGCTGCATGTGTAGCATGGAGCAAGCAGTGGGGAAAGGGCTGAGGCATTGGTGACATGTAGGGAGTGCATGCAGGTGTACGTGTAACCCCTGAGACTGGCCACCACCAATGCTGCCAGCAGTGTCTGCAGGCAGTTGCCAATCACCACCCCCTCGCTGCCGACACTGCTGTGGCTGCCTGTGGGCGGTCCCTGCTCAGCCTTCCCTTGCTGCCAACATCACTGTGCCTGCCTGCCACGCTGCTGCTGTTTGTAGGTGGTCACTGTGCCCCCCCAGCCTTGGGAGGCATGAGGCATTTATGGGCTGAGGCAGTGCAACCCCAGCCCCTACCTCACCATCCGCCTGGAGGTGTCCATGCACCTGTCACCTGCAACAAGGGTTGGACCACTCATAGCTCTGCTCTACCCATCTGTTCCTGGAATGCCAAGTCAAGGCATGGGTTGAGGTTGGGGTGTTTTTTGGCACTCTGGCCAAAAATGTTGCCGACCCCTGGGTTTATACTTTATCAAAGAATGAATGAGGACAATTTGATTAAGTTTTTTTTTCCAACTGCTAAAGAAGGTATATTTTTGATAGTACATTGCATGTTTTGTTCTGTACAATGTTTTATGATTCAAGCAGCACTTCCTTGGGAGATCACTCTGCAATCCAATACATGTCATATTAGAGAATGATTTTATGGCATGCCATGGAAATTTTCCTAGGTTACAGTTGCAAGGAAGAGAGAAGCACTAGGGATGGGCTGGCCCTCACATGGA
>NW_017729013.1:1165435-1167484 GCF_001723915.1 Gavialis gangeticus | reverse complement strand
CCCCCCCCCCCCCCGGCTCAGCGGAAGTTCATTCAAAGTAAGATTTTCAAAAGGTCTTGATAGATTTAAGCCCCTAGGAGCCGCAACTCACTTGTGAAAATGGGTCTTATACTCCTAAGTCACTCACTCTAATGCATAATGTTCACAAGGTACTTTAAGAGCCTCAAAATGGAAGTGCTACTGACATATTACTTATTTACTCGACTTACAACAGATGGGGTTTACTGGCATTTCAGAGTTCAGCATAGCAAATCACAAACACACACAGCCCTAACTAGTATCATGAGCTGTATTTTCAACACAATCACCAGGGCGGGGGAGGGAATCAAACAAAAAACTAACAAGAAACAGGAGCTAAGTTCATTGGGGGATGTTAAGTAGAAAATTCTCAGGGCAACCTTTCAAGCCAAATAAATGAAAGCAAAGCACTGTAATAACATTGCCCTCAGGACCCGAACAATGTAAATGCAGACTGAGCTATCCCAGTTTTGATTCTTTAATAAATACCCAGCTGTTATGGGAAATGAATCCAAGCTGTGGCCATTTGGCCATAGGCTAGTCATGCATTTGGGTAGCAAGGGCAAGACTGAATAAGCAAATGGAAGTGAGCTTTGGTCTCTCGCTATTATGCTGGAGAAACTATTCTAGCAAATAGATGTATCAAATTAAACCATTTTCCCATCCTTTATAGCTCCCCTTCTGCCCTAAGCATTGCCCTGTTGTAGGGAGTCTTGCTTTAAAACACGGTTGCCTTCTCTCCAGGTCTTTTCACTGCTTAGGTTTGGCTGAATGAGGGTGAGAAGCCTGGTCTTCCTCCCATTGTTGGCAGTGGGAGTAAGACCAAAAATGGGAAACCAGTCCTCTATAAGCAAGAATCACAACTAGGAGATTTTAACAGAAACACACCAATTTTGACCAAAGCTCCTATCCAGAAAATTGTCTCTAGTCCAGGCTGGAATTTCCGGTCAGAGAGTGCGCCAGTATTTCATTGGCACTTACCTAAGGTGCAGGAAATGAAGGTTTAAGTCTTTAAGTCTCCCACTTGCCAGGCAAGTGCCCCAGCCACTAGTTTACCGACTTCCTCTCTCATCTCTCCTGCTAGATTTGTTGCACTTTGAATCAACAAACATATATCAATTCAAATAGGAACAGGAACCTGCCTCTCCCTCTTCCTAAGGATATGCCCTAGCCCACAGTTTTAGAGTCAACTTCTGGTCTTAGTTTCTCCTATGGGAGCTGTTCTCTTTTGAATAAATAAGGAAATATGTACTGGGTTAGGTAGAGGAAGAAAGGAGACTGACTCTCCTGTGTCCAAGGACAGAACAGGGCCCTACAACTGGTTCCCAGAGTCCCGGATAACAAAATATGGTTCTGTGTGCTCCTGCCTGACCCCTTTCTAAATGAGCTGTGTCTGCGTTTCCATACCATGGTTGCTGTCGCTTCTTCCTAAAAGTCCCTTGTCACGGGAGTAAGGACAAGGAATGCATTTAAATGGAGATGAGATTCTGTGCGTGTGTGCAGACTGCTAAATATTCCCATTTTCTTCTTGTGTTTGACCTCTAGAGTGCAGTTAGGGAGATATATTTAAAATTAATGAGTTAGTCATTTGCAGCTTGGATCCCAAGCCAGTGCCACCCTCCTGTTGATTTTTATTTCCTTAATATCTAGTGGTGGTTACTCTCTATCTGGATTTATGTCATTGTTTGTAGCCGTGAAGTAACTGTGTAACGATAATTACAGAATTTTCTGAACGTTGCCACTTCTATGCTCAAAAATTATACATTGGAAAGATGCAGAAAAGCAGCAGCCAGAGGCATTTCCAAGGGGGGAAAAAACTGTTTTAAATCAAAAGGAAACATTACCCTTGTCTAGTCTGACATCCTGCATGACACAAGCAAAGGACCTCACCTGGTTTTAAATGCCTCCGTCTGTAACTTGTTTGACTTCTAGCACGTACCTTTCATAAAGCAATACGTTACCCACAGGGATCAAATCTACCAAAAATCTCAAAGCCCTTCACAAAACACTAATGACTAAAACCCCACAATA
>NW_017729013.1:1138968-1165387 GCF_001723915.1 Gavialis gangeticus | reverse complement strand
CTGAATATCCACACCTCACAGGTGGGGGAACCAAGGCACCAAGCAATATCAAGCCCCTCACCCAAAGTTACCAAGGAAGCCAGCGGCAGAATCAGGGAGACAGCTCAGATGTCTCCAGCCTATCTGGGCTGATGTCCTCAGGCATGACATTTCCAAACAATAATTCATGCAAACTCCACTGAGATATAAAGGAAATAAACAGCATTCCCCATTACAAAAGAATCTGGCTTTCCAGTCTTCCTGAGGCAAGCACACTTCCCTTGCTTGCTGCACCCCTTGGATATCTGCCAGTGAGGGGATCATCAGGCAGCAGAAGTGCCTTTTCTTCCTGCCACAACATTTTGTTTAGCATGTGCTGAAATATAAATCCTTAAAAATCACTGTTGGTCTTCCCTCGCTTCCTGGAAACAAATCCTAAAAAATATGCCATTTTTTAATATACAGGCAGACAAGGTTCTTTGGGTGAATCTGATATCTTTTATTAGACCAACTTAAATGGTTGCAAAACAATTTTTAAGCAAGCTTTCGGGTTCAAAAACCCTTTGTCAGGCTAAGGACATTTCAGCAGTTGGTGTGTGCTCTTCCTGAGTGGAATGAAAAATATATATTTTGAATACATATGCACTCTGTACAGCTCACTACAGGCTGAAGTACACATTTTTCTATTAAGACAGCAGAACAAGACAGTAAAACCCCCTTCTATGACCTCCCCTTTAAGGCAGCTTAGCTGTAGGACACCTGGGTGGAAATAAATATGGAGTGTGGTTACCCAACTTCAGCCAGACCCGAGTGAGGAGCTTAAACCCGTTCACTGGAGTCCACTATATCCCACAAAGACTGTGGTAAGACACAGGGTTTCGGAAGAGAAAGCCTGGACAAGGGTAGCAGCTGTGGCTCATTGAGGAGTAAATATACAAGATTAATGACATGACTTAGCCAGGTGAAGGACAAGCTGTGTTTCCTGAAATTCTGAGAAGGCATCAGATAGAAACCCAAAAATCAAGGGGCCACTTGTTTTTCCGTCTGTTTTGCCCAATAAGAAAGGGAAACCCAGATGGACTTGTCTGTTCCCTGTACTCAACCTGCAAGAAACCAGTCTGAACTGGTCATGGGGTTTTTGTTTCCAAGGCTTCTGTTATGCAGCCACCATGCCAGTACCAGCCTCCAAGCTATTTCAAGGCTCCGAGGCTTGTTCAACTCCCTAGCAAGAAAGGGTAATTGAGATCTCTAACTGCACTGCTGCAAGGGTCTTCTTTCCCCCATTCTAAGAAACTATTAACTACTCATGTGCACCTAAAGGGAACCTGTCTAACTATTGACCCTGGAAGACAGTGATTGAAGAGTAGGTCCAAGAGCTCCAATTTGGGGATTTTGAAACTTCAACTCAGATGCTTCAGGCTGTGAATGAGAAAGATACTGCACCAGAAGCATCTCCTCTGAGACAAAAGACCAAACTCTCCAAATGGAAGTCCATTTAACCTGTACCATTCCAACTGGCTCTCAAGATCTGATCCTGCACAAGCTCTTTTGCAACTGAAAACGAGGCAAGTTGCCTTAAGTACGTGACAAGAGGAGAATGATCCAGTATCAACAGTAGCTTATATTGCAAGGGGAAAAATATGGCTGTCTGCCAAATAAGATGTCAGCTCCGCATGTTCCCTTGGAAGCAACAGGACCACAGTATTAACATCTCTTTGGATGACTGTACTGCAGGTAAATGTACTGCAGGGCCTGCTGCGTATGGCCTCCCTCCAGCATTTTTGGCTGTGCCACTATGCGGTTTGGCCAAGCTGCTGCAATGCCTGTGACAGCATTTTCTAACGATAACCTCTGCAGTACAAACAAAGGCACCAGGCAAAGTGCAAGGGGCTGGTTGTGCAGGTGAAATAAATGTTGGGAGTCCTGTATGTTACAGCAGGTGACCTGCCTGACACATGATTAACTAGTCTGGCTAGATAGGGCTAATTATTTTTCTTCAGAAAGCTCCGAGAACAGAGCAACACATTCAATGTTGCAGGCAGAGAGACAGATCCACGTGGACATTTGAAACAAGGACAGGAGAGCCAGGTGTCTGTTCAAAAGGAGGGCCTATATTCCACACAAACATGAAGAAATGTTGGTAATGGGGCAAAGTCAAGCACTTGAAAGACCGAAGGTACCAGAAAGTGAGAGTGCAATCCGTATGTGCATGCCCATTAGGAATGTTGTATTGATCACATCATTTTTTTCCCCCGGGACCCTGGTTGCACTCAGTGTACAAGATGTACAGTCCTCAGGGAACAAGGCTGCTGCTCGATATTTCTTTTTAGCCTCATCTTTCAATGTGAGGCCCCAGGCACGCCATCCAGACGCTGCACTCAACACGGAATCTGCTATTGCTCGTCAGCCGTTTCCTGGTGCTCATCACTACAGTATCCAGCCTGCCTTGCAAATGATCTTTACAACCGCAGGGAAGGGGAATGGTATTATCTTTTTACAGAGGGAAACAGAGGCCAAGAAAGAATAAAGATAGCCCATGTGCCAGTGTCCGCTAATTTTAGATATCCAACGGAAGAGGGTCAGAGTTGATTTTTCAGGGTATTAGCCAATCATAACTTCTACTATCTTAAACTGGACCAATGAATACTCAGCAGCCCAGGGGCCAAAGTTTCTCAGGAAGCCAAAGCAAACAGCAACAGTGATTGGCAGGCTGTACAACTGAAGGTCTTAAGCAATTTGTCTAGCATGGTATGGGAATCTGGAAGTCAAACAGGAGCAATACACAGACTTAAAATGCAACTGCTTACATCCTGTTTTACTTCCTCATGTTCGAGTTAGCCAGAAAGGAGTAATCGACCATAAGGTAGCGTTACATTATAATGTTGCAAGTTCAGTAGTAGCTAAGTCACCAACAAAAGCAAAAAAAAGAAAAGAAAGAAAAGAAAAATCGAAAGAGATGTATCTAAAAATGGGCTGTCAATCTACTCATCAGCTTACTGATCCACTAAGCACTTAGTTTACTCAACCAGCTATATTTATTTAGGCTAGATTAGAGGGATGTACGCAGAAGATTTGTGGTAATAAAGTTTAGTATTCATCGCTCTGTAAAATAAATGGAGAAGCTCCTGGGATATGTGTCTCTGACATGTAGTCAAGGTACTATATGCTTCTTCAATTCAAAAGTGACAGCTGTAAGAGAAAGAGAGCCAAAAAAAAAAAAAATACTAGTTTTCAATGAAAAGTGAACAAAGAGCCATCACTATAATCCATTTCCTACAGGACAGGAAAGCACATCACAAAATCTATTATTTTACAGAAGAAGGGTGTCTTGCCCCCAGCCCCCGAACAACTAAGAGCCAGCTGTAAATGGTTTTTTACTGAAATCAAAAATAGCTGGACCTGATAAAATTGTTTAACTGGAATGAAAGGTTTGACATATGCCAGTATATAGAGAGAAAAGATAATACTGCTACAGGCCACTCGAGGGTCAGTTAAGTCAGTACCACCTAAATAAAGGCAAGTGCGATTAAAACCATTTCCTTCCTGAGCTAATTCCATTTGCCAGGTGAATGAGCTTTCCATCTCAGCAAAAAAGTTTAAAGTAGGAGAACTTGGCAGCTACATAATATCATTTTAAGAACAGGCTACGGATGTGTTATAAACCATTCATTCTCGCCTAATCATCTACTTAGATTTTAAATAGCATGTTTTGTCCTTCCATTTTAATTGTTTTCCAGTTCAGTAGCTGCTCATCTCTTCTAAGATTTCACATTGCAGACTAATCTACTGCACAGTAAAGCATCACCATCTACATGTCCACATTTACTGTGCAGCAACTTAGTCTACTGTGCAGTTGGCTAGTACCTGCAGATTCAGGTATATTTACTGCACAGTAGCTATTGCACAATAGCATGTGTAGACAGCTGACCGGGAGCAAACTGCATGAAGCATGAAATATTCAGCTACTTGCATTTTTTTTTTTTTTTTTTTTTTTTTTTTTTACTTCAGAACAAAGCCATTGAGATCAACTGGCACAGGTGACAGAGAAAGATCAATGTTTAATTTCTAGAGGGAGATTTTTATTTTCCCTGTTCACTTTCCAGTGCAACTCATATGTCTACAGCATTTCCATTCTCACTATTGTTTTGTTTTTTATACTGATCTAGCTATACTGGTAAAACCACTAACACGGATGCAGTTATACTAATACACAATTCCCCTTCCCAGAGCACAATAAATATGCTGGTAGAACTGTGTGTACCCAAAGCTATGTTTTATTACTTTAACTATACAGGATGGTGTTAAAGCAGTACAACTTGTGCAAGTAGCCCAAGATTAAAAAAAACAAAAGAAAAGTATGGTGGCCCCTTAAACATGGTGCTTTCAGCAGCTGAGTTGCTGAAAACAGGAATATCCAATTTAAGAGAAATGTTAACATTTTGAAAACCATGTTTGTTCTGAATCAGGAGGAAAACAAAATATTTTTGACATTTCCCCATATGTGAACAAACTTACTTGTGAAAACTTCAACTCTACGTTTGGACTTTATTTTTATATTCTCTCATGCCATGCACACAGCAGTGCATCCCAGGCACTGCTACTATGGATGCTTCATGACAACAATGAAAATGGTTGAAATATCTTCTTTTTTTATTTTCTCTTGCTTTAAAATCATTAAAGACTCCTACTACTTGATACTTGATCTGCTTTTCCAGATGAGTGGTTCTTCTTTGTGTAGTAATAAAACAGCCTGACACCCAGTTTTCACAACTGCTTTCATTACCTTGTCTCAGCCTGGAATCATTCTAGGATACTGCTCCTTTGAATACACTGGCTGCTCATGTAAATCTCTGGTTTAAAGCATTCCCTGTTTGTGTTGTAGTAAGAAAGGGTGATACTTCAGTGAAGTAGTGGTAATCCCAGAGGCACAACCAGCATTTTCTGTGCCCTGAAGCATCAGATGCATAACTGGTAGAGGGGGTGGGCACTGGAATAGAGGCAAGGGGCTCCAAGCTCCTAAGAACATAAGACGTGCCATACTGGGTCAGACCAATGGCCCATCTAGCCCAATATCCCATCTCTGACAGTGGCAGAAGTGGATGCTATGCAGGGAAAGCAACAAGCTGGATACCTCTAGAGTGATCTATCCCCTATTCAATACCCTCCCTGGCATTAATGCATGGGCCTATGGCGCCCAGGCCCAGGGAGGGGGTCAGGGCAGGCAAAAGTCCGGTTAACCACTGAAGCTTGATCATGTGTTAAGTGCATGAGAGCCGGTGGGAGGCAGCAGCTTGGAACTTGTACAACCACTCCATGGGGATGGCTGGGGTGAGATGGCAGCAAGGATCCCTGCTGCTCTGCCCAACTGGTCTCTCTCTCCCACCCCTGTGCCCCGTCTTTTCAACATCTGAGTACAGTACACCCGTCTGGGCCTCAAGTCGATGTACCAAACTCATCGACACACAACTCTACTCAGTAACGAGGACTATCTCTGGAACTTCGATAGCAACTCCAGTGCAGTGGCTACCAGTACTTTAAATCATTACTCCTCCCTCTATTCGATGGGATGCAGCAAAACATAGAGAAATAACGTGTATCAATAGTACCCCAGCTCTTCCCATCCACAGAGACCTTCAAGATCTCCCAACTCGTCACGTGATTTCATGAAAACCGTTTTAGACACAAACCAAGCACCTCCTATACCACAACACTGACGAATCGTGGAAGAAAGCTTGGGCAGAAAACACTTTCCCAAGTAAACAGCTTGCCTCCAACCAAACAGTGCAACAACCGGGCTTCGACCTTCCATGGAGTATGTGGACGACCCTTAATACAATACGCACTGGACATGGCCGGTGTTGCCACTGATGTACAAGCGACGCTTAAAAACCTTGCCTGGCTGCGACTGTGGAAACCCAGACCAAACCATAGAGTACATAATTTCATAGTTTCTAGGGTCAGAAGGGACCTGAGTAGATCATCTAGTCCGACCCCCTGCCATGGCAGGAAAGATTACTGGGGTCAAACGACCCCAGCAAGGTGTAACAAGATCCTGCCCCAGATATAAGTTTGAGGGCAATATCTTGGAGTTACACTTGCTTTCCAGCAGGGTATTGGTCTGGTTGGGGAATTTGGAATTAAAATTGGGATGACAGCCCTTGCTCCTAAAGCCATATGAAAGAAGATGACGCCGATCCCTGTGCCTGGAAGGAGCCTGATCCTGCCTGCCCTCCCTCCCACCCAAGTGTCAGGTCTCAGGGCAGGCAGGCAGCTTGGGACAGGCTGCCAGCATGCACGGAGCCCCCCCTCACAATGCTGGAGCCAAATCCATCGGCTCAGCAAAATCACATGGAGCTCCCTTGTGGCTGGCTTGGGTGGGGAACCAGGAATTGAAATGCACTGAAGCCTGCCTGTGTGCTGCTTGCGGCAGACTCAGACTGTGCGTGCGTGCGTGCATGCGGAGAGACCCCAAATTGCACCATATCCCTGCGCAGGTCAGCATGCAGTACTTTAGTCCTGCTGCCAAGGGCTGCTTTGGGGTGCAAAGAAGAGGAATGCTGCTGCCCCTTGGATGCTTCCTGCAGTTACTGACCCCAAATAAGGCTGCTGATAGAGAGGGGTCTGCAGATCACCCAAGTGATGGCAGCTCATGTGGGGAAAGTGTGAGCTCTTCCAAGGGGAAAAGAGCACTTCCAGGGAATTAGATGTAGATCTGTCCATCTGTCTAGAGAGATGCATTATATACAGAGAGAAAGATTGTGTGTGCGTGCGTGCGCATGCGTCTGTATGTCTATATAGATATCTCTAGAGAGAGAGATACGGGGGTGTGTGTGTGTGTGTGTGTATATATATATATATATATATATATATATATATATATAAAAATAAAGAGAGAAAGAGACAGAGACAGAGAGATTATGCATGTATGTATGTATGTATGTATGAATATATCTATACATTTTGGTTACATAATTAAGTGATGGTAGCATTAAAACAGGTGTAATGAGTATACAAAAGAGAGAGATTTACAGTATATGAAAATAGCATGTCTAATGTTTCAGGAATGATTTAAAAAATTGACATGTACTGTGTAGGCCTACTGCTTTATTTTAATTGCAAGAATCACTAATAGTATTCTTAGACTTGTACTCAAGGCCATTGGTATGGCTTGTATTTTTCCTGTAGTATTTTACCGTGGTGTAGGTACAATGTAAAATGTGTGTTTAAGAAAATAGCCAAACAAGACTCTACATGACCACTAAAATAAAACTTCATTCCTTTTGTGTTATTATACATTCATAGCAAACCCATGCATCCGAGTCATCTTCCTAAGGCAGTCGTTCTATTCAGTTTTGTGCGTGGTAAAACTGATTGGTGAATTTTGGCATTGTGTGTTATGCTTTATTTATTAATGCACTATGTAAATACTAAACAGGTCTATTTATTAATGCTTTTTGATACATTCATATTTATAATTGGGTGTGAGGGGCTCTCCAATTTTCTATTTGCCTGGGGCCCCAATAAATCTTGATCTGCCACTGTCCCTGGCATTCACCATTTATTGGGTTAGAGACCCCAGAGGAACCATCTCCAACCATTCTCTTCAATAGCCATTAAGAGATCTGTCATTCATTAATGTATCCAGTTCCTTTTTTAACCTGGCCATGCTATCTGCCTCCACCTCCTGTGGCAGCGAATTCCACAAGTTAAGCTCTGCTAAGTATGGCTTACTTTTGCATGGAGCAGGAGCAAGTGGCCAGGACCCACCAGCTAGGAAGTAGAGGCGTGGGACAGCTCCCAGCTTCTATGCCCAAAGGGACAGCTCCTGGCCAGGTCCCAGCTGTGTGGGAAAGCACCACTGGGCACAGGGCTTGTCCCCACGTGCATAGGGCTGGGATAGCTCTCCAGTGGCAGCTGTCTCCTGGCCCTGAACACATCACGAACCCTCCCCAAGTGCATGGGGCAAGAAGAGCTCTCCTGGCCCTGCGTGCATAGAGACTGGCCTTGTGCTTCCTGCCAGCGCCCAGGCTAGCACCCCAGGAGAGCCTGGAGCTCACCCTGGCTTCTTTGGGGAGCCAGAGCAGTACTTTACCGCACAGTAAGCGGTTATAGCATAAATAGCATGTGTAGATGTAGATGTGCCCATTGTCTAGTATGCAGAATACATTCAAACCCTTTACTTACCATGGTTATAGTGACAAACATCCAATCTTACTAACTTCCCAGCAGAAAGATGGGTATGCATTACCCCCGAGCTATAACATTCACATTAATATGATGCAGTGCTTCATATAGGAAGGAACACAAGACCTTATTTTGGTCTCAATTATACCCTTGACTATTGCAATAGCATCAGTGGGCCCTGGAATGCAAGTCAGAGCAGAATTTGGCCAAGGATATAAGAGCATGCGTCACACATGTGAGGAATAACAGCTGGACCATTCTATATGGTCACTGTGCGTTATGCAACTGCGCTCTGCTGCTTTACTGTGAAATTCCCCCCAAAGCACAGAGCAGAAATGAAATCTAGACACCACTTTTACCCTCGCAATGGGGTTTTAGCAATGTAAAGACCTCTGTTAAGGATGATTCTCATCCTTAAAGCAATGTAGGCACCAGTCTCTGACTTTCTTCCCCAATAATGACAGGCCACTCTGCATGCAAAAGCCCATTCTACTCTGTTTTATACTGGTTCATATATGGCTCTCTCAACCATTGTATCTCAGCTGTTTTCCCAAGTGTATAAAGTAGTGTGGCTCCAGTGATTTATTAGGTTCCCTTAGGGCTTGATATATTCCAAATATATACATTCTCGCATTTCCCCCCTGCCACACACACACAGTTTTATTTTTTGACATTAAAACAAGATGACAACCAAAATATTCCCCTCCTCAGCAGGCACCCTCCACCTCCTCCTTCCTTCTCAACTGGGCTGAAAAATCCATTCAACAATAGTAAGGAAAGTTAAAAAAAAACAAAAAAACAAAAAAGGAAAGCATCAGTGCCGCCACTTTAAGAAATCCAATAACTGCTTTGACCTCCAGTCCCTGCCTCCAGTGAGAACTGGGGAGTTTCTTATTCAGGGGAAATATTTGTATTCAGTCAGGCCACGCTAAGGTGAGTGTAACTGGATACTTAGTTCTTTGCCATGCTAGAGGAAAAGGAAAAAGGGCAGGGAATGTGCTGGTAAATAATTATAGAATCATAGAAAATGAGGGCTGGAAGGGACCTCAGGAGGTCACATCTAGTCCAACCCTCAGCTCAAAGCAGGACCATGCCCAACTAGATTATCCCAGCCAAAGCTTTGTCAAGCCAGGCCTTAAAAACCTCCAAGGATGGAGCTTCCACCACCTCTCTGGATAACCTGGTCCGGTGCTTTACCACCCTCCTAGCGAGAAAATTTTTCCTAATATCCAACCTAAACCTGCCTTGCTGCAACTTGAGACTGCTGCTTCTTGTTCTGTCATCTGTCACCACTGAGAACACGCCAGGTCCATCCTCTCTTGAACCCGCTTCAGGTAGCTGAAGGCCACAATTAAATCCCCCCTCAGTCTTCTCTTCTCCAGACTAAATACACCCAGTTCCCTCAGCCTCTCCTCATATGTCACGTGCCCCAGCACCCAAACCATTTTTGTTGCCCTCCACCGGACTCTCTCCAACTTGTCCACATCCTTTCTATAGTGGGAGGTCCAAAATTGAACACAGCACTCCAGGTGTGGCCTCACCAATGTTGAATAGAGGAGAATAATTACTTCCCTCAATCTGCTAGCAGTGCTCCTACCAGAGCAGCCCAGGATGCCATTAGCCTTCTTGGCAACAAGGGCACATTGCTGACATATTCAGCTTATCATCCAATGTAACCCACAGGTCCTTTCCTGAAGAGCTGCTGCCCAGCCAATCGCCCCCAGCCTGTACTGGTGCACGGGATTGTTCCATCCTAAGTGCAGGACTTGGCACTTGTCCTTGTTGAACCTCATGAAATTTCTTTTGGCCCAGTCCTCCAATTTGTGTAGGTCACTCTGAATCCTAGTCCTACCTTCTGGTGCATCTATTACGCCCTTCAGCTTGGTGTCATCCGCAAATTTGCTGAGGGTGCAATCCATCCCATCTTTCAGATCATTAATGAAGATATTGAACAAGGCCGGCCCCAGGACTGACTCCCAGGACACTCCACTTGATACCAGCTGCCAGCTAGCCATTCAGCTATCGATTACTACCCACTGAGCCCAACAATCCAGCCAGCTTTCTATCCACCTTACAGTCCATTCAACCAACCTGTACTTCCTCATCTTGCTTGCAAGAATGTTGTGGGAGACGGTATGAAAAGCCTTGCTAAAGTAAAGGTATATCACATCCACAAAGCCAGTTATCTCATCATAGAAGGCAATCAGGTTGGTAGTGGCGTGACTTGTCCCTGGTGAATTATAGTTGAGAATACTATGTTAAGCTGTGTTATTTCTCTTCCCCCACCTACCTCAGCTACATCACAGTTTGTAGGGTCGGAAGGGACCTGAGCAGATCATCGAGTCCGACCCCCTGCCATGGCAGGAAAGAGTACTGGGGTCAAACGACCCCAGCAAGGTGTTCATCTAGCCATTTTCCTTCCTTCTAGGGCCTAGCATTGGCACTGCCCATGCCTAGCCCCATACACTGGGATTGGGTGCTGGATCCAGTACACAGGACTTGGGGCTCCCCAGGGGTCTGGAGATTTGGCAGCAGGGGAGCAGTGCCATTGTGCTCCTGCCACCAGATTTCCAGAACCACAAGGAACTCCACCGGTCAGATGTCAAGGCCTCCCGGGTCAGAGGTTGAGCACCCCTCCTGCACTAAGAGATCCTTCAGGATAACGAGCACCACACATTGATATAAAATGATGCTGCTGTTTTAGCTTACGATGACTGCAAAACCATCAAGAACCATCCAAAATGCTTCTTCTCGTGCTGTTCATACAAACACAGATTTCATCCAAAATGAGTAAGGCACAGTTGCTCCCGAGCCTAGAATATCCATTCATTTTCAACTTGAAACTGATTTTAAAGGCTGAATTCTCACTCAATCCCCAGAGAAAATGGGGGCTACACCAGAACAGAAAGGCTGACTGCTTCTTGTTTTGTCATTATAATATACTTGTCTGCAAGGCAGATACAGTTACACTGCCATCCTCCAATGTAAATATACTCCCAAGGTATTATCTGATGAAAACCTTGTGTTTGTACTAGGTCTGTACAGAGTGGTTCAGATTAAACATCAACCATTGCCAATTTTATTACCTCACTATTAGCAGGCGCTGGCATCAGCCGTGTGTGGGGAAACATATGCCTAGTTAAAATATCTACCGTCACATCATTAGCTGTATCAATTAGAGGCCTCCAAATGCACAGAAGCTTTACTGCCTCTTCTGTGGCTCTCACATACTGTGGGGGTCTTATGAGCGAATGCTGCACATAATGATTTATCATGTAACCTGGCATCTCCGCTCAGAAATGCAGGCAAAGCATTGTCAAGTGCTCCAGTTTTCTGGCATTACCTTGGCAGATCGTTGCATCCCTCAACAAAAATGTATAATAGAAAGAAATGGGCTGTATAGGTCTGTGTTTGCAAATAAAGGGCCTTCTCCAAAGCCTACTGACTTAAATGGAAAGATTCCCAAAGACTTGACTGTGTTTTGGATCAAGTCCCTCATACTGAACGATCCTCAATCATGGAGTGAGCAACAAAAAAAAAGAAAATGAAACTATTTATATGGTTTCAGGTTGGTGTTACATATTTCAGGATAGGCTGCAGAAAAGAGCAAACCACTGAAGAAGAGCAAGCTTTGAGCTGCATCGCATTAGCTCTCTTTGCAAGCTAAATCATTTCTTCTCATAATATTCCCCAGCTCCTGCGTCACCTAAAGAACCTTCCCTACTAATCTGTCTTTGGTTTCATTTGCTTGGTTGTTTTTTTTTAATTGACAGTCTGCTCAATCTGCATTTGTGTCCCTGTCCAGAAATTTGATACTGTGAAATGGGCACCTTAGACATATAGAAAATAAGCAACACAGCTACATACCAAATTTGAAAGCAGGGGCAGGTGAATTGGTTCAGATAAAGGCTCACACCTTCATCTCAGTGCAAAACCTAAGCTCAAACGTCACAAAAGTTTAGTCCCCTCTTACCTGATCATTTTATGTCTTTGTGCACTTCTGCACTTAACAGTTCCTGCTGTGCTAGGAGCAGAAATGACAGATTGAGAAAAAGACCTCTGGAGTTTCCAGAGACTGCAGATAAGAGAATACCTGGAGATGGGACAGATGCTGAAGTGACACCCAAACCGCTCTCTTTTCCAAAAGCGCTAAGGTGGTAACAAACAATATGTGGACCTGCACCGCATTTTACTTTAAGTTTTGCAAAATCCAAAGTCAATTGCTCTTGTTCTATTGAAAAAAAGTAATTGGGAAAATGCAATAGTGCTTTAAAAGACTAATTTTCTAAAAGAATGGAGGCATCTACACATGCATATTAACATGATGCAATAAACTCTGGTGCTTACTGCACCGGAGTTTATTGCTCCCAGATGTGCGTTTACACGTGAGCTCAGACTCATGGCACATTGACCCAGGTCTCATATTCTGCTTCAGTGCAGGGGCTGCCCGCTGGCTAGCCCCGTTCTGAAGCACCATCACGCTCCCGCCAGCCCCTCCGCCGCATGCCAAGCGGGGAAGGGCAGCCCAGTTAGAAATCAACCTTGTTAGATTTCCAGACCGATTTCTAAACTAAAGTTGCAAATGACCTAAACTTAGAGGTTTGCACATCACTCTTATGCTTATCATTATAAACAACCTGATTTAAAAGCAGCACACCTTAACTGCACTCCACAATTTATCTGGGAGCAGAAGCACTCCACTTACATTTGCAGAGGTATTATTCATTTTTCTTCGTTTCTAAAATGTTTTTGTTTATCAGAACAATTTTATAAAAAGAAACAATAATACACAGAACCCGCCCAAATGTGATGCTGCCTGACGTGATTAATACAGTTGTCTTATACAGTCTGCAAGGGTTTTGCATCATTTAGTATAATTTTTCACCGTGTTTCAATGCTGTCAAGTCATCATGCAGAATAAGGTGAAAAGGTTTGCCTGTTACTGCAGCATCCATGCACATTTCAGACATCAGAAAAGTCTTTAGGCTCCCTGACCAGTCCCTCCAAGGACATTTTAAAGATTGCCCATTTACTCTGATTTAGTATCATTGCAGACATATACCAGCTAAAAAGTTCACTCCCCCCACCCCGGTTCCAAAGTCTTGATGCCCTATTTCTCTGTTCACTTTACTAAAGGGTTCCTTTTCTTTTGTTATATATTAGTCGCTATATGAGGGAACACACTCCAAAAGACTTTGCAAAAAGCTATTGTACAATTTTCAAAACCTTGTCTTTTCAGAACATACAAAGGTTTAACATTTCAGACCTAGCATGGTGAAGCTCCTATCCACAGCTAGTTTTCACTTCCAAGCCAGAGATGATGCAGCGACGTGAAATCACTGCGTAATGAGGACTGGATTGTCTGGAGTGGTTGGTTTAGGGCACAGGTAGTATGCAACTCAGCCTTTTGCTTTGGAGTGACCAGTTCAAATGCAGCCCCAAAACAATGGGCAGGTCTTTACAATGTGATGCAGTTTGGAGAAAATAAAATGTGTGTAGTGGTCTCAGCCTAAATTCACGTTCAACCAGCACTTACAAAAAACCCACACAGCATGGCTGCCTCTGCTACAGGGGCAGGCAATTATTTTGGGTGGAGGGCTGCTTACTGAGTTTTGGCAAGCCATCGAGGGTTGCATGACAGGCAGCCCAGGGCAGATAAATATTAATTTTCTAAATTGTTCAGGGGCCCCGTGGGTCAGACAGAATGGCTTGGCGGGCTGCACTTTGCCCCCCCCCCTAATTTATAGACACTGACCTGGCCTTTCTATTCTAGAAAAGGTCAGAAAAGAGGCATATAGAAGGGCCATTTGCACTGTTTCTGTATGTGCTCTGTGAATAAAGGGAGGACTTCAGTGTCCAGGGTGGCCAGCTGACGCCTTCCATGCTTACTGTATTCACAAAACATATCTGAAAATGAACTAAGGAGAAAATGGCTCAGTAAGACATTTTTGAAAGGCCTCAGTTTGTCACTTCCCCCTGTATACCATTTGGAAATAATAGGATCATTCTATTTTCAATTCTAAATATATGTTTAAAAGTAGACAAGGTTCTTTGGGTAAATGTGATACCTTTAACTAGACCAACTAAATAGTTGGAAAAATTGTTCTTTGCAAGCTTTCAGGCACAAACACCCTTCTTCAGGCATAGGGAGGGTCTGCTGGTGTTTTGTGTTCTCCTGAACGGAATAGAAGCCAATATGCAAAATGCAGGTTGTGAAAATACAAATGCCGGGCAGTGAGGATCAGAGGCCATGGGAGACGGTAAGTGCGAGACAGGTAGGTGGGGTGAGGAAGGAGGTAACGCTGACCTGGTAAAATGTAGAGAGGTTGCCTAGGGTTATCGAATGGCAAGCAGGTTACCATCTATCCACGTTTAAAGGTTTCACTGGGTGCAGTTTACAGGCAGAGCAATATAATGGATGAAAGGAGATAGGAGACCTGCTCCTGATTCTGCTTTTGATGTGATGTGTGACATCAAGAAAGGTCACTACCTCTCTGCGACTACCCTTCCACTCCCACCCTGTCTGCCATGCTTATTCAGCCTGTAAGCACTCGGAGGCAGAGACTCTCACTATGAGTTTGACTAGCAACCATATGTAGGGGTACTGTGATGGTAACCGCAGCAGCATCAACGACTTACCATCCATATCAAGACGTTGCATGATAATTGCCAACTCCACCTCACTGGGCATGTATCCCAAAGAGCGCATAGCCATGCCCAGCTCCTGCTTGGAGATGAAGCCATTCCCATCTCTGTCCAGCACCCGAAAGGCTTCACGGATTTCTGAAATAATGAAGCAAAGAAGAAGGGTGAAATAGTGCCACAAGGCATCAGTCTCTGGTTGACGCACCAAAATACAGCAGAATCATATATCTCCCTTTATCCTGAGAATAAGTGTTTGTGCATGTGCAGGATATTATTGACTCTAAGGCTTCAGGGCACAAGCCATGCAGCAGACCTCAAAAAATACTTGGCAAAAAATACAGAATTGTTCAGCCTGGGAATTCCTGCACCTCTCTGCGGTATCTGACATTGATCGTTGTGTGATGTAGATGAACTGCTCCATACAGCTATTTCAACGTTCCCGTAATAATAAAGTAAATGCTGCAAACAGACACATAACAGAATATTTCATCCAACAGGTTCCAAGTACTTTTCAAACTGTATAAATGAGCCTCTTGGCACATTTGTCAGCTGGTAAAGAATATCCATCATACATGCAGAGTCATAAGACATTTACCTATGGCAGGGTTATAGATCCCCAAGGCATGACCATTTAATGAGGTCATCCACATCATCATCTTCATGTTCCAAGGCAGAAACAGAATAACGGAATAATTTCAATTGTTAAATAGTTACACCAACATAAATGAGAAGCAATTTTGGCCCACAGTCTGAGATATGTCTAATAGAAACAGTCTGAGGGCTTGTATCTCCAAAATGAAGCCCTAAATGCTCATTTTCTTCCTGGTCCAATAAATCAGGATGGAAATCTTTTAAAAAAAAAACACAGGCACCTGGGTAACTGCTATCTCCCAGTACTTTTCGTAGCATTCCTCCAATTTACAATTGTTTTATTGCTATAAACAGCCTCAGATCAATAAAAACATTGTAAGAGCCAAAGGAATCACTTCCATCATTCTTCCCAACCCTGGCTCAGCTTTTGACGTCTGACTTTGTGTTGTTTTTTAATTCTGGCTTCTTCACCTGAAGCCCTTTATAGCTGCTTTAAATTCCAGGCAACTTAAGCCAAGAGCACCTGCTCCTGGGTGTCCATATTCTGACCATGCTTTGATCATGTGGCTGGTACTCCCAAATCTGATGTATTTTAGGGCTGTCTCAACTTTGAAGTGCCACTATCAAGATCCCTACGGTTACTAATCTTGGGTTGTTTAAAAGGCAGGACGCTTTACCTCATGGCAATCCTAAAGTCTCAGCCAGATGGGATACCTGCCTAAGGATTTGGATTCCTACTCTCCTTTCAATAGACACTAAGAATAAAAACACAGGATGCTGTATTATTTTTTTTTCAGGTAGATCATCAACTATTAATTAGTCCAGCAGTCTCACACCAGTTGTCTCTGCAAGAGCTTTGCTACGTACATATATACAGTCATTATTTAACATGGCATCAGGTCTGTGAAAGATCAAATAAGACAAGAAGTCTTGCAAATACAAACCCTTACTTGAAATTGTAAGAAAAAGAAATCTGCAGTGATTTGGACATGTAACAAGAAGGCCTGGCATCCTTGCCAACCCCATCCGGCAGGGTGCTGTGGACGAATGAAGAGGAAGAGGAAGACCTGCGACAAGCTGGACCACCAACATCAACATAGGTGACTGGTGGGGGGAGTATGGGGGAGCACATGCCCCCTGACAGGGCCGTCCCCTCTGCCAACGTCTGTAGGTGCTCCATGTGCCCCCACAACAGGGTCACCCCTGCCACCAGCACCTGCGGATGCTCACCGGCAGTGTCTGCAGGTGCCCCACCCCAGACTCAGGAGGCACCAGTCGCCCATGAACATCAAAGACCGGATAGGATTAAAACTGATTGTACAAGGATTGCAAAAGACAAGGAAGAATGGAGGAAAGTTACTGCTACATCAAAGGTGCCCCAACAGTTAGTGCGGTCTTGGGACTGACTGACAGTCCTGTTTATCTTACTCAGGCACGATTTGCATGGAGGTTGACTAACACATTTCAGTTTACCCAGACAGATAACATCCCTTTCAGGAGTAAAACTTAAAATAAGACAGGAGACTTGAGAAACTTGAGTTAGGTGAACCTCAAAGTCTTTCTGCTGGACATTCCCCTCAAGGGACATGGCTCAGACAGCCTAAAAAGAGCACCAAATTACTCCCGTTCTTTTAATGAAGGCCTGGAGCTGAAGTCAATACTGCTAGCAGCTGTATTATGTTCACCAGATTGGTCACATAAAGAGTACTCCAAGATGGATGGCTGCTCCTCTTCCTTCTCCAGCATGCTGCAATTGCACTAACTGAGTCCCAGACACACACAGCGGGATTATTCAAGTTCTTTGGAAAGCAGGAACATGACACAGAAGAGCTATTTCTCCTTATCTGCTTTTACTGGCCTATCTCCATTCACTTTTTTCCCTTTTACCCATTCAGGTAGAGATGTGTGACTGGCCTCTAATCTTTCAGGCCTATTTCTTTGCATTATACCTGTTTCCTGAATAATGTTACCTGGCCAGTGCTTCTGTGGCCTTTACCAAGTTAATGAAGTAAATACAATGAAGTAGATGAGAAGGTGGTCAATGGATAGGGGGCACGGGGTGCTGGGAAATGAGGACGTTTCCCTATAGCTGTAAACATTCGCTTGTCAACCAGAATATTTTGATTTAGAAATGCTGCTATGATACCTAACAGAAGTTATAACCCTGCTGCCCCCAGGCTCTCAGGCTCCTCAGCAGACTGGACTCCTTGGTTTCCATGATCTCCCCACTGGTGAAGAGAAGTGGAGGATCATGGAGGCCCTCAATATATCATGAGAGCTGACCCCATAGAGAACATGCATCTGAGGCAGCAAAACAGTTGCCCTATGGCACTGCAGCACCATATCTGATTCATAACACACTTCAGGCTTTGGAGGTTTGATATTTTTTAAGGAAAAAAAAAAAGGAAAATTTCCCTGAGAAAGTAGACCCGTTGGGCAGAGACAAAGGTAATAATTGCACTGGTATAAAATGATAGATATAAACTGTTACGGTGCGTCCCCACAAGTGTGTGCATGCGTTTCCCCAGGGACAAATAGCAGCAGCACATAGTTGTGCCACAGCTATGTGGTCCCTGGGGAATGCCCCTGTATGCACGCTCTGGCATGCGACAAATTGCCCCGGGTGGGATAGGGGAGGCTGGAGCCAGCAGCTGAGCCTTGCCCGGGGTCCTGGGGCTGCAGCAGTGGCAATCAGGGTGCATGGAGCCTGGCTGGGTTTGGGTTTTGGGTTTGCACATGCTGCAGCCATGCACGCTTTTTTTGGGTGCAGGGTTTGGGTTTTTTTTACACTGGGATCTCCTGGTATCAAAAAAACCCACCGCACTGCTGATTAGTAGCGTGGCGAACAACACCTGCACACGTGGTGCGTGTAGTCTGTGATGCTACAGACTGGTTCGTGGTGCTGCAAACCACACGTGCACACTCAGGGGGATGCGCCCTTAGAGTGTAACAGTTAGGCCTATATGTCCCTCACACAAACAAAGTTAAAGCAACTTAAATTCATTTCTAGTGAATCTTTTAAAGCTCCAAGGCACCCTCTAACGCACATGAAATCAAAGTTCACACATGCACTACTACTTAAAAAAAAAAAAAAAATCTATTGTGCATTCAGCATCTCAAGATACACTTTGATTTGCTATGGCATAATGTTGTGGCTTGCCATTTCTAAGTAACCAGTTGCTTTGATATCATCCACCTAAGGTTAGATCCAAAGCTCATTAAAATCCCAGGGAAGGTTCCTAGGAATTTCCATAGACATTGGACTAGACCTATAACCAATATTTTTCCAGTTCACATATGAATTAACTACAGCCTCTTTATATTTAAGCGAAAGATAAATGCTTCCCTAGACCCACCTTCACCCATGCTTTGTAATCGCAATAATATGAAAAGACGATGAGTCTGTTCAAATCAGGCATGACTGGAAGTTGCAGTGCATAATGCAGGGAACCTTTGGAGTAGGAATGAATCCCATTAGGCTCTGCCAGTTGTAGTGAAATTTATTTTCATAAGCTGTGCTGAAAGCTGAAGTGAAGTAAATATTACGGTACAATCAATTCATTTAAAAATAATCTTTTGACAGCCGAGAGAAACAACAGAGCTAAAAATATTGCGAGGAACTAAAAAAAATACATATTTAAAACACGAAAATAGGAATTGCTAACTTCAGAAAACTTTATAAGCCACAATGGGATTTAGGCCTGAGTCCAGCAGTGCACTTAAACCCATGAATAAGCTGCATTTCTACGTCACTGTCAACCCGGGGTTTCTGAGCCCATGCCTGTGGAGTACACATATGCTGAGGTGCTTTGCCGGAGTTGGGCCCTTGATCAGAATTCCCTGCACAAACCTGGGTTCAAGCCCTGTTCTGCCTTCATAAATCTGAGCTTTTAACCAAGTTTCATGCATCCCTGACACACCACTTCTAACCCCAAATGTAGCTTTTCCCAGCCGTCTGTCTATATATACCACTTCCTCTTGGAAGGGTCTTTGAAGACCTCGAAATAGGTTGGGCACTGTACAAGAAGCGACTACTTCACTCAGCATCTCTTTTTCATCCCAGTGTCAACCTGACCTTTTTAATAATTTTTCTTTATAAAAAAAACAAGTCCTATATTCTGTTCTCCAATATACTCCCTGTTGCTTTCTTAAGCTTTACCTCATTTCAAAGTCAAAAGGCCATGCACCCTTTTAGGACACAGTCAAGCCAACACCAACAGTTACAAGGTGCAGAACAGTGGTTCCCAAACTGTTTTTTATTAACTTTTGGTCACATGGTCTCCATTTCCTGCTATGGAATTAAATTACCAGAAGCTAAAAATACATCAGTGCTTTTCTTTTATGAATTCTACAAACAATCAATCACGGTAGTTACCATGACAATGGATGCTACTGGATCACAAGGAGGAGGGTGAGAAATGGTCCATGAAAGAACCTTTCGGTAAACATGCTGGGCACGTTATGAAAAATATTGAGAAAGCCTGTATTTCGGCTAGACGCAGTTTGGGGGCAGGTACTGTCTACTAGGCACAGAGAATAGCACAATGGGGCCCTAATTTTGGTCTCCACAGACCACCTTAATTAACAGCAGCATGAAAAAGAGCCTAGACCATGAGTAGAGACCCACGCAAGCCAGGAAGGTAATGTCTCTTGACAAATCTATCTTTTTGAAAGCATTAAAACTTAGTCCTCAATGACCCCTAAGCTGGGAAGCATAACTGTATAGTAGATGGCAAAAACCATATCAAGCAGATATGTTCATATTTTGCTGTTTTCCACTTGGAAATTTCCTGTATTCCTATTCCCTGGTATAGTACTTGGCATCACTTTGTACTGGAGCTGCCCCTCCATGCCACTGTACACAATCTACTCCCAAACACAGGAAATGCAAACAGTATTACAAAAATAGAGGATGAAGGGATAGCGGCAGAGGACGCATAGTGGGATTTGAATATGGCGGAGCAGCACGTTCCATTCATGATGGCACTGGGTTGAGATGCAGGCAACTTTAGTTCTTCTGGGTGATCCTGGGCAAGGAAGCGCTGTGCCCCAGTTCTGCCCTCAGTAAAGTGGATAATGGATACGGACATCTTGAAGAGCAATTTCAAATCTACAGATGAAAAGCCCTATATAAGAGCTAGCTATTATTATGAAAACTTTTGAACTCAGAATGAATCCAAGTAATTTCAGCTACACGTGCCAACACACAAGAAAGACCTAGTGTCAGATGGACCATCAGCGAAGCAGAACGCTGCACAGCCATCAGGTGAATGAGGGGCGAGAGGGGTCTAACCAATCCCCGTGGTTGCTGATATTTGGTTCCACCCTATTTAACGTCTTCATTAATGATCTCAAAGAGGGAGCAAACACAACGTTAATTAAATTCACGGATGACACTTAGCTGGGAAGGGGTGCAGGGGAAATCTAGCCAGCAAGGACAGAAAAATAACACGAAGAAACAGAAAAGAACAACAACAACAAAACGATACTGGGCTGGAAAAATGCAAACTAAAAGACTGAGAGAGAAGAAAATGGCCCTGAAACATCGCTAGTTAAGTGAGAGCAGGGAACCTGAGAAGTGGCAATCCAGAAAGGAACATAGCATGATGAACATGACTTATATTGACTGCTTTCAGTGATTTCATTCCAGGGACTCGTTCAGTGTGGCTGGTTAACGAAGGGGCTGGTTAACCAAAAAGTGTTTCCACTTCACTTCCATTCAGAGGGAAAACACCGAATCTCGTTCAGCGAGCAGCCTAGGAGTTAAAACTTTTCAACCTTCTGTACTTAGGGGGACCAGACTGGAAGAGGGATGATTACTTCATGTTCTGTTTGGCCTGTTTTTAAGGTACATTTCTCATGAAGGTTTTGCTTACCATGTTTTTCCCCAGACAATGATTTATGTCCCACAAGCCCTAAGAGGCAGCAGAGTACTCATTTTTCAGAATTATTTGAGCATGCAAAAAGGCGGGGGGGGGGGGGGGGGGGGGGGGGGGGGGGGGGGGGGGGGGGGGGGCTGTTTTTAATTAATTCCCATTCTCTGGATGCATTTAACAGCTGCACTTTGTAGTTTTCGTTATTAGGCAGCACATGGCAATTCTATTAAACCGCAAACTCCTCTGAGAGGAAGGAAAGAAGGATCAGGTGAAATAAGCACTTTTTTTTCTTTATTTCCTTTGCGAAGTGCACGAAAGTAGACAGCTGTCATGGTTGTGACTTGCCATCTAGTCTAGCAAGTCATTAACTTGCTGCATTTAAATCCATGAAGTTTCAAAGGCCACTTCCTCTTATAACTTTAGTTATTCTGTTTCTAGCTCTTTCAATGATTTTCATATCAGAAGAGTCTTTCACAGAAGCAGCTCTTTTGCCAGCGATGGATATTAATCTTGTTTTAAAACTTCCCTAACGTTCCTCTCCTAAAGTTCAGCAGTGGATTTATTTACAGGTGATCCCTGGTAACTAGAGGCAACCATCATTACTCTTTGCTGCGCGTCCTGAGAGTGCATCACAACTCTCTGCGAAACAAATTCAGCTTGAGCAATCGCTGTCTGCCAGCTAGCCTCAGGCACTGCAGATGGTTTCAATTTATTTCAGTAGGTATAAATAATCAAGTAATAAATTTGTAATTACACTGTAACAATTGGCCACCTTAAGTGCTATGTAATCACCAGATAAGTACTATAGGGTAACTTCTGTCACTGCATTGAGTGTAGCAGTTCAGTAACCCTTAGGCTTTCAAGTGGTCTCATTAACTCTGTAGCTGGATCAGGCACCAAAATACAGACACAATGGACTAAAAGCGCCCTGTCTTCTGCGATGTACTAGGTAACATTCATAATCACCAGACCTGTTTGGCATTTGTTTCCATTGCTAAATGGCACGAAGTGTTGAAATGTCTCAGTTTTTCATGGAATGCAAACATTTCATTTAAAAAAAATCCACCTGGAAATGCCAAAATGTTTGCTGCTGACTTTTTTAAGTCAAAACCAAGCATTTCAATACTATTGGATCAAAATGTTTTGATTCAGTGCTGAGCAGTGTTCACCAGCATCGCTGCAGTGTCTCATGGGAGCTGCATTTCAAATGTCTTATGTCTCCACCGTGCTATACACACAGCAGTGTGGCAGCTCGGAGGGCTGGGGCACAGAGAAACACTGAAGAATGGAGAGTTTCTATTCAGTTCTCCACCCTGAAATATTTCAAGTAATGTTGATCAGACCCCAAGCAAAAGATTGCATTTTGATTTCCCCATTGAAAACACAAGAAAAAATGACAATGTTGTCCCTCAAAATGATTTCATGAATTTGCTCTCAAGAAATTCCTAGCCAGTTCTAATAATTACCAAGCTATCTGCCTGCATATGCTATCACCATATAAAGGCACAGAAGAAAGGATACATTGCAGTATTATCTCCCCTCCGGCCCCAAAAATAATAGTAATTTTTTAGTCCAAGCAATGAGTGCAGGACTGAGAGCCCATAAGGATGTTTATTGGAAAAAAACAGCCCTGATGCGGGCAACAGCAATGCAGACTTGGGCAAACTTCCCCTTAGGCTGCTCTTGTCCTGGAAATATGCCTTAAGCCTGATTTGGACGGAGCAGACAGAGTAGCTTATAGTTGTCTGAAACCTGCGGCATCTTGTATAGCCTGCAAAAGAGAAACGCTCCGAAAGCTGGAGGCCAAAAAAGTGTGGGGAGATACAAAATACTGAAAATTACTATAACATTGCTACATTTACTTCTCTGGGACAGTCTTTCAACTGGGAGGCACATTAGGGACCTGATTCCCATCCCACTGAAGTCAACAGCAAAATTGGTCCCAATATCCCTGAGTTCTGGCATGTTGAATTAGCAAGGAATAATTCAACAAGTGGTGATGGTCAAGGGTGGACATTTACCCTTGTCTTAACAGCGGATCAAAAAGGACTTTAATGCCCTGTATCTGACATAAGCTAAGGGGGGAAAAAATGAGGGAAATGCAGTGATGAACTGCCACATAGAATATGTTTGATTCCCTAAGGGCACAGTGCAAATTTGTACTGGTTCTAGTTATGATTGCTCTGTGGATCACTGAACGCAGGTTGCAGTGTTATTGATTGCTCAATCAATTAAACGTGGTGTGAAGGAAAGGTTGGCTAGTCTACCTCAGCGTGCTGGGTTTTCACCTCCAGAGACTGAGGATATACATTTGTGCCAAGAAAAATAGCAAGCACAGGGGAGTAATTCAAACAGGAACCAGGGAAGAAAAGCGTTACTAGAATGGTTAGGAGAATGGGCAGCCTGTTTCGTAAGAGGAAGCTAAACCTGTATGTAAGGTTTAGCTTTCCAGGAACGTTACCAAGTAACATTACAAAGAAATAAATTATGCCTAGTTGTACTAATTCCATGCGTGTCCAAGCCTACAAATTAGACACTTGGAGCAGTCTTGAATGCGAGTCCCTTGTGACAGTTAGTAACTGGGCTCCGTGACCCGAGAAGCACCTTTCTGTCCTGTACCTTACATCCCTACAGATGTGCAGGAAGAATTAAACCGAGTAAAAGATGTAAATGCAGGTTTATTCCTGGCATATCAGGGGTCACTGCAAGTAGCAACACGAAGATGGTGCGCTGCTACCCACTGTTTTTTGCACAGGTTATCACCGTGATCCTTGCACAGGATAGCGTGATGACTCCACATCATCGGCAGTAATGTTATCTACCCAAAAACAGGATGTTCTCCATAGCCAGGTTGGAGCCTGACTTATTCCGGAGGTGCAACAAAGACTGCTAAATGACCTGGACCTCTCTCATGCTCCCCTCCGCCCTACCGGCTGCTCCCTCTGTTTTATGTAAAGCTCACCCGCTGCTTCTGGCCCGACAGGCTTCTCCCAGCTCTTGTGCTGACCCTCTCTGGCGCCGTCAGCTGCCCGCCCAGTTCCATCTGTGTTACTCGCAAGGCAGACACTGCCTCCAGCCAGGCACTATTATCGCTGTCCCTTTCCTGTTGGAAAACTTGGCCCAAAGAAGGTCCGCAATAGTGACAGATTGTTTCGTTCACAGTTTTGCATTCTCGCTCTCGCAGCCAAATGGCTCAGGAGGTGGGTCTCTCTCTCAGGCACCCACAACCCAGCCAGGCATTTATAAATATCAACATTTGGGAAGGATAGTGGCTACATAAGCAAGCACCTCATTTCTATTCACTGGCCAGAGAGCCTGTTTTTGACGCTCCCAGCATTGTCACACAACATTTTACAGTACATCATTGTCATCGAGTAATATTGGGATTGGGCATGATGCCAATCCTGCCTTTAATGCAACTGTAGAACAGTCCCATGGTCCCGCAGCACGAGCCATGAATTCCCAGCCCCTCATAGATGTGCGCCACAGTTTTGTGTTAAATAGAAAAAGAAGCATCTTCTTTTGTTGAACTATTCCACAAACAGCTCGGCAGCATAAAATAAAGAGAGGGACAATGAAAAGGAGAAATATCATCTATCTTTAAATCTGCATGTTGGTCCAAAATAAATAAAACCAAGGCAACAGCATAAAGGGCAATAGATTCCCTTTATTTCCCTTCTTTTCTTTCTTTTTATCATGAATTATTGTGCAGCTGAAAGGTGCCAGCTTGCCAGCCCTTGAAATCCAGTCTTCTGTTTACCCAAAGTATGACACAAGCAGCATTCGTGCAAGTTCCCCCAACCCGTCTGCCCTGCGGAAGACTAGCCAAATGCTTTGATCTCAGGGGAACTGAGGGAATAGGTCAGCCTCTATGGTTCATTCAGTCTTTGGTTTCTCAGACGAGCCTGCCAATAAAGGCTGGTGGCCTTTTGTAACATCCACCTGGAATCGGACTAAGATGGCAGATTAACATTTTCAAAGCACAGCTGGGAAAGGAGCTCAACGTATCTGATTAGTGATTCTGAAAAAACAATTCATAGCAATGAAAATATATTCCTTGCCACCACCACCAAATCCAACTGAATGTGCAGCCCATAACTTTTTCCTTTACAATTTAAAAACCTGACATTTAAGGACAAATGGGACCAC
Organism: Gavialis gangeticus; assembly: GCF_001723915.1. Lineage (NCBI taxonomy): Eukaryota > Metazoa > Chordata > Crocodylia > Gavialidae > Gavialis > Gavialis gangeticus. The sequence continues at coordinate 1,139,963 of NW_017729013.1, read as the reverse complement.
TCTCTTTGACTGTTTTTTTTTGAAGACTCTGTCTCTTTTTCCCTCTTCCTCACCCATCTAGTACAAATCAGTGACGGGAACCCCTACACCAGGGGTGGGCAATTATTTCGGGCAGAGGGCAGCTTACCCAGTTTCGGCAAGCTGTCAAGGGCCTCATGGGTAGCCCCGCCCCTTGACAGGTGCTCCGCCCCCTGGACACCATCTTGGGACCAGTGTCCCAATTTCTTTGGACCAATGTCTCAGGGCCAGCACCAGTGGGGCCCAGAGTGGGCGCAAGCTGGCAGGGGTCTGTGGAGCCAGGCTGCACCATCAAGGAGAGGGGGGAGCTGGCCTGGCTCCATAGAGCCCCTGCTGCCCGGGACCCTGTACCCCTGCCGCCCTGCTCTGGGCCCTGCTGGTGCTGGCCCTGGGACACCAGCGTGGGCCCTGTGCTCCCGCGCCCGCTCACTCCCAGTGCCCCCTGGCCTTGCAGTACAGGTGGGAGGCAGCGCACAGCACTGACCCCCTGCTCACCGGCAGGGAAAGAGCTGATGCGGAGCACGGGGAAAAGCGGCCCCTTGCCCACCCCCTGCTGCAGCTGCCCACAGCCTGTGCAGGCATAGGCAGCCGCACATGGGCTGCGAGTGGCTGCAGCTTGGGGGGGCTGGGCTTGGGGCAGGCAAGGGGCCACTTTTCCCATGCTCAACACCAGCTTGCAACCCGCCTGTGCTGCCAGCTTAGGCCCCGCCAGCTCCGGGCTTGCCCATCAGGGCTGCGCACGGTGGGAGCAGCTGCAACCTTCCCCCCACCCCGCCTGCTTCCTGTGCCGGAGCTCGCACACTGGCCAGCACAGAGGTGGCGGTGGCAGCCTCACCACAGCGCGAGCTCCAAGCAGGCAGCAGTGGCAAATGCTGCCCAGCACGGCAAGCGGGGAAGGGGCCGCAGCTGCTGCCACCACGGCGCAGCCCCAATGGGCAAGCCCAGAGCCAGTGCAGGGCTGGGTTACAAGCTGGTGC
>NW_017729013.1:1124137-1138813 GCF_001723915.1 Gavialis gangeticus | reverse complement strand
GAAAAGCAGCCCCTCGCCCGCCCCATGGCTGGCACCCCGCACTGCAGCTGCCTGTGCCTGCTCAGGACAGCCCCACGTGGGCTGCGAGTGACTGCAGCAAGGAGCGCCAGCCACAGGGCAGGCGAGGGGCTGCTTTTCCCCACAGTCTGCACCAGCTTGTAACCCAGCCCTCCCCTGCCCCTTACCGGAGCTTCCCGCACTGGGACAGCCACGTGGTCCTAGGCCAGAATCCCCTGCTGTGGCTTCCAGCTGGGGGGCGGGGCCAGGCAGGCCCTGCTATTGCAGGAGCCCGCCAAGGATTCCCCTGGGTCCTATTGCCCCTGTCGCCTGTCATTTTTGACAGGAACCAAGGACAGATAAATTTTAATTTTCAAAGTATTTTTAGGGGCCCCATGGACTGGTTACAATGGCTTTGTAGGCCTGATCTGGCCCATGAGCCATATTTTGCCCACCCCTGCTCTACACCAAGGCTGCCCAACTGGCAACCATGGCTCCCACACAGCCCATGAGGGGTTAACCCCAGCCTGCAGGCTTCTACCTAGCCATAAGTGGGGGAACCACTGCCGCCAATAAGCAGTGACGGGTGGAGCCACTGCCTCAGCCAATCAGCAGTGAGGGGTGTGGCCAACAGGCCCCTTGGCCAATCAGCAGCAGAGGGTGGCGCCACCAAAAAGGCCACCTCCCTCCCTGACTGGCTGAACCCTGCTCTTCCTGGCTGTGCACTGCCCTACCTATGGGCACAGCCAACAGGATCATGAGGATAAATGACTGATGTGTATTTCCCCCAGTGAACTGAAAAACAGGACTTCTTGCAATCTGTTCCTCATTTAGAAATGGACAGGGGACAAAGAGTTTAAAAACAGGATGGTCCGGTATAAAACAAAACCAATGGCCACCCTAGTCTCTGGGCCCCACCTCCTTCCTTTAGCTTGCGTCTCCTGGCCCACCCTTTGGGGGCAGGGCGGCACAGCAAGAGGCCCACAGTGCCCATACAATGGGTGGGCCTGGATTGCCCACTCAGAAGAGGACAGCCCTACTCCAGACAATCATTCGGGGACAATAAGCACAAGACCTATTTTCCCTCCTGTCTTGTCACTCTAACCTAGGGTTTTCGTGGATGACATGAGACCACAAAGTTCCATCAGTTTACTTCCCACACGTTTTCTAAGCCATGAAGTTTGGGAGCTGCTCTTCTAGTTTACTGCCATAAATTTTCTATCCATGGTCAAAAAATGAAAATGCTGACTGGATAAAAACAGGTAAGGAGCATGATGGTAATTTAATACGTATCATCCTGAAGTAATCTAGAATCAGTGTCAGAGAGATAATGGCTGGCCATCCTCCTGAAATTTGCATCATCTTCCAATTTAATACTAAAATAGCCTTCATAAAATTCTTTGCAAAATGACAGCTTTAGTCTGCAATCTCACAGGGCAATAACTATTTTGGATAATGTGACTTCACCCTTAATTTGTGGCTATTTTCCTACCATTCGCAAAAGTGGGTTAGTTAGATTTTAATATTTTTCCTTTAGCAATGTATTGTCCAATAAACAGACTCTGATGCAGAAATTCAGTCATTAGGGTCAGCATAATTTTAAGATTTGGAGAAAAAGACCTTGAAACAGCTAAGAAAGGATCTGTTGATTTGTTATGGATGCATTTAGCTCACTGGTTCTGACAGACACCAAAAGTTGGGTCTGTCTTGTTTTTGAGCTCTCTCTTTTGCAGATATACTCAGGCATGGGCACAAATGACTGAATTTACAGAGCCTTTTGTTCACCCTATCTTCATCTCAATACCATGAACTGCTGAGTGCCCTCAACTTTTGCTGACAACAGTTCACTACCTTGCAGGGTTGTGCCTTGAAACAGATTGTGCTTACCAAGACATTGCTTCTTATTTTTCCCACCATCTACTCCAGAAGCAGCCTATGGTTTAGAATGCCAGTTTCACCATTTCCCATATTTTCTTTTCAATCAGTATTTTTCTACCCTGTGGGCACATCTACATGTGCAATTAATGCGACCAAATATACTCTGGCTCAGTTTGAGGTGGAGTAAACTAATCCTGACGTCACAATTCACACGTGCATTTAAGCACAGTAATGTACTGCACTGCCAGATGCCGCTTATATCTGATGGGACTAAGCAGTGGCACAGCAAATCAGTTTACTTCACCCTAACTGCTGCACATGTGTAGACCATGGTACTTAACTGTGCAGCAAAATAGTCTGTTGTGCAGGAAAGCATCTCGTGTAGACATACCCTTTGGGTCTCCGTTTTACTTCTGGTACTCATTCATTCTGTGGCCTGCCTGATTAAGAGAGCAGGCTGTTCCTTGGAAGGTCCAGATTATGCATTTAATTTAAGGCTGTTCATTATTAATTTGCTTTTTCCTATGCGTTGTCTATTCCCCAAGTCCCAAACTCTGTTCCACCACATAAGCAGCCAGGGTTTTTCTCTTAAAAACTAAAGTCATTATGACACATAAATTGCTTAACTGACATTACATCTTGTGAAAAGAAAATCAAAGAACCTGTTGACAAACCTAATCTAACTCTAAAGCCTCTTTTTGGCTCTTACTGACTTCATTGTCTCTCTTCAGTGTCAGCATTAAGGGAAATGAGCTTCTTTCACTCTGTATTAAAAACAAAAAACCCCCAGCCAATAGCTACATCAAACTGAAATTTTCTACATTACATTCCATGCATTCACCCACTGTTGTCCTTGTCTAAGTAGTGTTGCGATAAATGATAAATGCTGCTGTTCAAATCACAGAAGTTCAAGTTAGAAGTCTTACTACTGCTACAGATATTATTCTTTGTTGGTAAAGCCAACTTTTTCCCACTAATCTTTTAGCACAGAGCTATTTATTGCACAGTAAAACAGGGCTCCATTAACATTTCCTGAGTGATAATTAACTGTCTGATAATTAACTGCTCTTAACTCCACTAAACACGCTGATATCACAGTGAACTTCAGGTGACCGTAAATCCCCAATTCAGCCCTCATTATGTGAGCCACCATTTTCCAAAATGTGATCATCTCACCTGAGATCTATTAATTACATAAGTTTTATGAATTACATTGCAGATTCCCTTGATGACCTGACTCCCATGACTAATAATTCTGTTCTGAAGTCCAGATAACAAAACTGAGGCAGTGGTGCAATCCTGGTAAAAACTTCAAGACATACTAGAGCAGTGGTTTTCACCCTGTGGTCCATGGACCACAGACACAGTCAAAGGGGTCCACGGAAGTTGATTATGATCAATCCAAAGTATGTGAATACCAACACTTACGATTCAAAGGGGTCTGCACTCTGTTCAGAATTTCCAAATGGGCCTTTACCTCCATTCAAAAGATGTTAGGGGTCCGCAGATGAAAAAAAGGCAGAAAACCACTGTGCTAGAAAAACAAAAAAAGGGATGACAAAAAACAATGTGCCTGAGGGAAGAGATGAATCGTTCTTAGCGTGATTTCAATATAGTGTGTTCAAGGAAATTAGCTGCATCAGGTATAGGGCTCTCCCCGAGTTACATTTCACTGCTTGGTCTACATCAGCCCAGTATGAACCATCCCTTCCCCCAGGGCTGAGGCAATTCCACAATTAGGCCGCAGATTTCTTCACCCTCAATGAACATATTGTAAAAAAAGGGTTATTATTAAACCTTACGCTAAGACGACGGAATTGGAAAGTTATCTGTCATTTGGCTTCACTTTTTCTTTAGGGATCTCTGCAGCAAATCCTTCTTTGCTGCCAAACTAAACCAGCTAAATTACGATTTTCCAAAAGCTGTTTCAGAGTAAATGTAAAATGGAATTTTTCTAATGAAATCTTTGTACCTGGGGTCCTTTAAAAGAAACAGAAAAGTGAACTTTCCAGAAAATATACTAAAAATCAAGCCTGGGGATTTTATTAAAAATATTTTATTTATAATGTTTTTATTGGGCCAGATGTCATGCCCATCTGTCTCAAACATTCTTTTCCAGGATGCCCATAACTTTGTATTGAAAATAAAGTTGCTTCATTTAATCTGAAGATCCTATATGAAAAGATCTAATTTTCTCCAAGTTAAATGGAAAAAAAGAATAAGCAAGAGCGGAAAGTTAAAAATAATCTATTAATCTTTTATTTTAAATCTCTGTATATTAGACCTGAATGGAACCCAGAATTCCCATTACAGTTTGGCGATTTCATTTTCAAAAAATCAAAATGCCATTTCTTTTGAATAAGGCTGGAATGTTTCAGTTCCACTTTTTATAGAATACAAATCAAAATGACCAAGAATGAACAAAATATTGCAGTGTTGTCGAGGTGAGTAATTTGGTTTGTCTTTGATCTAAAATTTAAATGAATTCAATATGTTCCTGTGGATTTGATTTCTGATGGGAATCTGTTCCAGTGGAAAAATTTCAGACAAGTCTACTCTCTCCTTCTCCTTCCACTTGCCGTTAATCCAAGAGTGGAGAAAATATGGCTCGTGACCCAGATCCAGTCCTCCAACTGATTAAATCTGGACTGCGAGGGGCGCCCACCAATTGACTGGATCCAACCCGTGGCTGCCCCCACAGTGCTCCGCATGGGGCCATGCCTCACCCAGCGCAGCCTGTGCCACACTCCAACCAGTGCCCACCAGTCCCAGTCCAGGCCAGCATGCACAGCTTCTGAGGGGGCTGCTCCCAGTACAGCTGCAGGAGGCAAAGGGAGCTGAGCAGCACCCAAGCAGCTGCAGCCACACCAGGAGCAGCCCCACCAGTAAGCTGTGCATGCTGGCCAGGGCTGGGCTGATGGGCACAGGCTGGAGTGCGGCCCAGTGGGGCTTGGCCCCATGCAGAATGCCATGGGAATAACCACAGACCACACCACCTGAACAAGTTCTGCTGTACATGCCCCCTGCCCTCTCCTCCCTCCCCTCATCCCCAGCCAGCTCCCAGGACCAAGTACCTAGGCAGCCCCCAACGCGCATACATGTGCACACATTTCCCCACACTCCCCCAGACCCCCCCCCACAGGGCAGGGGTGTGCAGGGAGCACATTGTGGCTCTGCTCTGGGTCCCAGCCCCATGCTGTCATGACCCCATGAGTCTGTCTTGAGATCCCTGCCTCACTTGCCCATCCCACTTCTGGGCACCGCTCCCCACCTGCCTGCAGCCCCATGCCAGAAAGGGAGCTTTGGTGAGTTGTGGCGGCGGGGCGGGGGTGTTGTGTTGATCTGGCCCACCCCAACTCATCAGAACTCCCCCCCAGGCGCAAATAATTGCCCACCCCTGCTTTACCCTGACTTCTTTATGGCTTTACATAGCATAAGACCATTTGAGAAGATTCTCCTACCCCTGACTATAAAGGAGCAATAACACATGCAAACGCAGAGACACAAGATGCTCTAGACACAAGATGCAATAAGTTCAGCTCAGCAGTAAAGCTGAAATAACGTCAGTATTTAACCGCCCTCCTCCTTTCCCTTTTGCCCACATGAACAAACTAGTTAAAAATCTCTAAGAAAACTAGATACTACCCACAGGTGCATTATCTAAATCAGAGATCTTCACTCTGCTTAAACTGTACCAGCCACAAGAAGTTGCTACATTGCATTAAGATTCATTGGAGAGAAATGAAATGAGTTTTAACATAAGGGGATCTCTATGTACTGGGAAATTTTCATAGGCAAGTGTTCTTACCAGTTTAAGTGTGTACATTTCCACCACTCTCTCTTGGAGCGTACAGTATATAGCAAGTATTTGTCACCATCATCCTTTCCTGCAGCTGACATGACTATTACCCCCAGTGCTGGATAACACAAATTCTCCTCCAGCTCATGCTCTCCTGTGTTAGCAAAGAAAAGGACAAGGGTTTCTTTCCCCTCTTTAGACTGCACACATACAGAAAGCAAAATACATGAAATGAAATACAAAGCTTCTTCACTGCTCATTCAACAATAAAAAAAATCCAGTCGCGCTATTAGTGCAAATGAACCACAGCACGTGTTTCGTAAAAGAATAAATCACCTTGTTTTCAGTGACCTGGGGAACAATTGCCCAATGAGGTAATTAGAAGCATGTTAAGGCAATAAGACTCATCTGTGACCTAAAACTGCAGCAGAGGGATTTTAGGTTGGAGACTAGGAGGAACTTTTGAACTACAAGGGTGGTCAAGCACTGGAAGAGGCTACCTGGAGAAGTTGTGAAATCTCCATCCCAGAAAATGTTCAAAAGCAGGTTAGACAGATATATGGCTGGGATGGTTTACACAGGGATTATTCTGCTTTGAGCTAGAAACTGGACTAGATGGCCTTGTGGGGTCCCTTCCATCCCTACTTTTCCATGATCCTATAGATGCCAAACTTTGGGAACCCACATGGTGAAAGTTTTACTTATATAGCCAGGGTCTGCAGAAAGCTCTAAATTCATAAAAGCAAGAGACATCCCAGGAGCACAGTAAAGGAGCTGTAACTGCAGCATCATCCCCAAGTGCTGACTGGGGGTTTCAGGGAAGAGGAGAGGGCCACGAAACTAGCAGCTGCTGCACTGGAAGCCCAGCAGCAAGGCTGCCCCATGTGCCACTGACTCCCAGGGTGCTCCAGCGCCCAGTTACACCTCTGGACATTCGGTTTTATTTAGTTTAGTTCTTGAAGCAAATAGGAACTATTCTGTACTTAAACACACACCCACAGTTACCAGGTTTCTCTAATGTGCCAGTATTTTCCAAACAGTTTAGAAGAATGGCTGGAAAAAAAGTCTGTATTTCATTTCTGTTTGGCTGCAGCAATGAAACTGCACTTTACTCGCATCAAAAGTACATACAATAAAGTATCATTAATAATGGTCCTTAGCATTTCTCCCATCCTCCACACCTCCAAAGCACACTGCAAAAAGGCACTTGTGAAATGCAGAGCTGGTGCAATGGGCAGCTGCCAATTAAACAAACAGCTGAAAAGCTGGAAAGGGATTTATTTATTCCATTCTCTCGTATCTACCTTCTATGTTTCAGTGAGGTTTTTCTCTTTCTTCCACTTGGATATACAGTTCTGGCAAATCATCCTGAGGTAAATCAGAAGCAACCCCAATGGACATTATGTTGCTCTAAGTAATATGTGAATCGGGCCCTTTGTTTGCAAAGGACACATATTAGCCTCAAGTCAGTGGTTGGGGGAGACTAAAAAGTTTCAGATGGACGCTTGCAATTGCTGCTTTAGCAATGTTGGGAAAGGTTCCTTTTGAAAAGCAGCTTCATCCCAATTCTTCATTGCTTTACACCCTGAAGAGAGACTTGGAGTTGCCTGCAAACTGCACCCACTTCAAAACTCTTCCGCACGAGCAGCGCTCACAATGCACATGGTGTGAGACAGAAGAAAACTGTGCCCTGCAGGTTTGTGTCGCTGATTCAAAACAGGTCAATTCCCTTTCTCACACAGGCAAACTTTGAAGTAAGCACAAAGAAGTGAATCCGTGAAACTAGGAAGAAAAGGGAATCGGGTCCCGTTTTTAATGAAGCCGGTTCAAATGACTGTGGATCTGGTTCCTAATGACAGAACTGCCCTACTGGATAAGATCCAAGGTTCCTTTACTGCACTCTCCTGTCTTTGATAGTGGCCAAAATTAGATGCTTCATAAGATAGTGTACAGACTACAGATGCTAGTTAAGCTCTCTGATAGTTAGAGACTGGTTTAAACTTGGGCTGGGTCTTTATTCTCTGCTGGTTTGTATCATCCACTGGACTGATGCAAACTGGATTTAAAGTATTACCCAATAATAATCCAGCTAGCCTGCATGATTTAAAGGATGCAAAGCAAAGGAAAGCATTACCTATTATTGCTACCATTTTCTCCATTGACATGACAGAGCATGCCTTGTGACATCTGTGCAAAATGTGTTACGGAGGGCCTTCTCGCATGTAAACTGTGGGCAGCTCCTCAGGCTCTTAACCCCTGGATTGTCTGCACATTAACACCTGTAAGTAGCTTAAAGCACACATGGGGCTCATCTACACGTGATGCAATGTGCTACGGCAACAAAGCATCTCCAGGCAAAACCTGTGATGCTGTAGTGACATGCTCCCCCATTATAGCACGTTGCTACAGTGACCGTGTGCAGCACGTTGCTGTCACCGGTACAAAAGGAAGTACTAAATGACAGTACAGTAACAATGGTGCCATAGCGGCAACTGTAGATGTGCCCATTATGCAGCTCAGGGCAGGACTCTCTCTTGATCCACATAACCCAGCTCCTGTTCCATCAAAGTGTGGCCACTCCTCACAGATGTGCCACGCAAGTTGAAGGTGTGGACTGCAAGCTAGCACTAAGCTGAACAACATTTGTGCAGCTACAGTGTAACATGTAAGACGGCCCTACCACAGAAACTGAGCTTTGCTCATTTGCTTTGATCACACAGCAGAAATATCCTTATACGTAGTTAGAGATCGGACTGGAAGGGCTGACAATGGGTATTTTACCTCTACCTGCCTTCACCACAACATAACTGCTTGTTTCTGGATGGTGTTGATCAAAAAAAAACATCTGTACCACGGCCAACCTTTACAAAAGTAAGGGCCAAAAAACGTGGCAGCCAATTTTTAAAACATTTATCTTTATGTAGGCATAACAGTGCTGTCCTCCTGCAGTATAAGGCTCACAAGCATTCCTTTATTTGGGGTCTGAATGCGTGTGGCGGATCAGACAAAGCTGGAAAAGAAAAAGAAAAAAAAAAAACACAATACCCCACAACCAGAATTTATTTTTTATCTCACATACTAAATCTGAGGTTGTACAAAGCATCCAAGAATAACCACACCAGTTGCCAAGAACTTTCTTTTTGCCCCTGCCACTCCCCCGCATTTCTTGCAGATCCTCAGGGTGTACCCTGAACACTAACTCTGAACTGAGACTGCTCCCGGATGTCAGGAGGTATCTTTGTGGACTCCAGACCATTTTTTAAAAAGCATTTAAAAACCACATGTCATGTTAGTTGAAAGATTCATGTAATATCATGGCAGCAGGACAAGAAATTCATGCAAGGGAAACATTTTCATCCATTACTAATTCTTTGGCCATGAATTAGAAATATTAAGAATTTAATTCAATTCAAATGGAATAGTAGTACAATGAGGAATAACAAATGAATGAGAAGCAGGGAGAGGAGGAAAGAGAAGTCTTTATTCCTTTGCCTGGCACCAGCTGCTTGCTTTGGCTCATACAATAGGCATAAGAGACTTCCTTCAAAAAATGACACAGGTTCTTGTCACTAAATAGCAGGCCTTTGTACTTCTCCTGTCTAATACAAGTACCCTTCATTTAACTATGCATGCTGTCCCCATGATGCAGTTGCAATGGCAATAAATGTGTCCAAGTAGATTATTCAGAAGGGAAAATATGGCTGGATTCAAATGTCACAAAGTGATGAAAACCTTTAGGGAATGAAGCAACTGAAAACAAAGACAGAGAGAGATAGGGCTCAATTTTCCTGTCGTTTAGGCCCATGGTAGTCTAAAATAATCCACTTCATTTCAGTGGAGTGACTCCTGATTGCACCAATGAGAAGAAGAAAAGGATCTGGTGCTTTCAGCCCATTGCCCACATACTATTTCTGACTCAAATTACTGCCAGCATAAGACCTGAGCAATATATTTGGTCTTCAGGGGGAAAAAATGCTTACGAGAAAAGAGCTAAAAGGCTTTTTAAAGAGCCTGGTTTAATTAGTGCTCACGTGATTAAATCTGAAGTTTTTTCAAACATGCCATTAATCTAATTTCTGAGTTTGAAAATGGGTAAACTAGGCCTTAGTATCATTTTACCTTACAGTCACTTGATGTTGAAAACACGCACACTTTCACATCTCAACAACTGCTTCTATTTCAGGCAAATTTCTTCCATGCTACAGAATTCAGAGGATCTCTAGCAAATTATAAAATGCTATAACCTGCTAGTAAGTCGTCTACTTGGGTTAGCCTATAAAATTTAATTCAGAGACAATATTATACCTGCTAATGTATTTTTAAATGAAGCATGAGGAGAATGACCTGACATTCTATTTACATGGTTTAGGATCAGTACGTTCCCTTCTCAATCTTCGGCTGCAAACAGATGTTGCCTTTGGACCATCATAAACATTTTCATCCTGTGCCCCAGAGGGAATTCCAGGGGTGCAGGACTGGGGCCCGGAAGCAGAGGTATGCCTCAGATCGAAATACCCAGATATGCCTCTGCAACCAGGGAATCTCAGGATTCGCCGCTTGTGGAGGCACTCCCAGCAATTCCAGTTTGGGGTGTACCCCTGCAAGCAGAGGTCTTCACTGTTCGCATTTATTTGCCCAATAAATGAAGCGCATCGACTGTGCCAGGACTTCAGTTGGCAATGCCTGCTTACAGTTTGAGACATGACTGCTTTTCAGCTCCGCTTCCAACGGCAGAAGCAGCTTTCTCCCAGCACAGCAGGTCAGAGTGCTGCGGTATTACTGAAGCATCTAATACCCTGGCCATATTTACATGACGATTTTTAACTGCCGGTAAGTCAATGAAACCCAAAGAAACCAGTGAACCGTAGCACAAGTATTTGCAGTTGCAAAATCCTCTGCCAGTTAGCATAGCCTCCTCAGTCCTTATGCTGCTTCCTTTAATCCGCCCATATTGCAGCTCCCAACATATCTTCCACCCGCAATCAGACTACAATGCTCCCATGTTCCAGTCCTTCCCACCGTTCCTTCCCTACATTCGAAACCAAGCTTGTACTTCTGATTTGCCTCTGAGCTTGCCCTGCTGTCTCCTTCACTACCATTTCAACCTCCTGCGCTGCCCTCTCAGCAACGACTGCTCTAGTCTTGGCTACAGACCCCCAGTCTCTGCCTTTCACAAGGATCACAAACATCCATTTCTCTTCTCCAAAATTATGAGAAAATTCAAAGCAAGCTACACCTACCACTACCCTACCCCACCTTCCCTCCCTCCACTATTCAACTGCAGAAAAACCAACAAAAAATTCAGAGTCCTCTTATACGTGCACAACGTTCGTATGAGGAAGATGGGGCTTACTTATACAGTGTAGCAGCCCACATCCTCACACTCCTGAGCTACAACCATAAGGTAGCCAGAGACAGCAAAAAGCTATGTAACAGGCTGTCCTCTTTTCAATTCATTGCTCAACTAATATGCGCTCAACTAATATGCAATGGTGTGGGGGGCACTATATAGTTGGAGTTTTTGTCCTGCAGGGTAAGGAATAAAGCTGAGATTCCCTAAAATACACAGGGATGATAAATTGTATCAACTGTAAACATCAGGCCATTATCATTTTTACAAAAAATCTAGCTACAGATTCCAAGCATAAAGCATATTAATTAATAAATCAACATCAAACACAGACATAAGTAAAACTTCCACTGTGTGCAAAGTGATCTAATACACATAAGCAAAACAGATCCGTCTCTCATTTCTAGAAAAGGACACCAGATGCCTTTGACATCATCTAAATTATCTCTATTTTTAAAAGTTACTCTTTTCTATTTGCTGCCAACTCTGAAAGTCCAATTTGCCAGGATAATATATCCAGCGTAGATGAAGATTTCCAAACTTGAAGTATCGGTCTCTTAGCAACCATAGTACCTTTTGTATTAAAATGGAGCACAGCGAAACTGTCATCTTCGGTAGCCTTTTATGCACCTAATCAGCAAATTTCCATTAGAGACAGACAATCAAGTTAAAACATTACAGGTACTTCTATATTCTTTTTATTTATTGCATAGTTCATGTGTACTATATACACTGGATGTACAAAGAATGTATTTTGTAACTTATTTGCATAATGAGCTAGATAAGGAAAAAGCAGCCGATTGTAACAACAGGTACAACATGACCCAGGGAAGGAGCTGGTAAATTCACAGAAAGAGTCTTTCTTTCCATTTCCCCAATCAATCCATATCCAGGGTAGTTTGTAGGCCAGGGGCATAAGCAAGATGGATGTGGAACAGGGAGATCTTCTTCTACTACATTTTTACTACAGCTCTAGAACAGCCATTTGATCACTCCCTTTCTCCAAGCCCACAAGATTTTCTAAAAGGGCTTTTGTCTCCCAGTTTCACATCTGTTGCCTCCATTGCAGCCCTGCACAAAAGCTCGTATTCCTCTTACACTGTATTCAGCTAAATCAAATCTGGAACCCCACTGAATATGAAATGTTACATAAATGAATGACAACACCATAAATGGAAGGTGGCAATCAGAAGCCAGGGAAATTCTCCAGGTCTCATCACCTCTCTGAGCTTAGATGCTGTTACCTGAAATTTCCATTAATTTTATACCACGGACATTCAGGAAACATGAGGTAACTAGAACTGAAGCCCTTGTTTTCTAATCACCAAGCATGAGGAGTTCAGTTTATGTGGGGTAAAGACAGTTTATCAGCTCCCCACCACTCTATAAACCAAGATGCCACCTTTCCTAGTGAAACAGTGAGACTCACAGCGCTCTCTTTGTTTTATCGTCTCTGTGCCCGTTTCTCATTTCACGCTGGTTCTCTATTGGCACTAGCATCAGTGGAATCAGAGTCTTGCTGTTTGCATATATGCAGATACGCAGACAGAGCACGGTTTTGTGGCTTAGGCACTGGATGCGTTCCCACTGCCGCAGACTCCCTAAGATTTAATATTTGGGGCTGAACTTGCAATCGGGTGCCCCAGGGCACGTCCTCGTGGAGGATCCAATCCTTAATCATTTAGATCCCCAGTTCCCCAGCTCTTTGTGGAAGACAGCCACACCTTTCTCCTTCCGCTTTGAGTAGCTGGTTCTTACATTTCTCAAGTACAGACCTTTCCTAGCACGGACATACTAGTGTGACAAGTACCCGATTTCCGTTGGGTCTTCGGGCACTACCAGAATATGAATTATAAATAATTATGCTAGGGAGCAAACTGCTCTGATAGTAAAGTACTCTACCTCTGCATCAGCAGGGCACAGAAACAACCTTTCTGGCACGTGTACCCACAAGTTAAGTCCATGCCCTCCCACAGGGCCACTCAGATCCCCTTCCCCTGCTTGAACTGCTGCTCAGCTGTCTGTTCCCTCTCTGATCTACTCTGCTTTCTGCTCCCTGCCTATCTGGTGCAGTGCTGGCTGCCCATTCCCTGATTTGCTTTGTACCACAGATGCTACCTATGCCACTTGTGGCGTGCATGCTGCAGTTCAGCCACCCCTCCTCAGCTGCTCCCTTTCTCTCAAATGCATGCCCCAATGTAACTGTATCTCTGCTACTCCAGACAAGCCCTACAAGGAACCTCAGAAGTTACTTTAGCAAAAGGAGACTATGCTTCCCAGCTGGGGTATACTTTGCTCTAACAACAGCAATTCTTGCAGTCCATCAAGACCCCAAGACCAGGCATTTATTTCTTGTAAAAGTACAACAGTTATCCAGATGGGGACAGGATCAATAATGCAAAGAAATACCCACACTGATGTCTTTGCTCTTCCGTCACACAAACAGGCAAAGAAAATTCGTTCAAGCTCTTGCAGACATGGCAGGACTTTTATTTTCCCATTCCTCTAATGGATTAAAAAAAAAATTCAATCCAAACTCTGCTTTGTTTTAGCTCTGAGCTCAACTCCTCTAATTACTGTTAGCATCTAGAGTCCAGGAGAAGGAAGGAGAGAGTGCCTAAGTAATTTAGATTTAAGAGGGGAAATACGTGATCATAAAATGATGAGCCTATATTTTTTTCTGTGTTTTTATCTGTTGCATGAAAAATGGTTCTGATGTGATATAAAACGGTATGTACAGTATTTGACTTTAAAAGAACTTTAAGTAATCAATTTTACATTTGGCTCTCAGCATTACGAAGGTAAGAACCTTACCTCCATACTTTATTAGCCCTCTCAAGTTCTTAAGGAGGACACCAGTCATTTGTGAAATTAATTGGATGGATAACATTTGCGCTAATTGAAGACCTGATAAGGAATGCATATTTTACATGGGAACTTAAAGAAAAAGAAACAACCAGAGTTTAACGGCATACAGACTTGTACTTCTGCTATATTAAATGGAACACCCCATTCTGAACGCAGCTATTTTACACCTGATAAGATTTGACTCGCATTATTAGTTATTAATATTAATCATGAACCATGTAATTAGCACCGTACATAATATGTACAGCCCCACACACCGTCAGTGAGTAGATACGTATGCACGCAACATACCATTACTAAACACGTAAACGCACACAATTCACTACATGCAAACAGATCCAGCCTCCAAACAGTATCTCTAAAATCACCCCCAGGTGGCAATATAGTCCTAAAATAAACCAAATGGTATGTGCCATTAGGGAAGTTGCCTGGTAAAATTACTATGGAAGTTCTCCTTGCAGACATTTTTTTTAGATTTATACACAACAAAATGAGGGGGAAAGAAACACTAGAAGCACTTGGCACCTTTGCCAAAATTAAAGATACAATCAAATTAGAAGGAAAGCCAGCAGCCATCACACACCCACAGGCAAAAAGTAACCAGCCACAGAGAAAATAAAGCTCCATAACATTCTTCTCGTTAACACAAAGTTAACAGCAAAGCTAACATGTTTAACGATTTCTTTGCCTCCGTCTTCCTAAGTAGGGACCAGAACAGCCACCTCCCTGCTGGGCCCCCCTCAGGCCCCGGGGGAGGCACACCTGGGCCAAGGGTTAGCGAGGA
>NW_017729013.1:1119423-1123393 GCF_001723915.1 Gavialis gangeticus | reverse complement strand
GGGGTCGTTTGACCCCTGTACTCTTTCCTGCCATGGCAGGGGGTCAGACTAGATGATCTGCTCAGGTCCCTTCCGACCCTAGAAACTATGAAACTATGAATTCTGAGTGGTCAGGCAGGCAATGCAGCATGCCCAAGGGGCAACGGGCTTGGCCTACGACAGATCAGGGAGGGAAAGATCACAAAGCCGAGGACCCCGCACATCACAGAGAACCTCTGCTGCCAGCTCCCTCTGTGTGTTAGCGGTTTCCCTGAAGTCCCCGGGTTTATTTGTGCTTAAAAAGTGAGGCATGTGCCTAAGTACCTAATTGAAGAAAGCCCAAAAGTCTCTACACAGTTCCTTGCTTGACACTGCTGAAAATAATGTTTCAGTGCTCTAAAAACATACGGGCAAATGTCCGTCAAGTACACAATTTTATTTTGAAGGGAACCATGAAGGACACTACACAAAGCTTAAGACAGGTTGGTTTTTTTTTTTTTATCATCGCAGGAAAAGCACTGTAGCCAAGGCTGACACAGTCCAAAGGATGCACTGCTCTGTCACAACAAAGGATAAATTCGGTGCTTACAGAAAGCCT
Organism: Gavialis gangeticus; assembly: GCF_001723915.1. Lineage (NCBI taxonomy): Eukaryota > Metazoa > Chordata > Crocodylia > Gavialidae > Gavialis > Gavialis gangeticus. The sequence goes on along the minus strand of NW_017729013.1, from coordinate 1,122,816 downwards.
CTTCAGAAACAGCAAGACAAGAGCAGCTTCGGAAAAAATATAGGAGTAAAATTTCTAAGAGGGCTAAGCTTCAAATGCATGGTTTTTTTTTAAATCACACGGGACACTTTCATATCGTGAGTTTGCCCATTTGAGAGAAAGGAAAGGAAAATCCTGGCAGCAGGGGAGGAACAGAATATGACATTTCAGATGAACCCAGAGGGAAAAGGAGGACAGTTGGGACAGTCATTTACACCTGTAACACATTTGGTACCCACTTGGCACAAAACTTCACAGGATCTGTGCCCCACTTGAACGCGGTGAAGAATAAACCCCAGACCTACCACCTTTCTTCTGTATTGATCCAGCCTCCACACAGATCTACTTGTACTTAGGTGGAAAAGCTCTACTTCCCCTTGTAAAGCTAAAGGAATGAAGGAAACAACTTTATGCCTGTATAACTAAACCTATGGAAGGATGTTGCTAAGCCAATACCACTTCGAGATACAAAACCAGTTCCATCTGAGATGTGAAATCCCCACATATTTCCTTCTGCTTTCTGCTGCAAGTTGCTTCTCTCTCAAATGACAAAGCTCATTTCTCATGGCAGGAAAAAAAACAACCTAGAACTGAAATTTTACCCTCAAAGACTCCCACACAGTCCAAGCACCTAGTGCAGAAATCAAATCTGTCTGTTATCCTGGAAGGCATTATACTAAAAGAATGCTTCAAGCATTATTAAGAAGGGGTCTCTAAGTTAGACTTGTGCCAACCACCTCCTGGCAGGATGCCCAGCCAAATCCACTTTCCCTTACCCCTAATCTCAAATATGGGGCTGAAGCTGTCAGAGCGATCATGGCAGCTTGGTGGCATGCAAAGCTCTTGTAATATAAGACTGATCCTCTACTGTCCAGTTCTGGATCCGTGTATCATTATTGGCAGTGAATCACAAAGTTGTCCAAAGGCAGGAGGGAAGAATCAACCTGAGACACTTCATTTCTTCTCTCTCTCTGCTCTCCTCCAACCCCCCAATTCAAGCTCATCCAGAACAATCAAACCACACAATAAAGAAAGGAAGGAAAATGTTGGCTGGATCATCTAATCTACTACCATGGAAAGGAAGAGTTGCCCTTCCCTTATATAGTCCTTCTGTGCTCTGTCCAGTTAAGTATTAAATATCATTGAGATCACAGAGATATAGGCTAGGAAGGGACTGACTGTAGGAGGTCATCTATTCTACTGCCCTTCTCTGGGGCAGGATCAAGCATAGTTTATTCCATCCCTGCCAGATGTTGGACTAGCTTGTTTTTGAAATGGTCCAATGAAAGAAATTTCACAACCTCCCTGGGTAGCTCTAGTGCTTAATTAACCTTAGAGTTAGGAATGGTTCCCTAATCTCACCTAAATCTCCCTTGCTGCAAACTAAACCAATTACTTCTTGTCCTACCCCAGGTAGTCATGGAGAATAATTGATCACTGTCTGCTTTATAGCTGTCCCCAAAGGTTAGGTCTCCCTCAGTCTTCTCTACTCTAGAAAAGAGAAACCAAGTACTTTGTACCTTTCCTCATGGGTCAAATCTTGCAGCTCTTTATTATCTTTCTCGCTCAGCTCTGGAATCTCTCGTCTACTCCAGCCGAGGCATCACCAGCGCCAACTAGAGCAGAATAAACGCCTGCTATGCCTTACAGATGACATGTTTGTTATTATATCCTAGAAGAAGATCTGGCTTTTTCGCAACTTCATTATATTTTTTCATCGCTTTCAGTTTGTGGCCCACTATGACCCCCGGATTCTTGCCTGAAGTACTGGTGCTTAGCTACTTATTCCCCATTTTGTATTTGGCATTTGATTGCTCCTTCATATATATAGCACTCTGCACTCGTCTTTATTGGATTTCAGCTTGTTGATTTCAGACCATTTGTCCAATTTATCAAGATCTTTTTGAATTCTAATCCTCTTCTCTGAAGCACTTACAACCCCTCCCAGCCCGATGCCATCTGTAAGTGCTTGCTATTCCATCACCCCGTTCACTAATGAAATTACTGAACTCAGGTTCCCCCAAGTCTCAACCTGCTGGTCTAGCCAACCAGGTATGAGGCCATCCGTTTCCCGAATCCCATCTACATAGCGTGTCAGTGAGGGATACTTCATGCCTCCAGTGGTAGCTCCCCCGCACCATGGCTTCCCAGGGGTCCCACAGTGTAGGGACAGAGCACACAAGAATTAATGCAGCCTTGGGCCATGTTCTTTATAGGATTCCTCATCTGGGTAAGTAAACACGTGTAGCCCACCCAGCTCTCCCACTGCTACCCAGGGCTCCTCTCACATGATCCCACTCATCACAATCGACCCCTCAATGTTCTAGGGATGTGGGAGTATGATAACATGGCACAATGCAGCGCTATGGAGACATACCCCAAGTTTCATAGTTGTTAGGGCTGGAAGCGACCTTACATCGGGTCCAGCCCCCTGCCCTTGGGCAGGAATTGTAAATGCGGTAGCTCATTTACTGGCGTCTACACAGCACCAAAGCAAAGGCATGGAGACATACTCAAGCTGGCTCTATGCATGGTGGCTCCAGAGTCAGAAGCAACAGAGCCATGTCTGTGTGCTATTCTGCCAGGGCTAATAAGTCCCGCTTCTCAGCAGGACTAGTTAACCAAGGCACTAACACTGCCTCGCTGCTTCTAATTCTGGAGTCAGCGTATGTGGAGCTGGGGCAGGTCTGTGTTCGCGGTACTGCTTGTGATGTGTGGACATGCAAGCCACCTTCTCGCCTGTACGCTCATCAGTTGTGAATACATCAGCATTTTGCCTGAGTCTTCCCAGAGAGAAAAATTAGCCTGAGAAGGCTGCAATTTTGATTCTAGCTCAAACTGGGCAGTAACACATGACACTTGCCTTTTGCAGTATAATCTCCGTGCCTCATTTGTTTCATTGCCTCATAGAACGAATTTCAATAAAGGACCAAGAGGAGCCAATAATCAGCAGGGTCTGTCTTTTGTGCCTCACTACCTCGGTTGTAATAGAAAAGCCACAGAAATACTTATGGTTATTTATATAAACGCTGTACGCCAAAAGCTGTAGACTTTAGTCAATCTATATCACTTTAGAAGGGCAGCGCTGCATAATTTCTACCAAGCAATTAATATCCACACTCCAGCACACCAAGCTGAGAGCTTTAGGAGCACTGAACAAGGTTAGCAGATTTGTAAACAGCTTGCTATGGGGTTATATTTTTCTGCTTATATGGTCTAAACATACCTTGAAAGGATTTGCTCCAGTACAAATGGCTCTGCTTGAAAGATTTTCAAAATGCCAGAAAATGCTTATGATCACTTGGAGCATTTGTCTCTGTTGTTTACCTGAGACTCGTTCTCTTTTTTTTTTTTTTTTTTTTTTTTTTTTTTTTT
>NW_017729013.1:1117005-1119241 GCF_001723915.1 Gavialis gangeticus | reverse complement strand
TGGGTTTTTTTTTTTTTTTTTTTTTTTTTTTTTTTTTTTTTTTTTTTTGGGGGGGGGGGCGGTATTTTTTTTCGGTTGGTCAGCTTCTAGTAGTTATACAACCTCGAGCTCAGTCTTAAGAGAGGGGATGTATAAAACACAAATTTATCACTTGAGTTCGATCCCAGCTCCGTGCTACAGGCTTCTTATCCGACTTGTGTAGACAGGGCACTGAGGACAAAACACACCTCGGTAGAGAGGGATCCCCCCCACCCCAAGCCCTATGGCCCGTATTAAAGATTTAAGTAATCCTTGTTTCAGACTTGTGTACACCATTTGCACTGAGATGAATTTTATCCTCCAAGTGGCCTTCTACTGCAAAAGACTTCTACAATGTCCTTTACAGAGAGTGAATGCTTATTACTACATTCCAGATAAAATGTGATTAATTTAGAAGCAAAAAGATGTTTTTTTCTGTCTGTTAATTCTCCAACATCAACCCAAGATCTTGCATTACTCTCAATAACTATAATAAAAGCTCTGCAGCACATTTTATGCTTCGGTGAGTCTGGTGTCACAGTACTGTCATCAGTGACAGCACAAGTGATACTGAGTTGAATTCAAACAAGCACTCCTGCTGATGATGTATGCCCAGGAGTAGGATCCAACGTCCTGCCTCGTCAGCTCTGTCTGAACAACAGCTAAAAAGTATTTTTGTCCATAAAGTCAACATCTATGCCTCCAAATACTAAGAATCACCTGAAGAAGGTACCAGTTTAATAAAGTCATGGTTCAGAGCAGAAGCGCATTGTTCATCTGTCTCAATTGAGCTGTAATTTAAAATTAGGATCATCACACTGATTTCTCTCACAGGGCCTTTGTGAGGGAACGCACATTAACATTTGTAAAGAGTTTTGTGATCCTGAGTTTAAATATAATATAGCACCACAAAGCAGTGTTAGTATTCATTTCATGGAGATGAAATTAGATCAGTGTTGTAAGTTTGGGCTTCAGGTGACCTGGGTTCTAGGCCTAGCTTTTCTGCAGATCACCAATCTGATTTTAAATTACGCACTTCACTTCTCTGCATGCCTATTTGCCCTTTGTCAGACCTGTCTACTTAGACTGTTAGTATCTCCAGACAGGAACCATCTCTTTCTATGTGTTTGCGCAGCAAAAATAGGACCCTAATCTTGTGTACAGTCTCTTGGAACAAATACTAATACAACTATTACATGCAAATCCAGCAGCCTTCATGAGAATTTGCCTTCTCCTGCACCTCTGGATGTTTTTTTCCTTTTTAACAGTTACGCCTATTTGGCTATTTTGAAGAAAATAAGCCAGCTCATGTTTGATATTCCAACAACGTTGGTTGTTATGAGTCTGTTAATGAAACAGCAAAGCCCAATTCCTATATAAGTCAAAATGATGACTACAAATTGGTACACTTTTTACACTTCATTTAGAAACTCTATAAATTAATTGAAGTACAAAGTTAGACCTAACTGATGTTTGTATTGATTGAACTACTCCATCCTAATTTCAGTTGTAAACCTCACTTTAAAATAAAGCCATTCATAATTAAGACAGGATCTGTAATGAATGGATTTCTATAGTCATAACAAAATGCCTGGCTCATCAATCTAAATTAAACTCTACATCAAAGTTAGTGCCAATTAAATACTTCAGGTTAAATATCTGCTGTCTGCAACCACCATTTCACTATTTTATTAGTATCACAAAATAAATTATTTCTAAATTTCAAGAAGCGTGGAAAAGTCACATTCAAATAAGATGCCTCAAAACATTCAAGGCATATCACACACACAAAAATCAACATAATATCTTATGTGAGGCTTTTTAAAAAAAAATACATTGACATGACATTTTTATACGGATCCCCCATTGTGCCTAGGTATATTGTGCCATACTGCTTAAGCTGTCATATTTGCATGTGCAAAGGCTACTTTCATTGGGGTAACAGCCTTAAGGGCAAGTGAAAATTAATTTCCATTTGTAAAGTCTCATTACTTTTTAGACCTAACTATGCCATTCCCAGGCCTGGAAATGGTGATGACCACATCACTCCATCCAAATTGACCTACTGGCAATCTTTACAGCCACAATTCGTTATCGTTGCACAGCCCAGAAGATTTCAGGTTCACTTGAAAAAAACAATGAAGAGTTTTGACATATACCACAGAATTTTACGTTCCTGATTTTTTTTTTTTTTTCCATTTACAGCTGCCTGCCTTGT
>NW_017729013.1:1104983-1112005 GCF_001723915.1 Gavialis gangeticus | reverse complement strand
ACAATTCGTTATCGTTGCACAGCCCAGAAGATTTCAGGTTCACTTGAAAAAAACAATGAAGAGTTTTGACATATACCACAGAATTTTACGTTCCTGATTTTTTTTTTTTTTTCCATTTACAGCTGCCTGCCTTGTCCTTGTCTAGGCAATTATTTATTAACTTCCTTAAATGCTCCAGAGGAAGGCCACTGCCAGAGAGAGAGTTTTCCTCTGGCAGCTTCATTTGGAGCATTTTATTACAATTAAAAGGACACCGCAATGATACTGAGGTGTTGATGTCTTAGATCACACCTCTACCACCTCCCTGTTGAGTCTGGGACCACTATCAAGAAGCAAGCCCTGCCTATGCCCAGCAATAGCTTAAAGGAGTCCTGGGCACATGCCCAAGTGCCACTCTCAAGGTCTAAGCAGTACTGAGAGAGCCTGAAAACAGGACTGAGTTGTGCACCCAGGACTCCTCCAGACGGTCTACTATGCCTAAACACCGGGGTCTTTACTTGGTGGTGGTCCAGGCTCAGCAGGGAAGTGGTATAGACCTGACCAACTCTTCTCTAAACATTTTCAAGCTCGTCTTTAGACATACTTGCCACTACGCCCACAACTATGATCTGGCAGAACCTCTCTGAATGAACACTACTATTTGATTTATTCCCTAATGCACTACTAGGAATTCAGGACCCAGGCCTGCACCTACTGAAGCCAGCAGGAGCTTATTAATAACTCCAACGGGAACAGAAACGGGATCTAAGGGGCAGGCATATAAGTTGCATCTCACTACTGGGAAAAATGGGAAGGGCAGAGAATTCCAAAGCTGTTGCCAGCTACATTTCATTAACCCTATTCCAAGTTTACGTCAAAACAATGATTTGCAGTTTTGGTTTGTCAGAACTAATTTGCATGCTATAATAGGATGAGTGGGACAGGTGAAACAGGGCCAAATGCTAATAAATGACACGTGCTTGCTTACCACAAGTTTCAGAAATGCCACAAATTCACTCGAAACAGAGATGAGACGTGTGGCCATACTGAAAATGCCATGCAACCGTTTTAATGAAGAAGTGCAGAACCAGTACATATTCTGAACTGACATACGCCTCTTAAAAAGCAGTCCCTTAAGATATGTAACCTCTCACAGCAAGTACCATTCACAACCAAACCACACGTAAAAAGCCGCCTCATGGAAATCTAGATGCAGCAGAAGCATTTGTGTTTGTGCACAACTCAAGCCACTACTGGCCCCTGACCGCAAGCTAAATTTGCACTGGTTTTGAATCGACTTGCACGTCTACCTTAATCCTCCCTTTCCATCCAAGGCCTATGAGCCATCAGGGTATTTATTGTATAAATAATCTGGATAAAAAGTGTATGTATCAAGCTGCCCAGAAGTACTGCGTATTTTAGCACATTTTGGATGTGTTCTTTCCTCTACCATGACTGTAAAAAGACCTGTCAGAGTCCCCCAGTTTAGGAAAATTAAGTTATTGTGGAAAACTTCTGTGACATATTCATGTCACATGTAGAAACTGAAATATGAAATGAAAGGCAGAGATAGGTCTAAGCAATGACAAAATTCCCCTTACAGGCATATTCAGCTCTGGGTCTCTTTCCCCCTTCCCATTTACAAAGCTAAGTGCAACAGCTAGACTCAGATTTCCTCAAAGATCATCAATGGGGCTTAGGGCCCACATTCACTAGAAACCTTTTATTTAAAAAAAAGGAAGGAAGGAAGGAGAGACAAAAACCTAAGGATATTTGCCAATTATTTAACACCTCAAATAGTCATTTTGCCTTTAATGTGAGTGGAGTCAGATTTTGACATTTGCAGAATGAGCACGTAGAGTCTGAAAATGACACCTGCATTTGAAGGCCAGGTACAGATATTAAACTTAGACCAGTCGACATGATTGGAAATCAATCTAAACCCGTAACTGTCCAGAAATTCTGCACACACCGCCCTGTCTAAAAATGGAGGAACCAGGTCTAAGACAGGCCTCATTCAATGTGCATGCAAACCAAACTAGTATATCAAACTTCTGTACCAGATTCCCTATCAATTCCAGTTAGATTGCTGTCCTCCAGCATCCCAGCCTCCTTTGCAGCCCCCTGCAACCCGCCCTCACAAGGAGGCACACTAGCACTTGGCCGATACTCAGCTGCTCTGGCCCGGTGGCCCCCACCTCCCAAGTTCTCCCAGAGCTAAACCAGTCAAGGCCCTCTCCCTAGCCCCCCTCCTGCCTCTGGCCATCTGTCAGCCACAAGCAGGCAGCAAGGGAAAGGGTGGAGTCTATGTCCCCTGCACAAACCCCAGGACCTGGGCACCCAAGTCTCCACGCCATGTCCCTGAACCACGGCACAAAGCACCCCACAATGTACACACAGACCTGACACAGAGCCCAGGGAAACTCCTCCATGCAGTCCCACGGACCCTGGCCTTGGCTCCCCCACACCACATCTCAGTGGCCAGAGACAGGCACCCTGCCACCTGGACACCAGCATGGACCACCCCTGCCAGCAGGAGCCAGTGTGGGCAGCTCACCTCTGGTGGGTCAGGGTGGCAGGGAGCAAAACATCAGGACTGGGCAGGCATGGAGGCAACCCCGTGACCTCTGCAGCTCAGCTACTGCCAGCAAGTACCCAGGCCATGGGCACCTGGGGTGCTCCAAGTCCTTTTTGGCCCACAGCTGCAGGGTCCCAGAGTATTAGAGCAGGCTAAGCATCCCAGCCAGGACGAGAAGGTGGATGCCCTTGGAAACTTCAGAAGCAGATGGGACATGGCCGCCTACCTCCATGTTGCAGGTAGAGGATGCTAGAAATTTCCAGACTGGGAATCACAGGGTGTCTGCTGGAAGCCTGGTAAGTACCAAGTTGAGAAGAAAGGCCTAACCAGCGCAGCCCTGGTCTCTCTGGAGTAGGGGCCACCCCAGCTGCAGTGAGAGGGACAACCACTTGCCAGGACCTGTACCTTTGTGCATCCTCCACTCCTTTCAACCCTCCATCCACCCCCCACAGCCTTCCTTCCCATGGACAGCAAGACCCCACAGGCATTGCTGCAGACCATGGATAACCACTCCCATCCTCCTCCACCACCCAACCCTGGTCCCACAACTTGGACTACAGAGAGACGAAGGATCTCATTGCCAGCAGGGGTGAGGAGGAGACTCAGCACCAGCTCCAGAAAGAGCACCGGAACAGGGATGACTTCAAGCCCAGCAGATGCAGGCACAGGGCCACAAGAGGGACTGGGAGCAGTGCTGTGCCAAGGCTAAATGGATGAAAATGCAGTACAGGCACATGCATGATTGCAACAAAAAGTCCAGGATCTGGAGGCGGTCCATGCACTTCTATGAGGATCTGTCCTGCTTCCTTGCCAAGGACAAGGCTGTGAAGACCTCACCCACTGGGGGGTGGGAGGAGTCGTCAGCAGGGACCCTGATGTAGGCAGGGTGCAGGAAGGCCCTGGGTACGACAGGACAACAATGTATGCAGGGGCAAGCCCCAGCACAGAGCAGGAGGACAGCTACTAGAGCCATCCCACCAGGAGTCTGCCCCACTGGCGCTGGTCCCTGAATCATCACAAGATGCGGGAGCTGAGGTGCACCTGCAGCTGGACCGGAGAGCCCTTGACATCTTCTCAGGGGTAGTCAAGAGCAGGGAGCAAGGCACTCAGGAGCAGAAGGAAAGCGGACTGGGACCAAGCACATGGTCCCCGGGACACCATTCCCCACACTGCTGCTATGGGTGTTCTGGATACACTTCTCTGACACCCCACTTCCCCCCTCCCAGATGTGCAGTGCCCCAGCCTCACCACTACCAGTGCAGCTGCCACTGCTGCAGCATGACCTGCAGGACCTGGCCAGCCTTCCCCCTACTTCTGCTGACAAGTCATGTCTCAAGCAAGAACACCATGCAGCCTGGGAAGGTACAGTTCAGCCCCACTCCACACAACCATGACGGTAAGCCTTGGGGGGTGGGGGTCACAGCCATCACAGGCCATCCCTGCAAATGCAAGCCTCTCTCAGACCACTGTCGCCAAGAAGCCCAGAAAGGTTGGGGGGGAAGGGGGCAGTGTAGGGATGGAGGGACATGGGGAGGAGAAAAATGCCCCCTTGCTAAACAGCCCCACTCCCTCCCAGCCCAAGAAAGGCACTGATGTGATGGCAGGAGTCCTGCATGGGCACTGTTATCTAAGCCACTCCAGTCCTGCTGCCAGGGTGGCTCCAAAGTTGTGCACCTGGAGAGACTTGCCAGTGGCACTCCAGCACTTCACTCCCCGCCCCCCTCCCCCCGGATCCGATCATCTTGGGTGCCAGGTGACTCAGTCTCACGGCACAGGCAGTCACTGTACCGACCCCTCAAGGCAACCCCCATTTCCTAAAACAGTGGGCCCATCCTGGTCCTGGACCCCCCACACATCAACCCATGAAAGCAAAGCAACACCCACCCCTCCCAGAGTATTCATAGTAGAAGCACGGTGCAGGAAAGCCAAAGACAGCGCACAACAAAACTGCTCTTAGGCAGCTGGGGACTAGGGAATCTCTCTGGGGTCAGGTCATGGGTTCAGCAATAGTAGTGACAATTGTGAACTCATCCGGGGGTATCAGCACATCATAACAGAGCCACAGGTAGAATCTGAGGCAGTGTCTCATGTTAAATGCAAGCCGGCTTCTCCAGAGCACTGTCGAAGTGGACAGCACCCCTCCAGGTCTCGAGCACCTCCTAGGGGACCAAGTCCTGCAGCAACAGCACAGCACGTTGGTTAGTGTTCCCCTGGGAGTAGTGCTAGTGGGTCCAGCCCTAGCGGGTCCAGCCCTAGCTTACTCTCCCAGGGAAATGTCAGGAGCAAAATACTGCTCCTGCTGGGTCACAGCCCTGAAATGCCTCTCCTGTAAGGGGAGGGCAAGGGTGCAGTGCGGTTTAAGAGCTTTGCCATCCTGGCTGAGTCTCACCAGGGAAATATTGGGACCTAAGTGCTGCTCCTGCGGGGACACAGAGCTGAAACGCCTCTGGAGGGAGGGCCAGTGTAAGAGCTCATCTGGTGTTTCCCAGAGTCCCTGCCCACTCTGGGCATGGTCCAAGTTCCCACAGGACCCAGGATCCCCAGACCAGCTAAGGGAGTGGAGCAGAGCAGGTGCCTGCTGCAGTGCCTCCCTCCCAGAGCCAATTTGCTCCCTCTTATCCCAGGCAGTTGCCCCGTGTATGCAGGCCCTCCAGGTGGTTCCAGGAGAGTCCTGAATGGGTGCAAGAGCCCTTGGAGCCAAAGGAAGATCTCAGCCCACCAGCCCGGTGGGCCAGGCTGTTTCTGGGGTTTGCATCCAGCAACAGAGCCCGCTGCCCCAACTCATCTACCCGTCAGCTGGGGGGTGGGTCTTTCACACCCTGTGACATCCCCTCCGGCCTGAGTCCCACTGCAGGGGAGCAGCACAGCCTTAGTGGGGAATAGACAGCCCCTGGGCTCAGTCCTGCTGGGTAACATGAGCCCCAGGCATGGTCAAGGGTCATAGGGCTGGGTTCCCCTTCTGGAAATCTCCCCCTCCAAAGGTTTGCTGGTTTGTATCAATGGGAAGAGGGACCAAGGCGAGACATGGCCAATGTTCAACAGGCTTTCTTTATTAAAAACAAGAAAAGTTTGGCAACTGCAACATTTTAAACCAAGCCATGTCTCTTCCTCATGCCACATCCCCCCTCATTCTGGTGTGTGAAACTGCAGAGGAGGAAGGGGGAGAGGTGAAGGGGAACATTGTCCAGGCAGCCTGGGTTGAGGGCAGAGCTGCCCACAATACAGGGCCAAAGTATCCCAGTGCAAGTAATCCATGGCCCAGTGCCAGGGCATGGGCACTTGATGCCCTCCAGCCCTACTCATCTGAGAAGAGCTCCTGGTCCTCAAGGGTGAGGAGATAGTTATCCTAGGCTTCATGGATCTGGACTGCCTGCTGCTGTGCAGGGTGGATGCCCCCAACATCAGAGGAGAGCACAACCTTCTCCCCCATCCCCGTGCCATGCATGCCCAACCTGCTATGCCCAATCTGTGCACCATGCCTCCTTTACTCAGTCTGCAGAAGACCTCCCCCCATCTTGCAGATGTTGTGGAGGATACATGCAGTGATGATGAGTTGTGTCAGGTCCTCCTCATCCATATGCATATGCTGAGACTCCACCAGCATATGGCTGAAGGTGTACTCCAATGTCATGCAGCACATACTCAGGCAGTAGTTGAAGTGCTCCTTCAGGTGGTACAGTTGCCCCGCATAAGGCTTCATGAGCCAGGGCACAAAGGGGTAAGCTGGGTCGCTGATGATGGGGGGGAAGGAGGGTGAAGACAACACATCACCAATGATAAAATCAGGGACCTTGGGAACGTAGCACCTGCTTTCCATCAGCCCAGGGAACAGAGAGTTACGGAAAATGTCGGCATCGTGAGTGCTGCCCACCCAGCTGGTGAAGATGTCAGTGAAGCAGCCATGGTGGTCAACAATGCCTTGAAGGGTGACAGAAAAGTAACCCTTGGGACTGATGAATACGTGGGTGGCCAGGGTCAGGAAGAGGATGGGCATGCAGGTGCTTTCCATGGCCCCATGCAGTTGGGGAAGTCCATGAGGCAGAAGCCAGTACTACCCCCTGCAGGGTTGATGAGGTGGATGAACAGGTTGGCCAGGATGTCCTAGAAGACTAGGCTCACCCCCCAGACAGCCTCTCCAGCCATGGTCTTGCCCATGCTGAAGCGGTTAGCAAAGTAACAGTAACTGCTGGGGGTGGCCAGCACCTGCTTATCTGGAGTGTGATGTGGCCACATGCTAGCATCATGGCGCACAAGGTGGGAGGTCAGCTTGGTGACAAGGTCTACAAAGTTCTGGGCCCACTGTTCGCTGTCCCGGCTTCCCAGGACAATCCACTTCCACTAGTCACTGCTGGTGGCATGGATCCAGAACCAGCATTCGATGGTCTGGAGGTGGTGCCAGGTGCATAGAGACGTTACTACTGCAGAAGTGGGGTGTTATTTATCTAAAACCATTGTTTCCTTCATT
>NW_017729013.1:1100801-1104679 GCF_001723915.1 Gavialis gangeticus | reverse complement strand
GGCGGGGCGGGGGGGGAGTTATTTTATTTTTAATATCAAGCTACTGTAATGACCCCACCTCCACTGCTCAGCAGTCTTCTTCAGCACTAAGGTCCAATTCAGGGAGGTACAAACTCAAGTATTTCCTTGAATCATGGCCTAGAAGCATTGCTACAGAAATTAGGAGTTAATTCTACTAGCTGGTAGCTACAACAGGCTCCTATCCCCTTAATCTGGACAAGCCACTGGTATGGCACATGTAAGACAAATGGAATCAGCGCGTTATGCTATTGCAAAGAAGCACTAAGCAGATGTGGTCTATACTAATATGATATGGTCGATACAATGGGCCAGAAGCTGTCCTCGATTTATAAAACTTATGTTACTATGGCAGAGGCGAGGGTTCAGAGCCGTGTTTTGAATATAGGTCTTATCCAACATCCCCTCATTGATTACAATGAGCTGTGAATCGAAGTCAGTGGCATAAAGTATCATTTAAGTGAAGATATTTTTCCACCTGGAATTGTACAAGTACTGGAAAAGATGAAAGTCTAAGTCTATATAGTCTGCCACATATCTGAAAGTGGCTACCCAAAAAACTAAAGAAAGCAGGGTATGGCAACCCCTCCACCATGACTGGTGTACTGGAGAACAAGGGCACACTTTATACGCAAAACGTCTGAGCAAAAAGTCTCATCTATGCACCTAACAGTTATTTTACAGAAGCTCGTCCACACCCTCTGGTGGCTGGGCCATAGAAAGCGGTTTATAAATCCAGCATCTGATGAAATGAGCTCAGGCTCATGACAGCTCATGGAATACATCTGTAAATTAATTAGTTGGTAAGATGAAAAACTACCCTGCCTTCCATTTATAAATACAGACAGATAAAATTTCCATCCAAAACTTCTCTCAGCAAAAATGTGCTGATTCCGAAATGCTGAAACATTCCAAAAGTTTGCAGTTTGCCCATATTTCTCATTTCTCTGTAGAGGAATCAAAGCATTTTGTTTCAGCCTCCTTAATATCCAACATTTTTGTCTGAAATTATATTTAAATTTTGAAATGTCTTTCACCTTCATTTAAAAAAAAAAAAAAAGTTAAAAAGCTTGAAATCATCATTAAAAAGTTTACTTGGATTGCATTAAGCATTGCATTCACCCCAAAACAACATTTTCCCAGCTCTGATTCACCCAAACAGTTAAAAAAAATTGTTTGTCTTGGCTGAAATAGAAATTAACTTTTCTTTACTATTGGAGCTGCCAGCCACATGAAACTATCCATTATTTGCACAGCTGTATTTAGGAGTTTGCTACTGCCCCCCAGCTATTGAATATGTTCCATCTGCCCAAGTAGTTGGGGCTCTTGCTAACGGACCCACAGGTATCAGGACAGCAGCTTACCCAGCTAGGGACATGTTTACATCTGTCATTTTTGTTTAAAAAACACACAATCAGTGAACTCTTAGGATGGGGGCAATCAAATCTGCTGAAAGCTGCCCCCTCCCCGAAAAGCCCCCAAGGCCACATAAAGAACGCTGTTGTTCCTTCAACTCCCCTGATATATTTTCAGCGCCCCTGTTGTAGCATTGAACTAAACAGTCTCTCTCTGTATCCGACTCAGACAAACTTTAAGTATTTGCGATGGGCAACTTTCCCAATGAGTATGATGGGAAATATAGTTTCATCTTTCCATGGCAAAAAGTAAACTATTTGCAAAGCTTTGTACATTCAGGAAAACTTAAGAATCATTGGAGAATAAAAATGTACCAAGCTTTTTCAACTTTAAGAAACAAATTGCAACTATAACTGAAGTAGTCGTATATCTCCAGTCCCCATCCAGATCTCTTCAAGAAACCCCTCACCATTTAAATGAAAGAAAAACAATGAGAGTTGCGTTTCCCTATAAATTTGTATAAAAAAAAAAAAAACTACACAAAAGAATGATCTCATTAGTATTTAAAATGCTCAGATGTTGCGAATATGCATGTTCTAGTGATTTACCATTTGGAGGGACTACTCTTAAGTGATATTATACTATTGTGTATTTGAGAAAATAAGCCCAAGTTTACTATTGAGGGCTTTGGAGGTTTTGTGTTGCTGGTTTGTTGGGGGGTTTTTTACCTACTTCTTGGCAAAAGAAAAGAAAAGATGTTAAATACTAAGACATACCATAGACTTACTGCATTATTGAAAGCTGGAAAGTGCAGAACAACTTAAAGTCATATTTTATCATTATAATTTGTATTACAGTAATTTTCACAACATACTACAGTGCTACCTATTCATAAAGGAAATCACAGTCTCTGCTCTGAATAGTGCTTACTTTAGAGCTATATAAATCAGCACATTCATTATAATTAGCTGTATATTTCTACTTATTGTTCCCTTCTGTTGAATGGTAGCAGATGTCCAGGGCCTTAGAGGTCAGGCTACCAGTGGAAGAGAAATCAGTGGTGCAGAGAGTCTGAACATATCTGGAGCAGAGTCCTAAAACACAGCTGCTCAAAAACAGCATACTGACAATCTCTCTTTCAGGAATCTCACCCCAATATCAGCTTCAGGTTTCCAGAGAAAAACACTGCCTCAGCAGCTGACCTGAATCTGAGGCCAAGGAAGAAAAAAAAAAAAAAAAGCTCTTGATAATCACACAGATCCCTCACTACAGAGTTTTATACAATAGGCCACTATCAACAAATCCCAAGACTGACCATTGGCTCGTACACTAAGAAAAAGAAGTTGGATGATTTTGTGTAATAGCACCACCTACATGCACTACAGACACATGAACTGGAATTGACCTTCGCAAAAAGAAATGTTAGTATTTCCACACATTTTAATTTCATTCAGAGATAAATTTGGATTATGGCTCTGGACTAAATTAATCCTTGGTGTCACATACACCTTAACTTCTGTCATTTTGACCCACACTTCCTACCATATAATAGCATCTCTGATGCCAAAAGATCCCAAAGCACTTTGCAAGTGACAGAGAAGATTATCCTACCTGAGAGGACAGAGCTCCATTTGTTAATCTGCACTTGTGAATCCCTCTGATATTAGTAGTGCTCTGCAAGACCATTCATCCCTATACAGCCATAAAGAAATCTGTTCACCCCCACCTCCGAGATGAAATGAGGTGACTGGTTGAGTGCAAGGCAACACTACTACCCCACCACATTAGGGCCTCATTGCACCTTGCACTGTGAGCTGCACAAATGTTGATGGTGTTAGTGCTAGCTTGGAGTCTGGAGCAATTGCATCCTTAGCCTAGAAACCTTCTCTGCCAGCCCCCCACCTGCACAGCCGTGATCTGCCAGCAGAGCCAGGTGAGCAGGGGCAGGACTGGGAGCTGTAGCTGTGTGTTGGCACTAGAGGGCTGCTGAGCCAGGCCACGCTCCAGGGCAGGGGTGTGAAAGCCTGGGATAGCAGGGGGACTTCAACCTGGGTGGCGCACCTGTGGGTAGTGCCCGCACACCTTCATGGAGCAGGAGCTGGGTAGTGCAGATCAGAATCCTGCCCTGGAGTGGGGTGACATAGAGCTGCATAACGAGTGCTTAAACCCACTTTAAGGGTTTAAGCCGGACTCGAGGGGATCGCCTTCAGACCTCAGGTTGGGGAGGACCGGGTTAGAGAGCTTCTGGAGGGGCTGGACGCGTTCAAGTCAGCGGGTCCGGATGCTCTCCACCCCAGGGTGTTGAGGGAGCTAGCTGGGGTTATTGCAGGGCCCCTGGCACGGCTCTATGAGCGATCGTGGTGCTTGGGCCAGGTGCCAGATGATTGGAAGGTAGCAAATGTGGTCCCCATCTTCAAGAAGGGGAAGAGGGAGGACCCGGGTAACTATAGGCCCGTCAGTCTTACCTCAATCCTGGGGAAACTCTTTGAGAAGATCATCAAGGA
>NW_017729013.1:1094222-1095801 GCF_001723915.1 Gavialis gangeticus | reverse complement strand
CAAAAACTACTTCACAGTTAGGGCGGCTAGGAGCTGGAACCAACTTCCAAGGGAAGTGGTGCTGGCCCCTACCCTGGGGGTCTTTAAGAAGAGGCTGGATGCCTACCTGGCTGGACTCATTTGAGTCCCGTTTTTGTTTTGGGGTTTTGTTGTTCTCCCGCCCTGGCGGTGGGGTCGGGCTAGAAGATCTACTAGGTCCCTTCCGACCCTAAATCTATGAAACTATATGAAACTATGTGTTCAGGTGAAGACAATCCAGGGGTTAAGAGCTCCAGGAGCTGCCCAAAATTACCACGTAACAAGATGCAAGGGAAATGAAGACCTTAACCAAAGCATTTGTAAAACCTGCTACAAGCACCCTAAGAGTATTGGGTCCTGTTCCTGCTGTTACACCAATTCCCCATTTCCCCCTCCATGAAATGAGGATGCTGGCCTGGTACACAAGTCTGTCGTCACCTTTGGATGATTAATGATTGTGAAGCACTTCCAGATCCTCATATGAAGGGAGCTGCACTCCTGCAAGAGGGCTCACTCACACAGGGGACACATGCACCCCTCAGTTTAGATAGGCACACAGGCACGCTCTCCGACTTCAAAGGGTTTCACATTTATACTCTTTGATGTTGCAAAGCCAGCCAAGCTAGGGGAGGGGGGGGGAAAAAAAAAACAACTCTTTACCAGCTGGGTTTCTGCTCCTTCCCCCTCACACCCATCTGTCTGATGGCTGGATGCAGCAGCAAGCCTATGAAAGCTGACAACTGCTGCATGTAGCCCTGGCTGCCAGCTCACTGCACTTTGGGACTGACTGGTTGCACACACTTCACCCCACCAGCTACCAACCACCCACCCCCTCATCTGTCCTCCACTACAGATATTCATGCTTCCCTCGGCTCTTTAATTTTCCCTAATACCCTCTTGTATGCCCCTCCACGTGATTAACATCCCCCTGCTCACTCATTCACTTCTGCTGTGATCCTCCATTCTCCCCGACTCCACCTAGCTACTCCTTGAAATGCATACAGCACGCTTCCCCCTCCCCGATCGTTCGTCCCTTCTGCTCCCTTATCCGCTATCCCCGCAGCCCCACTCCCACCTGTCTCCATTTTTACTGGCCTGGCTCTTTCCCATTTCTGAATGTTTTGCTGTATGACACAAATATCAGGGATGAATAGCTTTAAGTGGCTGCACAGGATAGGAGACGGTGTATATTCTTGTGCATTCACTCAGTGAAGAGAGAAAGCCTCTGTCCCTGCGATCTACAGAGACATTCGCAGCTCCCTTTCTTCTTGGCCACTAATATCTATTATTTCTTTGGGGGAGAGGCTCCCACGTGCATGGGTTGTTGGGGGGTTGGGGGGGGGGGGTTGTTTGTTTGTTTAACACACTTCCTTCCTTAGACATATATTAAGCATTACTCCCAGTGACCATAACCCAACTTGGCACGCTGAGAAACTACTATTTTACAGCAGCTGATCTCATGCTTCCTACAGCCTTGCAACTGCAGGGAGAATGGAAAGATGGGTCTGAAAAACCTCAAGGTATAATATAATCTATTCTTTTTACTCTTCTGAGCATAGGA
>NW_017729013.1:1093789-1094162 GCF_001723915.1 Gavialis gangeticus | reverse complement strand
TCTTCTGAGCATAGGAGTATACTCAGCCTCTCTCCTCTGAATCTATGCCTTCCTAAGTGACTCGTAGCTCTTCCAATCATGAGATGTGACTCACAGCATTTCCCCCTTAGGAAGATAAATGTACTTTATCACGAGTGGGGAAAGCAGTACTGAGACACCGGAGAGGGTTGGGGGGGCGGGGGAATCATCGTCAGAATGTGAAATTACAAACGCCTTAAAACGAGTTGCCTGCAATGGCTTCTAATGAATAACACAGCAGGTTCGGAGATGCTTTATGGTACCACATAACAGACACTCTGAAAGATAAGCTGAAGCTATTAACATTTACTGTGATTTTTTTTTGTGGGGGGGGGGGGGGGAAAAAAAAATTTTT
>NW_017729013.1:1075867-1088789 GCF_001723915.1 Gavialis gangeticus | reverse complement strand
GATGATTCTGTGCAGAATATACAGGTGATATGTATATTCTTCCCTGGATGGCTGAAGAAGTCCCATCCCCTTAGCTCCCATGTGAATCAGATGCTCTTGCAGCCAAGATCTTATGCACATGCCTGACTGAAAGCAGGCATGAAGTTAAAATTCTGCTGAAATGGAGCCTTACTCCAAGCACTTCACAGTACGCATCAAGATCTGGGGAAACGTCTGTTCACCAGAGCACCCCAAGGTAAAACAAGGACCAACGGTCATAAACTCCTACAAGACTGTTTTAGACTGGACATAAGAAAAAGTTTCTTTACAGTCCGAGCCCCCAAGACTTGGAATAGACTCGCTCCAGGCACCTACTCTGGACTTACTCAAGAAATACTTGGATGGTTTTCTTGCTGGGGTCCTTTAACCCCAGCTGACTTTCTGCCCCTGGGGCAGGGGGCTGGACTTGATGATCTTTGAGGTCCCTTCCAGCCCTAGCATCTATGAATCTATGAATATTGTTGTGCGCCAAGGCTCCAAATATTATTAATTGTACAAATATTGCCCCCCTTTGGGCAAAGCAGAGGCAAAGAAAGGTTAATGACACTCACACCATCTGAAGAAAGAATTAGAAATAGGATCTCAGCATTTGGGTTCCCTGTCTGCAGCTGTAACTACTAGACCTCATTATTTAGGAGGCAAAAAAATCTATTTTTCATCCCTGGTTTACAAAAAGCACTTAAACATAATGGAAAACCAAGGTCTCGCCGTAAGCATCACTGGTTTGGCATGATGGCTTTTCCTATGCAATTAAAGAGAGTGACTTAGGGTTTTCTTATGGTTTGCTGCGACTTAATTAAATCAGACTTGCTGGAAAACACAGTAAGCTAACTCAGCATGGCTAAAACATTGATCTCTGTAATTCTAAGGGGCACCTAATGGCAGACAACCCAGTGAACTGAACAAGATAGGGCCAGGCCCAGCTACGTAAAAGGTAAATCGTACCTTCAAAGTATTAATTATTCAAAATAACGCTAACTGAAAAAGGAAATGGGCAAAGCGTGATGGCTAACTGCCGCACCATGATGTATGTTACTCAAAGAAGCAGCACCGTGGGGATGGAAGTACTGTAAAGGTGCCTGCGACTAGTCACATCTGCAGAAGCATAGTCATTTGGAATAACGGTCACAAGCTGGCAGAGGGTAGATTCAGGCTAGATATCAGGAGGCGCTACTTCACGGTCAGGGCGGCTAGGATCTGGAACCAACTTGCAAGAGAAGTGGTGCTGGCTCCTACCCTGGGCATCTGTAAGAGGAGGCTAGATGAACACCTTGCTGGGGTCGTCTGACCCCAGTACTCTTTCCTGCCATGGCAGGGGGTCGGACTACTCAGGTCCCTTCCGACCCTAGAAACTATGAAACTATGAATTTAATCATTTATCATGAAACATGCATCTGAATTACTCCTGAGTCTATATGGCCTTCCTCATTTCATGTTTAAGGCAGTCTTATTCTGGCCCAGAACTCTGCCGTTCTATATGCCAAATTTAAGGTCCAATTTAGTTTTAGTCCACTACAGCAAAAGCACAGTGGTTAATGCGTCTCACCCCAGACTCTTGCCAGTCTGCACCGGTTGACTGAGCTGTGGAGAGCTACCTGGTCAGGTGGACAGTGGAGTCAGAAGGGACCAGATAGGTTGATAGACACATCACTCCTTGTATACTATTAGCTATAGAAACTGGTGTGCCTTAATCACGCTAGCCTGATGGGTCCTGAGTGGACCAAGTGCAAAGAAAGGTTGTGACTTGACTTTAAATCTGGAATTCTGGCTCCAAGGAGAACTCTGCCTCTTTCATCCTCCTTTCTGCTCCATACTCGCTGCACTTTGTCTGACCTTCCCAAATCCACTCCGACTGCCTCAGCAGCAGCCCCAGGACTTGATGAAGAACAGCAGGCCCTGAGTAACAAGACATATGGCTGGGCATTTAATATTGCTCTGAACAAAAGGAGTAACAACACTTCCGTAGACCACAGAGGCAAGCGGTCTCTCCTTTTATGTTCCACAGGCGTGACTCCATTAAATGCCACTGACTTCAGTGAAGCTCCACCTGATCTGCAGCAGTGTATGCAAGCGAAGAATCCAACAAAAGTTAGCTAATCTGCAATGACAGGTTTTATCGGTATTGTTCTTTCACTAATGGAGAAAGACGGCACAGAGACCACTCTGCAGACTTCCTTAAATACCTCTGGGCAAGACATTAAGGTCCAGAACCTATCTAAGCGCTGTTTATGCATCTTAGCGCAATCCTATTCTACCTTGCTAGAGTCCCTGAAAAATCATTCCTTTTGTAACGCACTTCCCCCTTAGCCTGAAGACTGAGTCACAAAAAGTAGCAAGTACCCACCCAACTTTTGCATTAATGTTTTTTCAGGGGCTTGAGCAGAGTAAAAGGGGATTCACACTTTGATACCTAAAAGGTAGAACTGGTTGCACAAAGCAACCTTGTGATTCAGTGGTACCTGGCCCTAGTCAGAGGGAAACAAAGATGGATGACAGAGGGGAGGTTAAAAAAAACCTAACAAAACAAAACAAAAAACCCAGCCATCTCCTTTAGTGTTTTCACAGGCTGCTCCTTACAACCATGACCAGATGGCTTGAGAAATCCGTGTCTCGCAGCAATCCCAGCCGCTGCTGGCCTAGGAAGCAACAGATCTGAACCAGGGAAAAGGTACTCTGCTCAGCACCTATCAGTACAACCCACAAATAATTCCCAAATAATTATAAAGAATGCTTTGGAAGCATTCACCTACAGATGGCCATACCAAACAGTCCTGTACATAGGACTCCACTCCCAGCTAAACATGCTGGTGTGTCTGAAGGTCCCGAGAACAGGAGAGGAACGTAAGGATGTGGACAAGGTGGCATTAAATCTCCCTTCTTTGCACATATTCAGGGGCCCAGTACCCAGGCCTTATGGGGCATGGGATGCAGAGGACACAGCAGCACAGGGTGCCACTGCCAAGCTCCAAGCCCATCCCAACCATCTCCCTCACTCTTGGCAGCTCTGCACTAGCAAAGAAACCACCTGCACAGGGTGTATTCTCCCAAGTGATGGGCAGGAGTCTTAGTATAAGACCCACTGAATTTAAAAGAACAATGCATGCTCAGTGACGGTCTCCGTTAGCCCAGCCATGGCTTTAAGAATAAGGAACTGTAAAGAACCTAGACAATTAATGGCCTAGATTAAAAACTTGCATAAATAATTAAAGGTCCATGTTAAAATTGTATCATTGTGTCACTGAAGATTTAAATGACTTTTAAAAGCATGATTAGAATTTTATCTGAATTTGCCAAGCTGCAGGTCTGTACCATGTCTTTGGGTGAGGCAGATAGCGGGTTCTCTCATCGCTCCAAAGTCAGGCAAGCTTAAAAACTAGCTGGGTTCATTTAAAATAATTCAGGGGGAATGCTTGCACACAACAGCTCACATCACATTAAAGAACAATCAGCGTCTCCAGAATGCTTTTCCACATTCACGCCCAGTTCCACAGGGCTGCTTTCTCCTGCGATGCAGAGATGAAAGCAGCACAGATACTGAAGAGTGAGAAAAAAGGGCATATTGCAAACTTCAGAGCTCTTGAAAATGGCCTTTCACACAGAGGGTTAACAAATTCTACCTGGCGACATAAAAAGGCTCCTTCTTTGCTCTCTGGAGCAGACCAGCTCTCTCGTAAAAGTCCCTGTTCATGTCCATTGCTGAGGATATCTGAATATCTGACACTAATTCAGAGATGGATTTGGTAGCCGTGTTGGTCTGAGACAAAAAAAGAAATGCAAAACTCTAGAGGTCTTGGTTCAGAGATGATACCTTTTATTAGACCCACTAAGAAATCACACAAAAAAAATTATTGCAGAAAAAGATCTTTTTGTGTGATTTCTTAGTGGGTCTAATAAAAGGCATCATCTCTGAACCAAGACTTCTAGAGTTTCGCATTTCTGTCTGACACTAATGACACTCAGACTTGTTCACTGACCAGCCAATGCCAATAAATTCTCGAAAATGTAGCCAGAGTTCAAACATAACTTCTTTAACAGCCATCCAGATGGTATCCCTAACCATCCTAATTTGTTGGCAACTGCTTGTCAATTTATTAATGCTCTCTTTGTAAGAACTCTCCCCGCGGATCTGGCCGTGACACGTGTTACTGTATTTTCCTTTTACAATACACTGCTGGGGCAGTAAGCCAAGGCTTTAACAGTAAAGGATTCTGGTGAGAGGTGGAGGAGTAGTTCTGCAAAAAACCATCTCCCCACCATTTACTGCAAGGCCTCTGCACCCCTTTCCCAATATATGAAAGCAGCTAGGTTTGCCCCTAGATCTTAGCATCTGGCAATGCTGTCCTAGCCTGAAGCCAGTACTTCGCAGTTTCCACTCTCGCCTTTTACTGCTGATCTACCAAGCATCCTTCTCACCTGACAAAACATGGCACTGGCTCTCTAGATGCTGTGTTTCCTGACGCACCACAGCAGCTATGGCTTAAATTCAGAAGTGAGATTTCCTACCAAACCTTTTAACCTGCTAGAGTCATTGTTACAAGGCAACATGCTGGCTTTGTGCAGATAAGTGACTGGCCTCACCTGCAAGTAGCTAGAACCGGCTACTCATTTTGGCTAAATGACTTCTACAGGTCCAAGTGCTAGTAGACATCCTATTCTGGAACAGAATTCAAGTCCCTGAGCAAGCACTGGAAAAAGTTGATGGAGAGAAACCAAAAGAAATTTGTCTAGCAATGGTGTCTATTTGTAGCACACAATTTCATTGCTGTTCCATGGCAAGATGGACATAAACTGTTACCCATCAGAATGGAGGTTTAACACTTCCACTGAGCTAAGTTAATGGAGAATGAACAGATGATAGGGACTGGAAGGGACCTCGCAAGATCATCAGGTCCAGCCCCCCTGCTCTAAGGCAGGAAAGATTTCTGTGTCCAGTCGTCTTTTATTTGGTACACAAACATTAGAGAAAACCAAAGCAGCACCAAAATCTACAGACTCCATCTTAAATTTCTAGAGGATAAGAGAAATTGAGGCAGTTAGAAGTACCATGAATGATTGAAATGAATGCTCAGCATCTTCCACATCAGCATACAGACTAAAAACGCCACAGTATCACTCTCAAATAGCCTCTTCCAGCAGGCACCAATTCTCCGAGCTTTTAGGGAGCCAACATGCATCTCAATTAAATAATCCATATTATGCAGAGTCTATTAACACTACACCTCTATTCATGATTTTCAAATGGAAGTTGTTGCAAACCTGAAGCAACTGGATTCTTAAGAAACCCACAATATAATTAATACATATCTATATCTATATATAGATAGATAGATAGATAGATAGATAGATAGATAGATATCCACACATACCTATTATATATGTGTATATATCCACACATATTATATATAGATATATATATCTATATCTATCCACACACATATTATATACACACACACACACACACACATATATATACACATACACACACGTGTGTGTATCCACACATATTATATATAGATATCTATCCACACACACACACATTTTTTATATATATCTATATCTATCCACACACACACACACACACATATTATATATAAATATCTATATCTATCCACACACACATATTATATATATTTCTTTTTCTTTTTTTTTTGGAAAACTAGAATGAGAAGCTCAAGAGAATATAGATACCCTGAGTTTCAGTCTGAAGGAGAATCTGCACAATGGAACTGTGACTATATTCATTGACATGAAATATTATTTAAAATACAATTTAAAAACTTAAATTATTCCATTTGCAGTCCTGATCATTCATGACAGAGACTCATGGATAAACCCCTCTTTTAAAAGCATTCAGAGAAAGAGAAAATGAGCTTCATACAATTTCATCTTCTTAATTAAGAGGCTGCTCCTAAAGCTCACATTGAAATATGGTCCTTTGAGAAACTGCTGTGCTACTGCCCTCAGTGCAATGCATCCAAGTCCCTAATCTAAACACCTGTCTTGAATGCAACGTGAGTTTGGACAGCATCCCAGCCTTGCTTCTTTCAAGAGCAGCCTTAGAAGCCCAACCTCACTTGCTGCTGTCTTTCCTCTTCTCTCTCTGCTTCCACAGGTGATTCCTTCCATGGGCAGAAGGCTGAGGCCCTGGACAATTTGGGTTTGTACAACACAATCAGGAACAAGCAGACAAGCAGCCAGCCCAGGACAGGTAAACACCAGCAGCTCCTACTGCACCTCAGGGAATAGGTAATAGCCTGCTTACCTTCAGCATACTGATGTATCAGGATGAATGCAGACAGATAATGCCTAAACTGGCATAACTTATACAAGTGGAGTTCCCCCCACCCAATTCTTTCACGAGTAATGCTCTACTGAATGGGGCAAAGGTCTCCCCCATTTCAGGGTGTCTGTCACGTGTCTGCTTGGTTTTTTTTTTTTTTTTTACTGTAGTGAAAGGCCAATTACGCCAACACAAATGTGTTGTCTGTCCTGAACTCAGAAGCAGCAGGCTCTTTCAAGGCCAGCATTAACCCTGATACAAGAATCAAAAATCAAGTAACTAGTAAAGACTTATTCCCATTGAGATTTCACCCTCCCCGATTTAAACGCACTGCTTCTCCAAAGCATTTAGGTTTCAGCCTTACACGAGACACATCCACAACTGTACTGTGCAATCAGTCTGGTCCGAGACTGGGGAAAATCTAACTTTTCCTCTCATCAGCCAGTACTCACCAGCCATAATGAAAATATCCACAAAACAAGAGTTCCACAAAAAGGAATTTTTTTAAAAGACTCACTTTCAGAACAGAATGACTGGCACTGTTGCTATGTTCACAATCTCCACTAGGCAAGAGCCTTCATGTCCCAGCCTCATGATGAAAGAAATGAGTTGGTCCAAATCAGCAATATGCTTCAGCAGTGCAATGCATCTGAGCACCTGTTTAATGTGTGTAGATGAGTGGCAATGGTACTACAGTTAAGTATGTGGGTAAGCACATTGTGGAATCAGAGTGCACTTCTCAGGACATTTCTTGCATCCAATTTAAGAATGGAGTTTCTTAAAACCACCCACAATGCCTCATCTGAAAAACTATGGGCATCTGTCTAAAGTTAGGCGTCTTGCTTTGATAATCATGCTCATAGTTTCAACTCCTTCTCGCCAAGATAGCCTGCTTGGTGGTATAAATCACCATAAACTTAATGCCTTACCACGCTGCTATGTCATCTTCTCTTCATAAATGGCTATTACCTCAATACATTCTCAACCAATTTTTCATTGCCTGGATTATTGGCACATGGGAGCCAGTGGCTAATTCAAAATCCATATGGACGTCATTTAACCATGCCCTTTAATCATTGCATGAGCCATTTTCCAATACATTCTAAAGCTGCTAACTGTTGAATTGTATGTAGCAGACCCAACAGAAAATGATCTCGTTAAAAGCACTTCTGCAGGCACTGCTGCCATTCCATATTGGGAGGGAGTTTGCACACAGAAGGCTGGCAAAGCAAGTGCTGTGCTGCAGGCAAATACCAGAGCACATGCATCTTAAATTTTAACCAAGCAGCCCTTAGGGAAGGCCTCCCTTTGAGAACCATCTTACCTGGAGCTTTCCCCAGTTACGGCCATGCACGTGGCTGCATCTCTGTAGCTCCAGTGCCATGACTCCTGCCGATGGAGCTTCTTCTGGCTTTTCTTCAAAGGGCTGCACCAAAGCAATCAAGCTGCTTCCCAGCAGCACAGCTGGGAAGGGAGAGCAGGGCATAAGCCCCAGCCACCATCTACGAGAGGGCGCCAGAATTACCACCTGCCCCCCAGAGACTTTGCCAGGGCAGGAGGAGCACCGCAGTGCTCAGCCATAGGAGTCGAGCAAACAGCTGCTCACCCAGAAGGGGGGCAGGGGACAAGCAGAATGATGCCCCCCAAGGAAACTCTTTGCCATGGCAGGCACAGCCCTGAGCCTGGTAGTGTAGCTGGGGGGAAGGGGAGTGAATGGGATACCAGGGGCAGCTCTCACAGACCCCACACTGCAGGGCTGCTGCAGCCGGTTTGCAGCCAGCCTGTCCCCTAGTGCCAGCAGCAATATCACCCTCCCGCACCTGCTCTCTAGTGGTCTGCACAATCCCCTCTCCCCCACCCATCTCAGGTGCTGAAGGAGCTCACTACACCTCTGCTGCCGTCCGTCATCAGGGCCACATCACAACGTAGACAGCAACGTCTCTCAGGCACATCTAAGAGATGTATAACAGAGGGCACAGGGTCTCCAAGTCGCAAAGTATCGATGCAGCACCCTGGATCCGGCTCCCCTGACTTCAGTGGGATCGGCACCAGCCTCCTGGTTACCATGACATCTTTCTGCCCTAATTAGCTGCAGTTCTAGTTTAGATTTGGGTTTACTCTGGGAGACACTGTTACTATGTTTCCACAAACTCTACCTGTGATGCACATGTTTTCTCTTTAGGCGATATTTCTCAGACTCTTACTATGGAAACATTTCTGCCTTCTGACAGTACCCTTTACATAGTGCCTGTGTGGGTGGATGACTCAAACTTGCAATGATGAGTCCATCCACCAATTTTTATTTTTTTTTATTATTATTATTATTATAAAAAGTATTCTTAGCAGTTTGTAAATGTGAAGGCAGAGGCCAATTTTAAAAGGAATCTGGAAACCACAAAATACATACAAATAGTGCTAGGAGTCTAACATGCACCGGCAACAGCCAGGAAACTCACAGGTAGGCAGTTGCCCTAGCCCTAATTTACGCTCTCATGCCTTGATTTTGCTGAACATATGGCACATCACATTCATCTGAGAGCCCCGCTATGCCTTCTAATCCCCAAGAGACAGGTTATGGATGGCACATCAGTCCCAACTTTGTCATCTACTCGGCGGTACAAAGTTTAATGTCACCTAACATAGCTTTCCGTGACTTAATTTCCTTGGCGAATGTAAGAAATTCTAAAAAATCCTTATGCTACTCAGGGACCACCAACAGCAAATGACACT
Source organism: Gavialis gangeticus (assembly GCF_001723915.1). Lineage (NCBI taxonomy): Eukaryota > Metazoa > Chordata > Crocodylia > Gavialidae > Gavialis > Gavialis gangeticus. Next base: position 1,079,740 of record NW_017729013.1, on the reverse strand, counting down.
ATCAGGAACAGACAAGCAATCCACGGAGCACCAATAATCAACCTCTTTCCCTCACTGCCAGGGCAGGATTTACAGCAGAATAAGGGGAAAGAACCATTTAAAGTAGACAAATGCCTGACAAAAGCCTGAGAAGTAGGAAGAGAATGACTAGTCAGAAGATAGGCATACAAACTGCTTGGACAGGCAGTCAGGCTACTCATAATATTCACCCTAAAACCCAGATTCTTTGCATAGCTTTGCCCTTTCTTAAAAAAAATATGCAATTGGGAATATTTCTGGATGTTCAAATTGTACTGCATTGTATGAGGCCATGGACCCCATGACAACACCAGCCTGTATTAAATGCAGTAGCCCTCAATACAAATAATGCTCTATTCTCTTCTGCATAGGGCTTTATTCTGTTCTTATCACTCCAGTATCCCAGAACATACCATTTCAACCATCCTTTACAGAGCAGGATTAAGAAAGATACTCTTACCTGCTACAATTATGCGAGAAACCCTGACAGGACAGCTAGATATTTGGGCTCCGATTTTACAAAGAGTCTTGTATACAATTCACATTAAATTCTATGGGAGGTTCAAACCTTTGATGATTTAACATGTACGACTTGAATTCTTGAGGCACTGGAGGAACCAAGAATTGCATTGAAAAAGTCACTGTCTCAATCCCACAGATTCCTTTCAGAAGTCTACATTATTAACTTCAAATGAAAAAGCATCTTAAAACCTCCATATGGCTCTCATTAACATCTCCAGCTCAGTAACACTTGCTAAGAATGCAAGCTCACTGGTGCACAGATGATTTTTTTTTCTGTTTGGTGATTTGTAAAGCATATAGTACAGTGAAGACCTGACTGGGCTCCTAGATGCATTACTATACAAATAAGAATTATTAAGGGGTTTTTTAAAATCAACAAATCACAAAGAATTCAGTTTTTGAGGAAACCATTACCGCCTCCTAAACTCTTTTGTGCTCCTCCCCTTAAAAGAACTGAAACAATTTAGCACCAATTCTGTGTTTAAGGAAAACAATAGCATCGGGTAGAGATCTTTTTGGTAAGCTAGGAACTGGAGCACACCTTCATGGGAAAGCTCTAAAGCCTTTGAAAACAGGCGTTTGCAAAGCAAGAGGCGCTCAAAAAATTTAACCGAGTTCTAACGAGACGACGTTCTCCAACAGCTAGAAACTAAATGGCCGATTAATGAAAGAGCTGTCACTGCTTTATTGAAGAATGAGTGGGGTAATCTTTGTGAACAGAAATATATGAAATACGTGGCTTTCCCGTGCAATAGCACAGTGACAAGAAGGCACTGACTGGGTACTCACATCCACAGTGATTGCTACCAGTTGTGTTAGGAGCCTCCCAAAAAAAACCAAAACATTCATTTCATATTCATTATCAGCAATGATACCGTGCAGTTCAAGTTTGGATTTACTCTCTTTAGATAAAGCACATTCACCCCTGGGCTGAAATCCACAATGACCAGCACCCCATGGAATCAGAATGAAGATTCCTGGAGTTACAACTCGCATTCATCTGACCCTTAGAAAGTAGGGCCAAATTGTGCAGACAGTAGATTGAATGGGCAAGCAAAAGAAATGGTGACTTATACCCAAATTTATACTCTCCCCTTTTGCTGTCTGATGCACGGATGGTTTCCACGTGCTGTATTAACAGCAGCTTGCTACAACAAACTACAGTTGCATTTGAAAACACAAGTGAGGCACAATATGAGCCCTGCAGTGTCCTGGACATTCCCCCTTCTTCTATACAAGCTCCCTTTTTTGGGAAAATCCTATCAACAAAGAGAACAAATGGCATAAAATGTCCTCTGTCACCATTTGAGCATGCTTACAGCAAGGTTATACCTTCCCACCGCCACTAGCGCACGCCAGTTTAAATCAGCTTCTTGACAACCATCTGCAAGTTGTAGAAGAAGTTAAAAATGGGCGCACTATGATTACAGGGTACATAAAACATAAATCTTTCACAGCTGCATTTCAAATCAAGTGCCAGACTTAATCCGCTGCCATCTTGTCTGTATTGTGCTAGCCCATCTGATTATATACTCTGAGAGTATTTAAACTTTACTTAGCAATATCATTTTCTTTATTAAAAGCTGCAACACATGGGGCAGTTCATTTGCAAGAACCAACCAAAAAACTTTCATCCAAACCTCAGTTGCACATAACGAGGACGCAGAACTCTACATTCATGATTCCTTAACTGCATTTTGAGCTAAACTGTATTTGAAGTGTTTTACGATGTCATCTTACTTTTAAGACTTATAGCAAATTCCCATGGGGAGGGGAGAGAGAAAGAGAGAGAGAAAAATATTTTTTGCTTCTTTCTTTAAAATTTACATAGAACTTGCAAAATCAATCACAGAGGGTGGAGATCAACAACAACAACAAAGAAGACCTGCTAAGTCATGTAAAGAAAGGTCTGATTTCTCCACAGAACAGGTAAACCATGGGTAAAAGTATCTGGCTTTCTTCCATCTTGCCCCAATCCTATTCCACATTTTTTTTCTGCCTAGCTCCACTTCCGTGCTCATTGACTTGTTAAGTTCTCTGCAGAGACCACCAGTGATGACTGTGGCTTGTACAAAGCACCCACTGGGTAGCGAACCAAGTGCTTCAATTTGTTCCACATTGTTCGTAGAATAGCCATAACACAGTATGTACTTGGGCTTTGAAATGACCTGGACCAGACATAAATCAATCACAAACACAGAAATCACCAGCCTGCATAAGACCAGGAATCCCTCCCACAAAAAACTGGTATCTTAACCAGGATGACCAGGATCAGATGCTTCTGGGGAAAGCACAATAAACTTTGCAACGGGCAATCTGCAAGATAATCTACCCAACACGGGAAGTTTCTCATTAAACCCTGAGGCAAAGGCTGGCTCAGCTCTAAATCACATGCCTGAAGTACATTTGACTGCTCTTTACCCATAACCCAAGATCCATTCAACTTCTACCTATATATCCATCTAGTTATGCAGAGATCTAGACAAACAGAAGTCTCATTGCTTAAAGGCTACGTATAGCTAAGGTGAAGACCTGATTAGGAAGAAGGATCCCATGCTGGCAGCTTCCTCTATAACAAACAAGTCGTCTTTTAAAGTTAGACTAACTTTCTCTCTACAATAGTTTCATTCTTTCAAATGCTTGTCTAAGTTCCACTACTAGAAACTAAGGTCAAAAGCCAACTTTGGACCTTAGCCTTTCCCCTCATCTTGTATGTGTTGAGATCTCCCACTTTTCCCATTCATTCTCTATTTCACACTTTTAATGGCTTTCAAGTTGTTTTAGGATTGTACTATTAATAAGACCATAGGCCCACTGTCTTTTACCAGTTCTTAATCTCCCCTCCGAAGGGCTCCTTACCATCCAGTTCCTCCACAGAGATGTTGGCTAGTTGCTCGCTGTCACTGCCAGCAGAGAGCGACCGGTTCAGGTAGTTCCCCTTGTACAACAAGCCAGCCGTTACATGGTGGAATGGCATCTTCTCCCTGCACATGGGAAAATCAGAAGAAAGGTTCATTATAATTGTTTGTCCGTGCCTTCTTTCTAGAGAGCCATCAGCTGCCATTGAAAAAGCAAGAGGGCTGGAGCCTTCTACATCTCAGAATGATGATTGCTCATGGAAGCCAAGTAAATGACTGATGGATTGCAGGTTTAATTTAGTGTCTGTCAGTAGCTGAACAAGTAAGTGCCTTTTCCTTCATTAAGAGCTGATATAGGGAGAAAACCGATGTCTAGAAAAGTAATAGCCCCTAACACATACACACCAAGGTAGTTCAGGTTAGAGACCTGGTCACTTGATAGAAATGTGCACAATACAAAAAAAAAAAAAAAAAA
>NW_017729013.1:1059717-1075734 GCF_001723915.1 Gavialis gangeticus | reverse complement strand
AAAAAAAAAAAAAAAAAAAAAAAAAATCCCAAACCCTACAATGACAAGTCCCAAGAAGTCAGAGCGGGTATTTAAAACTTCTGGTGTAAGGGATCAGAATACCTCATCAGCAGTCATTTTAACTGCACCCAAGTCCCTTGGCAGCTTTGAATATCTCAGCCAAAAAACACTAAGACTAGTGATGAGGTCCACGAGTAATATCCACCATCATTTAGGTAGGGATCAGCCTCCCTTTATAATCAGCCGCCATTGAAGGACAACCATCTTTTAAAAGTAACACTGTTTCACAAAAAAAACTATGACAGAACAGAAGCAAGTTTGCCATAACCAACAGAAAGGAGGAGAGAAACGTATATAATCTAGGCCCTCAACAAGCGTAAATCAACAAAGTCAACAGAGTAGAGGTGCACGTACATCTAGAGCCGTTTCAAAAGGACAGCAGCTGTCACGTTCTAATTGTTACGTGCAGACAAGCCAGTATGGTATAAACATAGCAAAACTGCTCCAACTTTAAGACTGCATGAAGCTGCATCCTGGCTAGGACAAAAGACAAAATACGTCAGCCAGGGCATTGGTATAACATATTGATGTAACAGCACTGACTTACACAAAATGATACAACTCCCTTTTAATAAAGGGCATCAATGGAGGCCAAACTTTTGAGCAGGCATGGCACAAATTAGCCCCATACTCTGCCCAGGTGCCACTCTGATTCCCTTCCCCTGCCCAATCTGTTGCTCTTTTTGCTCTGTCCCCCCTGTGATCTGCTGCTCTACTTCCAGCTTCCTTCCTCGTGCTCCCTGCCCAATCTGCTATTTTGCTCCCCAGGGCTGGACACAGGCGTGGGCAAACTGGGTGGCCACCCAGGGCCCGGACAAAAAGGGGGCCCAAAAATGGTATTTTTTAAATTATCATCATCATCATCATCATCTCTGGTGATGAGGATCCCCGGTACTAAAAGTTTGCCCGGGGCCACCAGGAGTCTAGGTACGCTGCTGCTCCCTCCCAGATCTGCCGCATGCCACGCACACGGGCTGCCCATGCCACACGTTGGCCACCCCTATGCTATGTATTGAGTTCTTGTGCCTCTCTTTCATGACTTGTTCAAATCACATCATCTCTACAATCATGACAGAAGAATCGGTTTCTATGGCCTCGAAGAGGTAAGTAAGTGCTACCTGCTGCAATGGCCCAGCTTCTCTACCACCAACACTTGCGTTGTAATGACAAGGACAATCTAGTTTGCAGCACCATCATATGTTCTTATCATAGCCCGTAATAAAAATACAGAATTAAGACATGGCATAAATGACTGCCAGCCTCATTGAGGTGGTAGAAGCTTTAATAGCCTCACACCAAGACCAAGGCAAACTTGATACATGGACAACACAGGGCAAACAAACCATCTTTGTTTCCTAGCCTTACTCTGCACAAACATAGCAGCACTCTTGCTGTAATTATATAAATAAATCCTAATGGTATTTTTATATGGAAACTGGTTTCTGCAGCAGCACATCAAAAACCATAAATAAGTTTCTCTTTTTCATTAAGCAGGTCTATCATTTCTCAGCACTTAACAATGAATGCATTTCACTCAGATATATTACTCAGTACTGCTAAGGCATGAATCTTACCTACGCAGCAAAAGGAGTGTAACGGATGCCAACTTCAGTGCCAGTTTGGGTACCGAAATGCTGGCCAGTTGGAACAGAGAGGCTGTTCCGGAAGTTTGCATTCTTGCTGGCTCCCAATAACACAATGAAGCATTTAGATAGAAGTCGATTGGTATTCCTCCTCTGTAATCGCACCCTCAATGTAAAAAGCAATTATACTGATTTTTTTTTTAATTCCACTCAACCAGACGGGTCTAAACCAAAACCCCTGAATATGAACAATGAAAAATTGGGGCTAGTTTGACACCCAAACCCAGAGCTCCTTTCCACACATTGGGTCAGAGATTTAGAAGCGACCCGATGCAATTTCTCTACCTGCCTGCACAAGCTGAAGGCATACTGCTGGTGAGCACTAGCAGTCTGAAGTAATCCAACTGGGCAAACAAACTGGGAATCTGCATATGGAAGTTAATCTGGCTTTTCTACCCACAACTGCACATCAAAGCCTTTAAGGACTGCACAGTTTCAATAAGCTTTTCTAGAACCAACACTACAGAGTGCCAGTGTCTACAAATGAATGGAGCTGAGGATACGCAGCCAGCCAGCTCTCAGAAAGCATTCGGTGTCGTCTTGATGGTTTGGGCCTCAGAAGAGCCATCCCGACACTCGAGATAGATCCCTCCCTGGAGAGACACGAAGAGAAACATCTGGACTACAATAACCAGATTGTAGGGGAACTACAAAAAAGGACAATATTTGGAAACTTCCATGCACGGCTTCTTCTGCATGTACCATCAGAGCAAAATTCACTGATCACAGTAAGAGCTGTGGAAGGCAACACATTAAAAAGAGCCCAGCAGCCTGTGAGCATATCCTACAAGCGAGAGAGGGGCTGCAGGGCTTGCTATACTCTGTGTGCAAGACAGCACAAGGAGGGTACTCCATTCTCAATCCCCACTGAGAGAGCCCTTCTACAAGGACAATTTTTCCAGCTTTGTGGATCTAACTTCCCACCTACTCTGTCCTTAGGCAAGTTTTAAGCAGTAGAGCCGCATCTGGAAAATGGTAGGAGAACAAGGTTAAAGTATCTGGGTAGACCCCACATTACACAGCATGTCAGGGGATGTTCTTGCCTGAATCTGCAGGACCAGGCCGTCCCTCATTTGTATTCACTCTGCTATTCTGTGGTTTTTATGTTGTTTTCAGAGCTGAAACTCTGACCTTTCACTCTTTGCCTGCAATAAAGAGAAAGAGTGAGTCTATCTTAATGAGCCCAGGGAACACAATTAACAGCTTAAAGCCACAGCCTTGGGGAAAACAGAAGTGCATTTTCCAGCCAGGAGCTCCTGAATGGGATAGGATCTTATGGGGAAAGAATTGAGCGTGTCATCGTATGACAAAGCCATGGGGTCCAGTGGCCAACGTAGTCAGGGGCCGAGGCCATGCCACTGCCTGGTTCTCTCTGGGGACATGGATATGACAGCAATTCCTGCATTGCTGGGAAGCCAGCTCCTCCCTGGCCCCTGCTCCGCTGAGACGACAGCCATCCTGCCCCACCTCATGCTTTGCATGGATCTGTACTTTACATTGCAATATTACCGCTAGGAAAATAGGAACCTGCACACTGGTCTGCCTTGTATACAGTGGACTGTGCAATAAGAACCAGAGTCCTGTCCTACACGAAGGAGTCTGCACAGCTGCTAATGCAGCGAAGCACTCGGCACCTCCTAAGCTGGTCAGTCCCCAAGGCTGTTCTCTGTGCTAAAGAAACGAAGCAGCAGCTGCAGCCTGCCTTACTGGACTCCAGGATACAATAGTGAGGAAGGATGATAAAGGTTTGGAGGAGGAGGATCTTCCCTATCGCATGCAAGTGGTGACTGGAGCCAGGAGGGCAGGTTCTCATACACCCAAGTGATCGTGTTCGAAGTCCCCTCATAACAGCACATAAGTCCACCTTCTTCTGCAGCTAACAGTAGCCCCCAAGTACAGACGGGTAATAGACACAACTGAGATTTTCCTAATATACAAACTTTGGAGTATTCAAAAATCAAATCACGCCTTTTTCTCTACTTCAGCTTGGTTCTGCCTTACAAGGTTTTCTTCTCACATGAAAGAAAAAAAATGTGGAAACACAGACATTAGATTTAGCCCCACCACCGCCCTATGAGAGAGGAGATGGCGATCCCAAGTAATGAGATGGTAGGGAAACCAGGTCATGATCCATGAAGTCCTAGCCCTGTTCTAAAACCATTTTAAAAGGTCACTCCATTGAAATAACAGTGCTACAGCTGCCTTTCATGTAGGCTGAGCAAGCCAGGACAAAGAATCAAATATAGTACCAGAAGCACATAAAGCAAAGGCCCCTTACACTTTTCCCACTTCCCATTGAGCTAAAAGGTCATTGTTATACTTCAAGGTACCTGCATTAATCTGCCTAACTGGGTCCAAAGGAAAAATCAACGAAAAATACAGATCGTTGTGCATCACATGAGCATATCTTGAACAATTCGAACTTCTGTGTTCCAGGCAAAACAAACGTCTTTTCCAAATATCCATGGTTATTTCAGTGCAGTCTCTCAGTGCTGCTGCTGGTTAGAGAGATTCCTCACACCCGGGAATGCTCAGTAATTGAGCACCGTCTTCAGCCAAGCCCTTTGGCGTGTGAGCAATTGCACTGGACTTAATCCACATTTTGCCTTCTGTAGCCAACACCTTTGATGAGAGTCCACATCTCATTGCAGACATGTGCTTTTGGCAAAATTCCTGTTATTAAGAGCATTAAGTGACCTTGCACATTAGCACTTGCTGACGGTAAGGTTTTTCTTCTTTTCACAGCTCTCCCTTTGGGCACAGAGTGGACTCCTCTTAAATTTCAATACAAACTCCGGCTGCAAAAAATAAAATAAAATAAAAACCACCCTCAGGAGGATGCAAAAAGCCCCAGTACAGCAGCAGACAGTGCATTCAAGTGCACCAACGGGAGTATCAGGAGTGCTCAAGGAGCTCGTGTTACAAGGTGCTGAGTTTCTAGGACCCTACACTGGAATGCAGAAGTCTTCTGTTTAATCAGCCAAATTTCAAGTGCATGAAGACACACAATAATTAATGTTCATTCGTGCTGATGGACACTTCTTTTAGTAGCTCCATACTGGGTATCAGCAAGCTTTGGAGTGTCGCTCTGAGGTATGGGTAGATAAGAGGAGGCTCTGCAGGGAAGGCTCTAGTAACAGAGCTTGGACAAAGTTTATATCTTCTTGTAATTTAAACCAAAGCCTGAGATGGAAGGTTATTCTGGACCATGCAGGTGTGAACCCTGTAGTCATAGCAAGATTGGAAATTCACCTTCTTACAGCCCTTCACAACAATTCACAGATCACAAGAAAATACAACAGGAAAGACTAGCACAAACTAATTAGAAATGACTGTTCAGATTACACTGTGCCCGTTTGCTACAGAGTAATCACTTTTGTGTAACAAGGAGTAACGTATATTCAGATTAAACACCCTACAAGCCAAGAGAAGAAATAGCTGAGAACCCCAGCAGCATATTTTCTGCTATACAGGCAGTGCAATCCATTCATTTTAGCATTTAAGTGCCAAATTTCCATAAAGTCTGATGCAAGGTTGTTGCATGTTATTTGAGTACAAAATAAAAGCCTTGCAGTGTTCTCTGGAAGACCATGTCTTTCATCTGTAGAAATACAAATACCAAACAAGTCCAAGTCTGAAAGAAATATTAATTAACATATGTTATAACCCAAGTGTATAAGCGCTTTACTGAAGTAGACTCTCACAGAACCAACATCAGTCATGCCAGATTTTATCTCCCGTCTCTGAACTTTGTTTTTCTACAGCAGCATACAAATTGAACCCTGCACACATAGTTAAGTGCTAGTGAGTGATCTAGCTAAAGGATGGGAAACTATTTGTTACCTTGATGACCAGCTAAAGCCCTGACCCTGCAAAAACACATGCATGTACTTAGCTCCAAGCACACAGTACACACCACTGACCACAGTGACGCTGCTCATGCAAGTCAAATTAATTAAGTCTATAACTGTATGCAGAATCTGGGTCAAGGAAGTAAGTCCTTGGTCAAAAACAATATTTGAGTCAATGAAAAGTCTTCCAACAGCTTCAGTGGGCACTGGATCAACTCTCAAAATAAAGCTTCCATGCTGATGGACAACGAGGGGAGAGACCCATCAAATATGGGTTGTTTTCAACAAGTAAGGATATAACTTTGGAAAGAGTTTAGTTATGTGAAATTTAGGAGGGAAGAAACCTGAGCAACGAGCTACATGGATACTGCCATAAAAGCAACTGCATTAGCTTGGAGCTTCCAGATCGTTCACAACCTTACAGCAGCAGCGAGTTCAAGCCTTGCTGGCAAGGTTTCCCCTCCTCTAGAAAACTTGACAATAAAAAGAAATGGAAGGTCACTCAGAAGGAAACTTGCTGAACAACAGATGCTTCAAGGATGCTGGAACAGCAGAGTAGAAAGGAAGATCTGAGGGTTTGTCAGCTTGAGTACAAAATAAGCAAACTTTTTTTCTGAGGACTGAAAAAACAAGTAGAAGACATTTTAAGTCACATGCATTAGCCTAAAAAAAAAAAATGTAAAAAGGGAATAGGAACCCATCTGGTCCACTTCTTAACCCCAAACCATTTTTAAGGATAATCCTATTCTCATTTCAGTGTCCAACAACTCTCCTCTGTTTAACTCTTCCACAGAGCCATCTTAAACAGTTAGCTCCTCCTTCCTTCCTGTTGCCATCCAGCAATTCCCTTCCCATGCTCCTGCAGTAGTTTTTTGCTTTCCTTTTATAACTTTATTATCACTTTTAGTAACTTCCTGCCACTTTTGGTATCTTTGCTCTGGGGTTTAGGAGGTGCATTACCTCTGATCCCAAGATTTATTTTTTAAACAGGTGCAGGCTTCCCATGGAAAACTTTCCGTTACCCCAGAGTTGCGTAGTCCTCATGCCTCATCTTCTCAATGGATTGGATTCCCTAGTGGGACTACACCATCAATAATGCATCTCAATCAGTAACTCCCCCAAGGTACAACACAACGGCTCAGCAAGCAGTGAGACCATGAGGCATCACAGGAGATTTAATCTGTTCTGGGAGTTGAGCATAGAAAGGAGAATGAAGACATGAAGCATCTGGAATGAACTTCTATAATGGACCACAACACCATTTCTAAACAGAACCGTGTGATTTCAAAACCAAAAATGTTCTCAGCCACATTTTTTTTTAACTCAGGTGAAAAATGTTGGCTTCCAATTTTGGTCAAAAAACTGAATTTTTCTATTAATTTGTTTTTAACTTTTTAATTTTTTTTCCCTTTCATTTTTCACAGGGAAATGATTTGCCCATGAGCTTCAGGGTCAAGCTTTCTACCTGTCCAGGGAACTGTTCCCTTCAAATCAGACTAACAGTGTATCGTAAAAAAACCTTCATCTACCATGAAAAATGTCAGTGGAGTTCAGTTTGAAAAAGATGATGTCAAATGCGCTAGATTCTGCCAGGGGATCCAAGCTGTAGGAACCCTGCAGGGACTACTGGAGTGTTACAGGTAAGAAAGAAGAGAGATAGGTGCCAATAGTTTGAGGGCTGCTTTATAGTAAGAGACCTGCACCAAGTACATACAGTCAAAAAGCCCAAGGCTGAATCCATTCAGTCTTTGCAGATTAGTCTAAACTGCAGAGATTAAATTGAGAAACAACTGGACACACATTCACTTTTGATTCAGGGAATGCAGCCACATGCCTGCAGTGGCTCAGACCAGAAGCCAGGTGGTGCTACAGCACAGCTGTCTGGCATAGCCAGCATGGGCTGTGTGTTCACTTCTTCCTGCTGTCCCCAACCTCTCTGGGATTTGCAGTCCAGAATCACACCAGCAGGAGGCTGCAGGGTTGCTCATCACTTCCTCTTCTGGCTTCCACATGCCTCTGGGGTTTGTAGCCCACAGTTTCAGTTCACAATAATTTTCAGTAAGTTTAGCAGGGCAGGGCAGCTCTGTACTTAGTGGAAGGAAAGCGGGGCTTAGCCAGGGGAAGGGTGGCTTAACCCCCTCCCTTGCCCCAGACCTCAGCTGGGGTTTGCCCGGGGAGGCAGTCCCTGCTTCCCCTCCCCCCACCACACCTCTGCTGGAGCAGACAGCACAGTCCAGCCCAGGGCTGCAGAACATGCTGGGGGACTCTCATTTAACTTGAACCAGGAAGGGGTCTGGGACAGAAGTTTCATAAACCAGATTGACCCAGATTGGTTAAGTCTGATTCAGCCAGATTTATCTAAAACCAGTTTCAGCCATTTTCAAACTGGTTTATGTGCACCAAACTTCTATTCTGTTACAGGCTTAAACCAGTTTCTGATCACTTCAACAGGTTTGCAGGCAACTTCTGTCCCTAGCCTTAAAGAACTTACCAAAAAGAGTGAGAAATGTCTCACTTACATTAAGAAAAAGGGGAAATACTGCTTGTATTCAGGGAAAATATTGGGTGCCGAAGTGCTCTTGATCTTAGCGGTGCTAGCAGAGAGAGGCATAAAAGCTAGATGAATCCAGATTTTCTCTCTCTACTTTTCTCTTTTCCAGTGAGATTGATTAGCTAGCAGAACAAGCTAACAGGAGAAGCGGTAGATTCTATACCTCTGGCTGTTTTCAGATCAATACTGGGTGTCTTGGCTGGAACACACACATTAGCCATATACAAGTTATTAAGCTCATTACCAAGTAACAGAGTGACGTTTAGGGCCTGTCACATATGGAGGTCACATTAGATGACCCAACAGTCACTTCTGGCCTGAAGAGCTATGAAACTTTGAAAAACATTACAGTGAAGATGAGGGTGGAAATGCCTAGAACAGAGAATCTCATGAAATGTAGTTCCTTTGCAGATTTCAACTTCACCTCCTCAATCCAACTCTCCTTATCCTCTGCCCGAAGAAGGTTATCCTGTTTATGAACTCTGATCGAGTAAAGATCTCCCTGTACTAGTGCCCGCTACTGTCTTAGTATTTTCCCTGCATTGGCGTGTAGTGGTAGTCATCTCGGTTTCTCTTTTCTTTCGTGGAGGTAAATCATCAGTGCAGGGCACTTTACGAACGCATGGAAGTACACGGTGAGAACGTGAAACTGAGCAAAGGGAGAGACATCAAAGGCTGTCACTGCAAGAGACTTCGTGCTGTCACCCTCATTTGCTCAAATCATTAGGCCACGCACACCAATAACCCTTACTGCTTATAAACAAAAGCCTCAGATGCGTCTCTCTCTCAAATAATTTGGCTCATTTTTCTTTTGCAGAGCGGGTAGAACATTTACACAATAAGATAATACAAAACTAATTGATGACATGGAATAATAAGACCCTGGTTGGCACTAAATATCTCTATCTATCACTCAGTGCTTTTTGCCAAGATGAACAGTATCAAAGTAGCAACAAAATGTCACACCTAAGTTTCCTCTGATATACTTCTACATCTCCTAATCTGTTGAAAGGTTTTAATTTTCTGCTGATTAGACAATACTGTTGTTGCACGTTTGCTTTTCAAGAGCGTTGCAATGACTATTTTCTCAGCGTGTTTCAGCTCGCTTTCTCCCTGTCCAGTAGTCTTCATTTCACACACTTCTATGAAACATGAAGAAGTTAAATGGAAGCAATCCCAAGCACCACTAGCACGCTGGAAGAAAACGCCTCCGTTAAAAAATCCCCAAAATAACGCGCACGCAATTTATTATGCATAACAGATTGTACACAGCCACTTACATTAGCAATAATGCATGTGGAATACAACAATAATGAAATGTTTTTAACTGATTTAACAAACTAACATGACATTGCAAATAGCTTCAGTGTTGATTGTGCTAATGTTAATTGAGTGTCAAAATATTTACGTTTAATAGTTGGACAATTAATTTCCCAAGGTATGTGATGTTTGCCAGTGCCCATCCTGAAAGGAAACGGTTGTGTATATATGGCAAGGTTTCACATCTAAAGGTATTAGGAAACTGGTGTCATGGAGGTTGCCTGGATTGTGGTGTTAACTGGGCCATGAAGCCACGATAGGCAAGATGAAAGACAAGAAAGGGGAGGACAAACAATCAAATTAGAACAGGAGACAAGTCATAATGCAAAATTCTAATCTAGACCTGAATTCCAAACCTTACCCCCCCACTTCAAAAGTTCAGAGTCACCAAGATCTAGGCATTTGGCAAAGCATACTACACAGGTAGTGGGCAACTATTAAATTAGGTACCAGATTTAGATCCCAACTTGAACTGGTTACTTGGACCAGGACACATGATCTATGCTCATATCAGCAACCACTTGTAAGGCTGCTCATTGTTACTGGAGCAATAGTAGGACGTGTCAAAGGGCTCGAAGAATACCATAACGACACCACCATTTTCTGCAAGGAACATGGAAGCAGAAACATCATGCATCTTACATCATTGAAGACTTACGTGATTTACTCCTGAAAGAGGACAGCTGAAGTACTGCACTGACCATCCATGGTATTTATGAAGCAACAATCATCCTAATATCTAGCCATTGACCAAATTATGGGAAGAAGGTATATTTAGATGCTGAACTCGGCATAGGCCCAATTATCTGCTGGTATGGAAGTTATACAGGATTAAGATCCCAATTGGGCAAAGCAGTACAGCATAAACAGATGTCTCAATCTTGTCAACAGGATTTAAGCACATGCTTAAGTGCTTTGTTGAATCAGAACCCCAATGCCTAAGTGACAATATAGGGATAGGAGATTCAATAGCAGAGTGCTTAAAATTCTTTAGAAATTACACAGTCCATTCCTGTTGGGGCACTAGTCTTTGGAGGATTATCACAAAGCCGTTCCAAGATTTTGAAAGGATAATTTCCTGCTGGAGTATGGTATTTAGCTCTTTGGGTGGCACAAATTACAGCACTTTTTTTTATTTCACTATTTATTTGAAGGAATCGTAGGAGAGAAATCTGATGCTGGCAGTATTTTAAACCTACTGGCACTCTGTAAACAAGTTAGATCCAGAGAGATTTGCATGTTGCTTCTCGAAGTAGAAGGAGAACCACTGAGACTGAATAATTGAAACCAGTTATGGCGACTTCATTTTGTTGTTTTCATTTTCCCTGGGCCCAACTCTTGTGCTGTCTGCTCGCTGTCTTAATACCTGGCAGGGACAATCAACTATTTGGAATCTCATTTACATAATAGCTCATATACAGACAGTGCTCCATGGGGGATTAGTGCCTTGGAGGGTGTCACAGCACACAGAAAAGCTAGTATAGAAATGGCCATTTTTCTTAAATTACGGGGCTTTCCCCCCCCCTTTTTTTTTTAAAAAAAAAGAGGAGCCAGAATGTGCAAAAACCAAGGGATGTTCTTAAAATAGGTCAATGTGTACCACGAGCACATCTTGAGCTGACATTTTAATAGCACCTTTCCTCCAGGTAGTAAACTTTCTAAAGCATTTGGGAAGCTAACTCATTGTACAACCAAAAGGCTAGGTCCTTCCAATGCACACCCGAAAGATCAGACCTTACCTACATGCTGCTGCTGCCATTACAGAAGTCAGGCAAAATTAATTAGGAGAACACAGCCTCTGACAAAAAGCTAAAGGAATAAGGGCTGTTTAGTCTAGGAAACAGAAGGCAGGTGATGGGGCGATGATATAACAGTCTTCCAATATGCAAAATGTCATGAAAAAAGGGGTGCGTAATCAACGGTTCTCCATGCCCACAAGGAAAGGCCAAAACAAATTAGCTCAATTTGCAGCAAAAATTTGGGTTGAGTGGCACTGAAACGCTTAAAAGGGAAAAAAAAAAGAGGCTACCTGGGATTATAGTAGAATCACCTTGTTGGAGATTTTTAGAAACAAGACAGACATATATCAGTCAGGGATGGTCTGGATATAATTGATCAGTAGTAGGAGCTGGATTAGATGATCTTTTGATGTCTGTTGCCACCGGAGATTTTTATAATGCTATGACCCAATCTCATTGAGTTGCAGGCCCTATTCCTTGACTTCAGTGAGTTCAGCCCACAGGAATCTTTTTGCATAGTTATGGCCACAGACAAGAAGAGAAGACAAACAGAGGTGAAGTTTAGTCAGGAATACAATAGCCTGAACAGGAATTTTGATGGGACAAATAGGCTTGTCGACTGTCCCCATTTCAAGGCATATCACCTTAGTCGTACACAGTCATCCACATTCCAAACAGACTTCTTGGCCCTCTCACTTCTTATCGAAAGGATTGAGGGGCGAACTCACATTTCTTTACGACAACATAAATGGATCCCACGTCACTCTGGGTGCTTTGCTTGAACATATGCACATATGGATTTGGACTCGTCACACATGGTGTCTCATGTTTTTGGCTGTTACCCCCCCACACCCCTTCTTGAAGAAGGGCCAGTGGAATCGTAATGATGACATATTCCATTTATGCCTGATCTGGAAGACAGAGAGCTGGATTACAATTCCAATCAATCTAAGAACACATGATGCAACCGGGCTGAACAAATGCTTTCAAATACCAAGGTGATGAATACAGTATAAGAGTGCAGCAATTACAGCACAGAGAGGCAGAAAAACAGGCAGGTTTAATAAGAATCTAGCCTAAAACCACTTGCACAATGCTCCCTACAACCATGCTGTGCCATCAACGATTCAGAGACCAGTGACCACTACTGAATTATCAACACCATGCCTTGCAACCCCCAGGTGGCTCTTTGGAGGTTTCCCATTTATGCTGATAGGATCGCAACACAAAGTGGTATGGCTGCAAGCAGTGAGTGACATCAATCTGAAACCTCAGAACCAAATTAAATAGTATGGTAATTTATTATGAAAAAGGGGAGGTAGACTGTTTGTAAGCCACAGCCAGGAGAACAGGCTTAATGACAGCATGCAGTGCAGATGTTTAAGGTTTTCTTTTATCATGCTGTAAAAATGTATGTACAATTATGTCCTCAAAAGTACATAAACAGAAATTAAGTGCAATGAAAGGGCAGTTTTAAAACCGCCCACATAATCTCTATACATTTTTAACATAGTACCCATGGATTTTGGGTTCAGCAGACTTAAAAATCCACAGTGTGATTTTGATTACCATTGTTTAACATCTTTATTCTAAGTAGCTTTTTCATCTTAATTCTTTTTGTCAAAGTGGGATGCATTTAATTAAAGGCAATAACATAAAATAGAACATCTGTATCGTCTCCTTTTAATGATAACCCAGGTGCTGTTACATAATAACCTGCACTTGCTCCCATTGAAAACACAAAGTCAAATTCAGAGATGCAAAGTATAAATCAGGGGCCATCTAGCTTCAGAGAGCCTCCCTATAAATATCAGTTCCTTCAGTGACTATTACAGCTAACTACATTTCCCTTACATATAAAACATACTTGATATTATTTACAGTACCCATAAAGCAAATGCCTCAAAGTTTAACATAACATAGTTCGGTTGTGTACGACAAACGTTCTAAAATGCATTTCCCAGGCCCATGATATAATATATTTTCCCAAAATATTAAAAAAAAAAAACAAAACCCTCCCATTTTCTTTTACATCTATT
This sequence comes from Gavialis gangeticus, assembly GCF_001723915.1. Taxonomy (NCBI): domain Eukaryota; kingdom Metazoa; phylum Chordata; order Crocodylia; family Gavialidae; genus Gavialis; species Gavialis gangeticus. The sequence goes on along the minus strand of NW_017729013.1, from coordinate 1,062,531 downwards.
AACAGCTCTGGCCTTTCATAATCCATGCTGAATCAATGAAGTTATGTGTCTAGAAACTGACTCAGATGACGCACACTGCTATTTCTGATAGAAACAAATTGTTACCTGGGTCATTTTTTAAATTTATAATTACAGGTTGAAGATGGAACCAGATTGCCTCTGGTACCAGTATCTTGCCACTATTTAAGACACCGTCCCACATACCTTAGCAATTAGCTTACTAAACTATATAGTAATCAATCTATATCTAGAAAAGGAAAGAATTTTGCCTTGTATTACAACTTACTGAGAAAGGTTTTCTGAAGACTGAAGTAGAAGAGTGGTGCTAGCCATTTAAATGTATTTTAGAGAGCTTGCACTTGTGCTGTTGAGATATACACTGGAAAAACTGGCCACAAAACATTTGTTTCTGTATATATATCATAATATGCTATAGACAAGCTGCATCAGCACAATCCTAAACCACATTATGATTGGACAATGACTGCATAATAGCGAAGTAATACAGCGTGTACGTATACATGTTGAGGGGGAAAGCAAGAGTATACAACTTTGCCTTGTATTGTGTAAAATGTGAGAAAATAGTATTCTGTATAAAATTAGGTTTCAGCTATACAATTAGCATCTACAAGCAGAAGAAAATGCTTGCTACATGAGTTAGGAGTGCTACAACAGATGATATATAACATTCTGCACTGTAATAGGCTTCATCAGCTGAAAGAGCATGCCTTATAGACCTGATCTGGCATTGTTAAAGTTAACAAGAGGCTGTCAGCAAGATCCAGACAAGGTTCTAAGTCAGTGATGAAAAACATCCCCAGCACCTTCAAGGGTAGAGCTCACCCTGGAAGGTCTGATCCTGCAGTTAGAAACATGCTGGGAGTAAGGAACCCAGATGCGACCTGGGTGTAATAGCCTCCACAGCTACATACAGCAAATCCTAAATTCTGTCTTTATACTCCATGCAACTTTGTTCAAGTCAGGTTTCAACTCCCTATATGCCAGCCATATCCCAAGGAAAAATGCACAGAAAATAAAGAGCAGCAAAACGGCACAGGAATAAATCTGTCCTATTGAAGCTTCTTGTGCCACGTAAAGCTAAAGCAGTTTCTGTCAGTAACTAAGAACTCTTTCACAGAAATACCAGATGGAAAAGCAGCTGAGATGGTCTTTTAAGAAAAAAAAAGACGTTCCCGGTGCTTACCTGGTGGAATGTATTATATTCCAAGCTACCGGTATATCTATAATACAGAACTTCCATTGGTCACGGTCTGAGACTGGAAGAGTGCATTGTTTCAAGTCAAGGAAGCTTCACAGCAACAGTAACTCAACGTAGAAGAAAAATCCCAAACAATGTGACCTAAATTTCATCCTTGCTCATTACAAAACAAAATTTAAGGGGGGGGGGGCTTTACAGCTGCAGTTTGCTCCAAGACAACATATGGAACCTGATCACAGACAGTCACTTATAGGGTTCTTTTGGACTGGAGACAAAAGTATCGTTTTGATGTCAGCTGTCTACATGATGCAAGCAATGCAGTCAATCAAGTCTATACCCAATCGCAGCCAATGCATCCATTTTGCAAGCGAACAACAGAGAAATTCCATTTCCAAGGATATCAGGAGGGGTGGTTCAACAGTCCAGTACATAAAATGGGTTGTAGTACCTCTTTTAATCAGAAACGGCTACAGAGAATTTAGACCAACGATACCTTGGACAGCTGTGCCCGCACGTGATCAGAGTCCACTATAGTTTCCTCATGGAGACAGTCAATCTCTTTACAAACTGCAAAACCCAAGTCATTGCTAACACCAAAAAGCTATTTGGCATTCAGCAGCGCCTTGCACTGTGCACACAAGTTAGCACTGTTGGGCAGGTGGCCAGAGGAAAAACGCAACTTCCACAGACTAGAAAATGTTAGCAGAAACTTCTTGGCTGGGAAAGGTTGGAGCAACAAATGAGAGCCAGGAGAAAGCATCATGCAGAGGCTAAAGCCCTCAAGGAGCAAGACCAATTAGGTTTTGTGCCCCCCTCTCCCCTTAAATGTAAGCCTTTTGCTCTTTAAAAAGCAAATCAGTTCCCAATCAATAATGATTGAAGTCATCTATTTTTAAAAAAATCTGAATCAAGTTTGAATCCATCAAGCCTATGCCTAGGCAAGCCTGTGACCCTCTCTGGCTCCTGCCACAACTGAATCCCATGGGCCTAATTCACCCCCAGGGCAATCAGATTGAATCCGGCACTCTCCGTGGGCCGAGGAGAAATCACATCTCCATCTTCTGTTCCCTCTGGCACCTCCTGCCACAGCCTTAGCTCGTTAGCAGGGCGGTTTTTTTAAGGAAAGGGGGTCCTGGACTGATGCAAAAGGACCCTGCTGGATGGGGAGCAGGAGGGCTTTTGTGCCGGCAACTCGTCTTGGGTTGTGTGTACGTGCAACCCCCCCCCCAACCCACACCCACACCCACACCTACACCCAGCATCTGCGGGCGGGTGCTGCCAGGACAAGAGGGCACAGGTGGGCCGGGGAGGCATCCTGCTGCCCCCGCCCAGGCCGCATCTGCCCGGCTACCTGCTGCGTGCGAGGCGCTGAGGGCGGGCGGCATCCGTGCACACATACACACACATATACATATACATACATAGCCATGCCCACACCTGGGCTGAGCCCTCCAGGTCCCCCGAGCCCCCCGCTCACCTGGGCGGCCGCCGGCCCCGCGGCTACAGGTCTCCGGGCGAGCCGCCCTGCAGGTGCGAGTGCTTCTCCTCAGGCGGGTGGCGGTTGGCGGTTGGCGCGGCGCGGGGCTGGGCGGCCG
>NW_017729013.1:1049282-1059483 GCF_001723915.1 Gavialis gangeticus | reverse complement strand
TCCCCTCCCCTCCCCTCCCCTCCCCGGCCTCAGCCCCCTGCTCCCTCCCGCGGCTGCTGGGCTCGGGCAGGGGGAGGACGGACCCGGTGGCGGAGAGGGGTGCCGCCAGGAGGAAGCCGTCGCCAGAGGAGAGGGGAGAAAAATCAAGGCAGCGGAGGCCAGGAGCCAGGTGAGGGAGGGAGTGCGCTGAGCCCCAAATGTCGGAGCGACTGGGGACAGCTTCATGCTCCCCGTTTGACCCGCTCCATCGACTGGGCTCCCACTGCCACCCAAACCCGGGTGCTCCCTCCTCGCCACCTGCCTCCCCCCTAAGGCGCTTGCGTGGCCCCATTGCTTTTTCTCCCCCTACGGCCTCCAGGAGGAAGGAAACATGTAGGGACTGGACTGCCATTATGAGGAAAGGCAAGCGCTTGCAGTCATTCCTTTGTAGTAAGGTGTGAGAAACTGGCTCTTGTGAACGAGCATTTAGAGGGCAAGCCTCGTGATGGGAGAAGGGCTGATCTCTGGCTCAGTCCTAATCCATTTTAACAGCTGTCTCCAGCTAATTGTAGTCACTCAGCAGGCTACAATCTAACTAGTCAGTCTAACTCTTATGCCCATTTTACAGAAGGGAGATAGGGCACTGAGGCACAGACAGGCCAAGTGACTCACCTCAAGGCACACAAGGAGTCTGTGGTACAGTGGGAACCTGGTGCTAGTTCTCCAAAGTCCCAGCTGGGGCCCAAGCCACTGCCCCCTCATTAATACCCCTTTTGGGCATGGCCCCCTCATTAATACTGCTCGCACAAAGGCACTTGACCTTACCATAGAGTGCATAAATACCGCCCTAATGAAATATCCTGTAAACCACGAGTAAAACTGTGGAGTAAATGCATAAGCAGCACTCGGGTGACATTCTCTTTTGTACAAAATGTTCTTCAAAATCCCCCCCCATCTTTTAAGCAGCTGTGCAAGTAAGTAACTGAACATAAATGAGTGGTTCCACCACAGTTAATAAGACTGATAACAGGGTGAATTAAAACACATCCACAATGGTAGGACCAGTTCATACCTGTTTTTACAAGGTGCTCTCACTAAACAAGACCTTGGCAGTGGTGGAAGAATGAAAAGTTGCATCTCCTGACTGGTGACCAGAGACTGAAGCACAGATTCAATTAAAAGGATCCCTCATCCTGCCAGTAAATGGTTATACATCTTGCATGTGGCCAAAATTCCTCCTGTTCCCTAATTGGAAGGCAAATCAAATGGAGGTGAGACACTAAACCTATTGCAACTGGATTGCAATTTATGATAATTACTTGTATTTAGACACTGTCCAGAGTCCCCAGAATGACTAAGCCTCCACGGTGGATAGTTAATACACACACACATACTGAGTGAAAACAGGGTTCCAGCTCTATAACCTATGCTGTCAAAATGAGATTGCCATGTCAAACTCCTCCCTTGCATAGCTTATTTTTCTTTTGCAACGTGTGGTTCTTCCCAGAGACAAACGTACACCTCTACGTGAGCACGGACATGTTAAAAATATCAAAATGTTAAAGGCACTCTTCTACCCCGGAAAGAAACTGTGCATTCGGAGCTAGCAGATCTATTTGCTTCATTGCCAAATATATATTCTTAAATTGCTTTTTAACATTCATCCTACAGAATCAAAGCAATTCAAGTGGAACCAGCTGCATTTTTTTTCTTTCCTCTTGGCTAATATATCACTTCTATAGTATGCCCCAATCAGTTGCACCTGTGCAAGGCCACGGAGGCAGCCATCTGGGCCGTCCAGGGGTCAGTGAAGGGCTGATTTGGCCTAATGATAATGGAGGAAACAGTCCAACTGGATCTCCAGAGAGAGAAAATACATATTTGGTAACTTCAGCGTGACTGGTCTCAAAATTGGGGAAATACAGTAAACTTGGGGCCCCACCCTATGAGGATCACTTTATTCATAAGGAGTCAAACATACCGCATGTAGGACCTTCACTACAGCATATTAACCAGAGGTTCTCTCTCTCCCAGCTGTTGGTAGGGCTCCATAAGCACAGTATCTGAGTGCCTCCCCATCATTACTGTATTTTTCTTCATGGCACCCTTGTGTAAGGTAGGCCGTGCCATTTTTTAAGCAAGTGACCGAAGCCAGGGTTTTGCATCGGCAATGATGATCTGGGCCTAAATGACTTGCCCAAGGTCACACAGAGCATTAGTGGCAGAGCAAGACATTGAACTCAGGTGTGCTGAATCCCAGGCAAAACACCACACTATCCTCTCTCTCGCTTTGAAACTACTCACAAATTCAACACACTGCTGGCAGAGGACATGAGCAAAGCCAGACACTTCGCACATGAGTAACTTTTCAGTTATTAGCACCCAAATGCTAAATAACTTGGACCTAACCCACCATGAAATTCACCACCCTTAATAGCTCATGATGGCTGAAGTAAATGAATGCAGCTTTTTATGAACAAACAGAAAGAAAATGAATGGATCCATTTTTTTGTTGCTGTTGCAAAGAGCTCAGAAAGACTACAACAGGTCACATCTAAACACGACAAAATTCAGGAATGAAGAGGTGTATATGTATTTGTTTAAACACAGGCAACAGGGTACCACTATACTGCCAGTTCCCTGCAGTGCCAGTTCTCTCTCCCTTTCCCTCTCTGTTTCAATATACTAGATACTGATGAAGGCAAAAGAGCTAAATGTTTTGCTAAATTATCACAAATCACCGATGCCACCAGCCAATCAGCAGTTTTATAAAAGGCTCCAAGGTTTTGCGGTATGTTCAGAAGCTATTTTCTCTGCACCCCTCAGCTTCCACACTTAACACTTGTGGTTTCCCATGAGACAAAAGGAAACCCTTTTCCCTCCATAGCGTCGTTCTGCAAATACAAAGCAAGAGGTGCTCTCTCAGCATAGTGCTGACATGGTCACTCTAATGGGATTTAGTTGCTGTTTCTCTTTCTTTTAGTTGCCTTCATCATGAAAGGCATTCAACAAGGTAGTCAAGTTTCTTTGGGTGAATCTGATTTTTTTTTTTTTTTTTTAAGACCAACTTAAATAGCTGGAAAAAAATTATTAAGCAAGCTTTCGGGTTCAAAAACCCTTCATCAGGCTAAGGATGTTTCAGCAGTTGGTGTGTGCTCTTCCTGGATGGAATGAAAAGTAAAGCAGCCAGGCTGGGCTGGCATGCATACAAGACAGGCAGTCAGTGAAAACGTAGATTGAGGAGTCAATGGGTGAGAGGCTGGGAAGAGAGGAGGGGGGATGAACTGTGGAGAGATACCAGGGGAGTCAGATGTCAGGCAGGTTATAATGTGTCATAAATCCAATGTCTATATTCAGTCCATGATTTTTAGTATCCAGGAGGCTGATGAAGTGGAGTTCATAGGCTCGTCTCTGGAAGTGTTTGGTAAGTTTCCTTTGAGGATCAGGACTGAGAGATTGGAGAGAGAGTGGTTTTCTTTTGAGAAATGTGCCCCCACCAGTAATTGGGTATTCCTGTCTTTGATAGATGTCCAGTGTGCGCTCATTCTGGTGCGCAGTTGTTGTTTGGTCTCACCGATGTATTTTCCATCTGGGCATTTGGTGCATTGGATGAGATGTATGACATTTCTGGAGGTGCAGATGTAAGATCCAGGAATGCTGATGGCTCTGTTGTGGGGTGTAGTAATTGTGGGGGTGGTGGAGATGTGTTGGCAGGTTTTGCATTTGTTATCCTGGCATGGTCTGGATCTGTTCGGTGTGTTCTGGACCTGAGGAAGTTAGCTTCTGGTGATGAAGTTACGAGGTTCGGTGCTTGTTTAAAGGCTAGGATGGGTGGCTGTGGGAGTAGGGTCTCTTTCCAGTATGGGTTGCAATTGTTTGAGGATTTTCTGTATGGGTTCAAGGGAGGGGTGATATGTCATAACCAGTGGTGTGTAACTTGTGGGGGGGGGTTCTTCTGTACTGCAGCAGTTACTGGCTACGTGGTATCCAGGTGGCTCTTTCAAATGTGCGGTCTCTCTTTCTGGAGGAGTGTCCTTGTTGGGTGAAAACCTTTTTAAGGTAGATGAGATGGCAATCCCGGGTGTTCTCTTCAGTGCAAATTCAGTGGTATCTGAGGGCTTGGCTAAATCTCACAGCTTTTTGTGTGTGTTTCGGGCACTTGCTGGTTCTGTGCAGATATGCATGTTGGTCTGTGGGTTTCTTGTAGAACGTGGTCTGTATTTTATCATTCTGGATACTGATCATGGTGCCTAAAAAGGAGATGTTGGTGCTGGAGTATTCTAGAGAAAGTCAGATGGAGGGATGGCGGTTGTTGAATTTCTGATGGAACTCAGTCAGAGATTGCAGGTTTTCAGTCCAAGGTAGTGTCATTCTTAATGGGAACGCACATGTGTGGCTTGCTTGGCAAAGCCAACAGCTCCTTATGCGCACAGCAGCTCCTGTTCCTGCATCCCTGCACAGCTATGATCCAAAAACATGCTGGATCAGAGCGCCACAAGTGGGAGGGCATTAAGGCTATTGAGGCTGAATATCTGGAGAAACAGTCTAGTGGGGACATCACTTGACTGTGGAGTGGTTTCCAATGGAAGCCTCTGCACTCAAGTCAATTAGGAACATCTGCAGCGCATTCGGGAAACAATATGGAGAGCTCTCCGGCAGCTGATATGACACTTGTACAATCACATGAATGTTAAGCTGAGCAAAAACCATGCAGCCTTGTGAATGAGGCATTTAATTTGTATCCTGCCAGCATGGTACTTTCCTGGCATACAATCCTTCCTAACCCCTTTCACCAAGTCAATGAACCACGCAGCATTTCCAACACTTAAAGCTGAAGAGTTTACAAGCCCAGTGAGCACCAGCAGGGAGGGACTCTGATCATCATTACTGCCTCTCCCTCTGCTCCCCACTTGCTCCAGGGACCTAGTAATCAGTCCCTGACCCTGACCATTATTACTCCCTGAGCAAATTCAGCTGCACTGCCTGATTCATGGGAAGGGGTGAACCAAAGCTCTGCTACCTTCTGCCCACTCCAGCCATTAAAGCTGAGTGCAATGATTCGCATCCAGGGTGCTGCAAGATCTTTTGAAAGGGTGCCACGGGGTTCCTCACAATATTAGCACTGTTAGGCTTGCAAACACCTATACATGATTCACAAGATAAACCCAGAGATTGCAAGTATGAATCCATGGTGTCAAGAACATTCTGACCTGTTGTAGTCTTTCTGAGTTCTTTGCAGCAAGAAAAAAATTGGTCTAGTATTTTTCCATAGTCAAAAAATGAGTAAAAGCTGACAGCTGGCATTTTTTTGAAGTGTGGCTTGAGTCTAAAAATGTTGAGAACCGCTGCTTTAGAGTCTGTGTAGACGTGTGGGGTGATTTTACTACCCCTCACATATAGGCCAAGACACCATCCAAGAACTAGGGGGAGGGGATTTCTTCACAGCTTCAGACTAGACATAAGAAAAAGCTTCTTTACAAGTTGAGTACTGAGGGTTTGGAACAGGTTCCCACCCAGAGGCAGTACAGTCACCCACCCGGGTGATCTTCGAAAAGCATCTTGATGCCCATCTTGCTGGAGTCATCTCATCCCGGCAGTCTTTCCTGCCCAAGCACAGGGAGGCTGGAGCTGACGATCTGTAAGGTCGCTTCCAGCCCCTAAGAAAACGGTGAAACTAGCTATCTGTATTAGATGTTACGCATTTCCATATCCAACAAGAACACTTAATGATGCTGAGAACTGATTAACTGGGCTAAGGGCCATCCTCATTTTCATTGTTTTACATGGAGGTGGGGTTTTGATCCATCCCTTTTCCTTTTTTTTTTCCATTGCTTTTTAGTAAACTCTTACAGGGAAAAAGCCATCTGGCCTTACAGAGCCCCATTAACGTCAGTGGGGCTGCTTGCATGAATAAAGCATATAGGAACGGGCCCATTATATGTAGGATCAGCTTATAGAGCATGATTCCCCCCTTTGGCTAATTTTCTTCCCACAAGTTCTTGGAGATATTTTACCAAAAAATCTTCCATTTAGTAGCAAAACCATCTGCCTTGTCATGGTCTGAAAACAGTAATTGGAAAACCAATTAGAGTTATATACTCCTTTTTAAACTGTGCACAGATCAGCTTCTAATCTCAGTTACCCCAACATAAATCCAAAGGATCCCCAGCGACGCCTGATTTATGTTCACATAATTGAAATCAGAAACTGGCCCCCACCTCTTTTTTTACTGTGTGTTCTTTACATTATATATTACTGATTGTGTCAAGGTATTATCTGGTTTGTCAGAATAAATATTAATGGCTATTTTCATTCACATATAAGGACCCATGCTCAGAACAATAGTGCATGAAGTGCACAATGTGGATATGTGTGTTTTTCTGAAAGGGGATGGTTGTTTCAGAAATCACGAGTATGTCATTTGCATTATGTTTCCGAAAATGATATAGCAAGAGACAATATAATACTAATGTGACAAAGTAACACAGGGAAAAATTATTAAAGGCAGGGAAAGTTGTTGTCACAGACATGCCTAGCTGCCTGCGGGTAATTGGTGACAGTTGTCACTGTCACCACTGAGCCATCACTTTAATAACAAGTGGATTATCATTTGATGTCACTTGTCATTGACATGCTGTACATCAGTCAAACCTGTTAATCAAATATTGAGTACCACCCCCACTTAAGGAGAAGAGGCTCAGGAAACCCATGGCTGGATTGGCACTGTAGGAGGTTTTGTTTTGATACCTGCTCATGCTTTGAAACTCCTCTTTCACCGGAAAAGCACAAACCATGCAAAGCTATGGCACCCTGGCCAGATGAGCAGGCTGAGGCATAGCCTCAGGAGCTATTGTTTAACAAGGCTGCCAGCATGCTCCAAAGACTGACAGCGTTTGCCACGCAGGATTGAATCACTGTTCCAGGACACCAGAGCAATTGGGCAGTGGCCAAGGGACAGCTAAATCAAACCCATGCAACAATGCATTAAGCCAAGGATGATAAACTCATCTGGCCCCGTGGGTCCAGCGAGTGACACGGGAACAGCTAGCAGGTCAAATGAATGGTGCGGAGCTGACCCGAGGGGCCAGATTGAGCCCATGAGCCTCCTTTCCTCCCTGCATGCCAGGTCAAGCTCCTGCTCTGGCCCATCCACGACAGGAGCCACTGGCGGGGGGGTCCTAGACTGGCCCCATGCAGGTTTCATGTGCAGCGCTGGTCCCAGAGCCCTGTGTGTGGACGGCCCTGCACAGGAGGCCAGTCCAGCATCTGCCACAAGACCCAGGGTCAGTACCAGGGGTCAGATGATGTGGCTCTATTGGCCGGATGCAGCCCGTGGGAGAGATCTTTGACACCCACTTCCACTTCCTATAATGTCTCCCTCTTCTAATCTCTGTGTTATGATTCTCCAGATTCACCAGGTCAAGCTATAGAGGCTTTTAAATGATCAAATCAGTGGGCATTTTGCTCAATTAAGTCTGCCCAGAGAAATTAAAAGTGGAAGCAATCCATTAGGTCCATCTTGGTGATTAACCTCCCAGCTCATAATTGTTCCCTTAAGTATATTTGGTTTCTAGTTCTCTGCCTAATCCAGTTTTAAATGTCCCGAGAAGTGTAAGTGCTAACATACTTTAGAGAGAGTTCCCTAATGCTTCACACACTAATAGGTCTCACAAAGAGAAGTTTTTCAACTTTCAGCCTAAATTTTCTTTTTGCTCAATTTCATCCCATTATTCCTAATTAAAAACACTTTGCACCTCTCAAACAATTGCTTCCCAGCCTGGATGTTCATACCCTTCTAACGACAGTTAATTATCCCAGAGGAAAGTTGTTCTTACCTTGTTTGATCCTTTATTTCCCTTTCATATTGGATGATTTATTCTAAAGTTTAATTAGCAAATCTGAGAGCTAAGGAGACAGATTTAATAATTAGTGAGTGGGCTTTTGCTTGGGGATTTGAAATCCTTCTGCACACTGTTTATTGTGTTTGCCAGCTCATTAAATTGATTAATTGATGGGCTGGTTATTTGGGGTAGGGGAAAAAAATGAATCCTATAAAAAAAAAAAAATCACTGGGAGTCTGGGGAAAGAGTTAACTGCCAACTCACTTGCTTTGTGGGAAAAGCTGGGAGACATGCCTGGCCAAGATACTTAATGGCCCAAATCTGCTGCCTTTGACCTCCTCCATTAGAAGGCCCATTGATTTGATTACTCACAGACCAACCATCCTGAAGAAAGGTTGCAGGGTCAGATATAAATTATCCAGTGGTATTAATGCTTAGGTCATTGGTAGAAGGTAGAGTGTGCACTACCTAGAAATGGGTCCAAGCTACAAAACTTCTAGCATATTCATATCTCCAGTCCCACCAGCATTTGGTTCCAAGGTTTCAATTCAGCCTATTAAAGAGATTGAAGCTGGCTGCAAACATCAAATCCAAGCATAGCTTTGGCACAAATCCATCCCACCTTGCTGTCTCAAAGTCCAAGACTTTGATTCAAGGTTTATCATGTTTTCTATGGGGTCCACCCTCAGTGGAGCTCATAATAGAGTCTAGGAACAGAGAGAGGAAGTCAGCCACATTAGTCCAAAATCAGGCAAAAGGCATGGTAGAGATCCACCTTATAACCTAATTGGCTCGCAGGTGTGTCAGTGTCCATGAGCAGGTGCTCACAAAAGCGTAGGCATTTCTAATTCAGTTAGTCTATAAGGTGCATCTCTACTTTGCTTTTTGCATAATAGAAGCTGTTAACTTTTGCAACTCCCTTTGATAAACCTTTCCAGTCCAGACACCATTTGAGACCAATCATTACATTATTAGTACATTATTTTAGCAAAATAAAACCATGGGTAACTATGACAAGCCCCATAACAATTTGCTTGCTATCAATTGTGAGCATGAACATTTGTAATTCAGGCCTAAAAGAATACACTGTGGGGTCCACTATAACCTTCCACCATTCACTACAATGAGCAGGTTCAAGTTCTCATGAGGTCTCACAAGACGTTGTAATCTCAGACTGTGGCAATATTGCTCTAGGGATGAGAGAAACATTTCAAATGCTCTGCCTTTGAGATGGGTGATTTTATGATTCTCTCTGTATAGAGAAGGCCTTGGCACATTATGCAATAAAAAAGAAAGAATGCCTCAGGCTCTTGCTATGCCAGGTAAATGAGACCTCTGCTCTCTGAACAGGCCACTACCAGGCAAATCAAAATCTGAGCAGAGTTTTTTGTAATTTTTACAATGGATTTCAGTGGAGAGTCTTTGTTGGGTTTTTTTTTTTTAAACTCTAGCCCTATAATTTAATGAGTCATATGTTCTAAATCCTTTGTTGCTTTTTCATTTTAAACATCTTTAAATGTTTTGTTGAGAATGTGCCTATTTTTAGACCTCCCTTCAGTAAGACATTTTTCCCATTTCAAAGGGGAAGCTCCATTCAGACTTTTGTATTTGGAAGGTTTGTGGGCAGTCCTCACTGTAGGGGAGACTTTTTTCCCCCTCCGGGATGTTTAGACAGGCAGGGCTGGCTCTTGCCCATCTTCAAGGAGCGCTGCCCTTATCCTCCCTCCTGGGGCAAAATTATTCCTGCAGGGGTGTGGCAAATGCATGTCTACAGACAATCCCGTGTTCAATACAACACGCATACATGTGTAAACCACCTTATGACCCGGCCTAAGGAAGGCTCTATGCAGCAGGCTGAAGAAGTGTTTTTCAGGAGGAGTTAGAAGGATTCTGTTTGCCTTCAGTAGCGGATCCAGAAATGGGGCAAGGGAGGTGAGGCTCCCCAACTTTGGCTGGGCTGTGCATGCACAGTGAGCTCTGAGCTCACCGCCTCGTCAGCACAGGCTCCTGCAGAGCTTTGTGTGAGCAGCGAGCTCTGAGCTCAGCAGCTGATCCGTGCAGGGTCTGGTTGGAGCCCCTGCTTTCACCTGGCTCTGGAGCTCAAGCAGTGGACACTGCTGCTGTTTGCCCTTGCCTTTCCTCCTCCTCCTCCTCCCCATTGAATTCAGCAGCGAAAGAAAGGAAAGGATGAGGGGCAGCAACGCTCAAGAAAGCGGGCTCTCCAGCCAGACCCTGTGCTGAAAGCTCATGTGCAGCAGAGCCACTGCACCCCCTCTGGATCTGCCCCTGCCTGCTTTTACCTCATTCCCTTGCTGTTGTTGGGAGGAGGGAGGCTGGGTGACTGATGAGGTCCCCCCCCCCCCCCCCCCCCCCTCCCCCGC
>NW_017729013.1:1045440-1049092 GCF_001723915.1 Gavialis gangeticus | reverse complement strand
GCCCATCCCATTCGCTGGCAGGTTTCACTTTTTAAAAAAAAATTATTTGGAACAAAACCCAATTTTCAGGGAAATAACAAGTCAGGGCATTTCATTTTCAGTCAATTGAAATGGCTCATGGGGGGGTAGATGTTAAATGGTATTTTTAAATGAATTTCAAGGAAATTTCACAATGCAAAGCGGTTTCAGATCAAGCCAGCAAAGCTGTTCACTTCAAAAATGCCAAGTCTGTCCATTCCACCTTTTTTCAGATCTTAAAAAAAAAAAACAAAAAACCACAACAAACTACTGAAAAAGTCATCATCGTTACACATTGATAACACCATGCAAAGAATGTCACCCCTCAGTAGTCAGTGAGTTTTCCACTGGGCATCCCTGTGCAGTGTCTGATTTAGTTGGGTCCTGAAGGGCAAACCCACTCCTCAAAACTAATCCCAGGTAAGCTGTGTTACCTCCTGGGGAGATGCATAGGTCTGGGCAGGTCCTGTCACCTCTCAGCACTATCTGCCAGCACACAGGGATCTGCTGCTGAGCTCTAGAAATGGGTTGTGCAAGCTCTTCACTCCCCCCTTGAACAACAGAGCCACTTGGCTTGCACAGGCCACACTAAAGCCATGGAGAAAGGGGCAACAGACTTGGCCCCTATAGCTAACACTTACCCAGAACGCAGCTACCTTTGCAGTTGGTTGCCTCGTCTAGCTCCACTTGATGGGTTGCTGAGCACAGAACGAGCTCCCAAATCCTGAAAGTATAATGTTCACTGCCCAGCTTGAGACGGACTTTTTCTGGTCCACACCTATCCTTTGGCTGAAAGACCCTGGTCCTGGGAAATAAGTGGAATTATTTCACAAGTCTGGTAATGACTCTCCCCAAAGATCACAAACAGGGCAAAGATCGCATAACCTTTGCGCTGGATCCTGCGACTGTCACCAAGCATTTAGAGCAAGAGCGGCAGGAGTTTCTGGCACACGTTTGATTGAAGTAAAAGGCCACAGGCCTGCTTGTCAACTGCTCTGTCCTTCTGAGCTCAGTCATGTCAGGGATACCTTGAGGCAGCCGTGCAGTGCACAGTTCAGTTCAGCAGTACACATGCTATAAAACAATACGACTCTCTGACTCCAGATCTGGGTTTCGGTGTTTCACTCCTTTCTCAGAACTGAAAGTTGAGATCAGTTACCAAAAATGATGGGTGCCTGCCTCCTCTCTAAAAGGGACCCCATCAACTCAAAATCAGACACTGCAGAACGGGGAGTTTGAGGTAGCCCTTCTCCGCTGTCAATTTTGGTGATTTCACAGTCCATGTTTTCCTCCTCGAAAAAGTTTTTCTGTGCTCTGTGGCTGCATAAAAAGCCTACATAAACTGCAGGGGAAAATAAATAAGGCTGTAATCTGAGGTTCATTACAAAGTGCTCAAAGGAGAACAAAGTGAACAGAGTAGAACAAAAAAAATCTGTTTTTTCAGGTATTCTGGTGTTATTTATAACAATCTATAGGAAAAAAAATAAAACAGGCGTGTGTTACAATGGCAGTACCCCTTTAAAAAATATCACTTTCCCCTGTTATCACACATTCATAGACATGGTCAGTACAGGGAGCTCCAATTTCGATGAATACAGCTTACAGCTATAAAATCAAGCCAGAGCACTTGTAGCATTGAGGCTGGAAAGTATATATAAAGCCAGTTTGCTCTGTTACTTATTATGAAATATGCCCAGTCACTCTTGCCACTAACTGACCTTTCAACTGGGAACAAAGGTCAAGGAGTTAACTAATCGTCCAGTGTCTTGGTAGAATAACTGGAGACAAAGGGCTGATTTAATCAAAATGTATCAGCAATTTTGATTAAATCAACCCTAAAATGTAGTGGCTCCTAAAATGTGGCTTTTATCTCTGTTGCATTTTTCAAATTAAATCCCTTATACATCAGGCCTGAGCAAAAAAATTCTTAGCAAATGAACTGCAATACAGTAGCTAAAGTATGTAGCAGGTGGATTTCTTGGTGAAAAGGAGAAACACAGTACACCATGTCCTTCTGCCTGCCCGCCTGCCTGCAGGAGACAAAATTCCCACTCAGAAACCCAATAAAAATGTATTTCTTTTATAACAGCTTCATCAACTATACATTGTTTCTCTGAAAAAATGGATATGATTCTGAAGTCCTCCAAAATCATCAAGAACATATTTCTTTTCCAGTGCATCTCAAAAGTATATAAAAAAAAATATTGCCTGCAAACAGCTGAAACAGATGGTCTATTGTGAATCCCCCATAGCCTCGTGCAACCATGAGTCAAAATCATTTTGTAAAGTGGTAAAAAAAATCCATTTCTAGATTATAAGCCTTCCAAAAATCCCTTTGGACTTCCAAATTCAAAGTCAAGAAAAAGGAGGGCTCTGGCCATTTCAAACCCGCTAATAAACTCAGACCTAGACCATCTTTTATTCTCCACTTGCACAGCGATAGAAAGTCATCAGTTTTATTAATATATTATATTATGGAAGGAATTCTCTCCTTAAACAAGAATGGCACTGTGGTTCCAGTTAATAACCATTTTATACTATCAAGGTCTCTCCTGTCACTGTGCCATCCAACTCTAGCGTCGTTATCCAGTCTAATCCGAAGCACAACCTGCAGTGCAGCCCTTTTGTGCCCGCTCAGGCAAATAGACAGCCCTCCAAAGTGCCCCTTCCCCTTTCACAGTCCTGTCAAATCCCGGAGCATCGCTCTCCTGCTGTCACTGCCCCATCAAATGTCCAGCATCGTTGCCTGCTGTCACTTCCCTCTCAGGCCCCCTGTTGTAATACATAATTATCTTTGTGGAAATAATGTTTCAGGAGATAAAAACAACCACCTAAGGCTAGGGTGTCTTTGATCAGCGCCAGCCCTGATCAGGAGATTCGGTCTTGGGAGCTTACAACAGCGGACGAACCAAGACAAAGCCCCTTCCCTTCCATGTCATTCTCACAGCGCATTGATTCTGCCTGGTAAGCAACCCCTCAAGCAAGTGGTTTCATTGCATGGAATAGTTTGTGATTAGAAAGAAGACAAAAAAAAAAACAACTTGCCAGATGGGGAACTCTGGTTTCCTGCTTCTCTGCAGAGGCTCCAAGGACTTCTCCACTTCTCTGGGAGACTCTCCTCCTTGGTCATCTTCATGCTTGGGCTGCCCCTCTCCATGTTCTTCTATCAGCCCCATCAGGCAGTAGAGATGAGGAGTTCTGGAGATTTGTGGGCACATCATGGGGACATCAAAGCCAGCAGTGCAATTCTGTAAGGAGTTGACAGAAACTTACTGCACGCACTGTACTACTTTATGATTTATTTAGACTCGCCCTTTCAATTATTCATGCCACCCTTCAACTGTGCAGCAGGACAACAATGGCAGCACCACAGTGACACAAAGAGTGAATAATCACAGCTGTAGCAGATGTTTAGGTATTGATACAAGCTATATATTACCAACAAATATTAAGCGACAGGTTAATGATGTGGTTCGGGAGACAGCCCTATTATTTACAGGTAGGCAGGAACCCTTGCTCCTTTGTTCTGCAATACAATGTTTGCATAGACGAAGTGACAGATCCAGGGCCAGGTTCAGCTGTAGCCCCATGGTAGACAGTACAGGGGGCGGTCAGACCTGTAGCCATGGTAGAG